>NC_090936.1:224113128-224416158 GCF_040938575.1 Ambystoma mexicanum
GTGTCCCAGTTCGATAACTACCCCATGACTAGGAGAGATTACCTGATTGATCGATGGGGTGCACCTGTTTATATTTCCATGATTGTTCTCACCAAAGGCTATTGGCAGGTCCCTCTGAACCGTGAGGAAAAAAATGCAGTGTCCATCCCTGCAGGATTATTTCAATTTAAAGTATTTCCATTTGACCTTCATGGTGCACCATCAACCTTTCAAAGGCTAATGGATAGCATACTAAGTCTGTATTCTGGTTTCTGTGGGACCTATTTTGCACATCAGAACCTAGAAAGAACATATGACACACTTATATAAAATCACTAAAATCCTGCAACATGCTAGATTAGCTGTTAATCCAAAGAAGTGTGATTTAACCCAATCTGGGAATTTCCTGGCCTTTTTTGTCGGCAATGGCCTGGTCCAACCTCAGGTAGAAAAGGTTAGAACAGTGAAGGAAGCCCCTGTGCTAAAAAACAAATGAGATCTAAAGGTGCTCTTGGGACTGGTAGGATGCTGCCAATGCTTTATTCCCAATTCCTCATCTATCACAACAGGTTTGACTAAGAAGCGGGGAAATGCTGAACCTCAGAAGATGGTGTGGTAAAGAAGACCAACAATGTTTTGACACCCTTAAAAATATATTATGTAGTGAACCAGATCTTAAGTTCTGTTACTTTAATAAAGAGGTTCTCCTCCAAACTGCCACGTCCAGTGTGTCACTAGGAGAAGTACTTTCACAGACATATGAGGATATAGAACATCTAGTGATGTATATTAGTCCCAAAAAAAAATCCTAGCGAACAAAACTATGCTACCATAGAACCTGAGGCCCTGGCTATAAAGTAGGCAGTGGGACACCTAAAATATTATCTCACTGGGAGAAAGTGTTCTCTAATCACAGACTACTCGCCCATTACATGGCTTAGTTTAAGAAAATACACAATTTCCTGCATCATGCACTGGTTTCCCAATCGGCAACCCTTTTTTTGCGTGGAACCCAGTAAGGGTAAGGAACAGGCTAATGTTGACTTCCTGTCCCGATTTCCTTTTCCAGATGGAGAAGCCAGCTGCATGAGGGCAAGGGTATGTGACAAATTGCAGGGTATCGTCACTGCTTCCATGGAGAAGCCCCTTCCCATGAGGCCAGGGAAGTGAGGCCTACTACCCAATGGTCACCCTGGGGGTGATACTCAGTGGGTGGATCTCATGGGGAGGGAATCCCTCCATGGGACCAGTGATTATTACCTTGGGAGAATGTGTATTCATCTCCTTTGTTTAAGTCCGATCCTTCTTCTTTTCCCACTCAATCCCCTGTAGTTCCCGATACCTCTAAATATCTTTGTAAAATTGAGGGTCTCTGGCAAACAGATAACAGTGAGATGAGGAAGAGTGAGCCCTACCCAGGTGTAGGATCCATAGCAACATACACGAGGAAAAACCACCAATAAGGTTGGATGGACCCAACTGCAGAACCAACATACACGGTACAGTCTATTACAGACTGCAACAATGATAAAAAGTAAGGCTGGCTCGTTGGTGAGAGACCCGAGAGACAGGGTACAGGATGCTGCCAAGGAGGAAGCCTGAGAGGCCCTCATGGAGAGGTAGCTGGCCGGTAAAGGGGAAAGCAAAACCGACTGCCAAAGCAAAACTGATTGAAGGACATGCCACAGGGGATGCAAGAGAATGCTTACTGCTGTGGAACCGCCGAGGTGTGCACGTTGAAAAGAGAAGTCCATTCAGGCAAAGCAAAAGAAAATGAAGGACGCACAGCAGGGTACGTGAGGGAGAGCTTACCACTGTGGAAGCGCTGAGAAGAGAACACAGCATAAGCAGAAACCAACCAGCGAGGCAAAAGCAAGCAGAGAACGTGCAGCTTGGTATGCCAGACAGAGATTACTGCTGGGCAGACATCAAAGACAGAGCAGAGAAAGTGGGAACTGTATAGAAGTCCCGCTCAGCTACCAGGACATGCGTGAGACCATGACAACAGTTCCCGAAGGTAGGGAAATGGTTGGGCCAGCTTGTGGAAGCAAAGGGCACCAAACAAGTTGAACAGATATACCTCATTATCCTCGGACACGAAAAGGGATAACAAATGGCATAAACAAGGATCTTTAAAAGCATAGCTAACTTGATAAAGCAGCCTTAGTAGAACAGTACCTGACAGGGGTGTACGTTGAACCAAGCAGTGCAGCGAACCTGCAATACCAGCAAAGCAGGATTTGCAACCGATATTAAAAGATAGAGAAGCATAACACAAGAACTATACAAGATAGGTGGAAGACTACCTGGCAGGAGAGAACACCAGGTCTGTTCAGCTGGATATTTAGTGAAGCAGGGTTGAAGGACCCACATGAGGCCAGAGAGACATTTAAACAAGGGGCTGAAGCCCAAATCACCATGGAAAGAACCCAAGAATGTATAAAGGAGTCTGAGAAACATAAGAAAGTGAAAGAAAGCACAGAACAAGTTGGGAGATCCAGAGACAGCCCAGAGGAATCTGGGGCTGATGGGCCAAAGAAGGGGAAATATAAGAAGTTAAAATACGGGGTTGAGCACTCATTGTAAAAGGAAGGAACACTTTTTTGGGAATACTAATTTCAATGGGCAAGTCTGGTTAAATTCCTATTCCTATCCTAGGCTTGAGGATCACAAGTTTGTGAGAGGAAGAAAGGAACAAAGGGGGAAGAGACTCTCCCCCTAGACATCTTGGAACTGTATTTTGTGCATTGTGTTTTCTAATCAAGAACTGAACATTAACGTTGGTATAAGAAGACAACCAGTTTTCCTTAGTTAACTTTTAGTGTAAGGGACAGAAATAGGTTTGTATACAGGATGGTGGACATTTAGCTTGACAGAACATCCTGACAGACTCCTTGTATTTTTGCTGAGGCAGGGCAACCCTTCATATAAATAGGGCAAGCTAAGTTTTTCATTTTCTTTATTTTGAAAATAAAAGTATTTGCCAAAAAGCATGCCGCCACTGTGTCAGACTTGTACCTCTACGCTCTTACATAATACATCTTTCTGGTGATTAGCAGGTTAAGTCTGGTTGAAGTAAAATCTAATTTGTGGAATTCTTGCAATCTTGGGTCATTTTCATTCTTTCTGTCTTCCCAGTAGCCTTTGACACTTTTGGCCACCCTTCGTTCTCCTCTCAATCCATTCTGGACTCGCTATCCAAGACTAATCACGCTTCATGATTGTCTCAAATCTCTCCAACAGTTACTTTTATAGCTCTTGGAATATGCAATCCTCCTGTGAATTTACCACCTAATCTTTGCAATAATTTCTGGCTCCCTACTTGGTCCTCTGCTCTTTAACCTTTACACCTCCTCATTCGGCAAGCTGATCTCCCCATTTGGCTTCCCCTATCAAATCTAGGCTGACAACAATCATCTTTTTTTCTGTCTCTCACTTCACATGTGAGCTTTCAAAATGAGTGCCGGACTATCTCTTAACCATCTGCCGCTGCCTGGTCCTGCTCTGTTTCATGCTAACCCCTTCTAAGATAGTACCTTTGTAGCCACAATACTCTGTCACTCTTCCACTCACCAACATCCTTGTCCCTTTCTCACCTGATCCGCTAAAGCTTGCAGACTTGAGATCTTCTTTGTCAGGGAACTTAACTGTAATCACTTAATCACTGCCACTGCAGCCAGGATTCTTTTTTGAAACATCAGGAACATAAACCTGCACCTCATGTATTCCTCTGCCAAAACTAACATTTCTACAATCATCCTCAGCAAAATTAATTACTGCTCCAACATTTTTCTCCCCTCAACAAAATGGACCAAACGTTGCCACCCATACTGCAATCACCCTGATCCTCTCCCACCTTGGCACACTGAAATCACAAAGAATGGTAATCCAAATGCATGTCATGTGTTTAAGTAGGTTTTCATCTTCTTCCCCATTTTTAATTTTGTGAAACTAGCTCTATTTATCCAACCCCTCGCTTTTATGGGGGATTCCCACTGCCCCATATCCATAGGAAATTACTTCCATCCACACCAACTAATAATTATTATTATTATTATTATTATTATTATTATTATTATTATTATTACTATTAATAATAATAATAATAATAATAATTAATATTATTAATAATATTATTGTTATTGTTATTATTATTAATATTATTATTATTATTATTATTATTATTATTATTATTATTATTATTATATTTATTGAGCATGCACCTAGCTTTGAGAAGCAGTGGAGTGCTTTATAGAGGTATACAACAATACAGATATGCAGAGCATTGTACAGAGATATACAACAGTACAGATGCAGAACAGATTGCTTTTCAGAGATAACAGAACAAATATATAGCACAGGCACATCTGTTCAGGATGGCGGGGATCAGAGTGGTGGACAGTGTCTAGCGAGTTAGATGGTGCGGGGAACCAAACTTTTCCCCTGACACCAAATTATTTTGAAATTGGTTGAGGAAATTATGTTTTGATGTAAGGAGGTTTTGGTCTCTTTCTTTCTACCCAATAACAACATACTCCTGGCTATCCATGTAAACATCACCTCCCACTTCAGGTTTATAATGATTTCCATTGGATCTCGTCATGGCCTATCCTCCTACATTGTAGAATGGCTCCCCCTCTCTGACTCCCCTGCTCACTACAACATTTAACAACCTATAAGTTCCCTAGTCACTGCAAACCTCTCCCTCTTTCACTCTTTTTCTCTAAGGTCCCCCATCATTGGAAACCTCTTTCTTCTACCATCAAAGCAATCAAATCAACCAAAATTTTCAAGATCAGATTCATACTACACCGTTGAAGAGGCCTACTTAAACCCCTGATTACATTGCCCCTGCCTGCCTGCCCTATTCAGTTACAGAACTAATGTAATATGTAAAAGCAATCATGATATGATATGATATGGCATTCATAACGTGCCTATACGCAAGTGTTTCAAGGCGCGATTCGGCAAGGGAGGGGGAACAGTGGGAAGACAGAGACAACAATCTTACTAGGCTAGGTGTCATTCAGATCACGCAAGTGAGGGGAAGGGGAAAGTGCAGGTGGGGGAGGGGGTGGGGACAGTGCAGTACATGGGATACAATAGAATAAATAAGAGCAATAAGTAAAAGTGCGGCTAGCTGGTGGCAAGTGCAAGGAAAAGTGCAGACATCAGGTGTCAAATGCTGGTTGGGGGACTTGGGATAATGAAAACAGACCCTATGTGCGGGGGATTCCAGGGAGGCAGTGCAGGTGTGCAACTGGTGGGGGAGGGGACCTGGGCCCGAGATCAGAGGGTGGCCAGGTAACCAGTGCAGTATTTTCATGCATCTTACTATCCCATTGCCTAAATGTTTACCTTACATACACATGTCTCCTGTTACCTGTTACCAAATGCTGCCTGTATGTATCAATGCAACTCCCCATTCACGCCTAGCATGCTATCACCTATGCAATTACTGTATCTATGTAAAGGCACCCTGTAGAGGAACTGCTTCTGACATCTGTACTTCATTTCTATGTACAACGTGCCTTGTAGAAGGTTTTGTCCAAACTGTTAAATTTAACAACAGTTGCACCAATACAAGCCGAGGTGTGAAGTGCATAGTTATGCTCCCTTTATGCCTAGACCTGTTGTTAAACACTACATATTTCCATTGACAATTATCTGGCCAGCCAAAAGAGGGGCAGACATAAAAACTGGTATGACCGAATTTGGAGCAGGCTATGTGTGTGTGTGGGGGGGGGCGGGGTTTGGGGGTGGCATGAGCATTATAACTAATGGGTGTTGTGTTGAGCAGGGATAGAAGAACATGCATTTTCCATATAAACCCAATGTTGTTTTTGTATTTTTATCCCTGTCTGAGAAACCCAGGTTATGCTGCCCTGATACGCTGTGCCCTTTCCACCCTCCACCCAGCACCAACGCTAATATCTTATTTGGAACATGACACTGTTGTGGATTTGATGACCTATGTTACATTATTTTTTGATAATCCATGTTTGCCATGAATTTGCTGCGCAATGCTGTGTTTGATATTCTCTTTCTTGCTTTGAAATTGTGTCTTTTCTCACTTCTAGGGCCCAATTGAGCACCTTGAAAGCCCATCACGCAACCACTCACCGTCTGACTACATCTAGTGCCATGCTTTGTCAGTTCTAGATATTGCCATCACATAAAACTCTGTTCTCATCGGAGCTGTAATCTCCTGAGTCCCACATTCATGCTTGCCAATAGCTTATCACATTTGAGAAACATGCATCCCTACTTCGACAACCATTTCCCTTTGCAATCAGGCCAATAGTTTTTCCTCTCCGTTTTTAGTCATTCTGTTGTCTAGTTTCTCTTTCCTATCACCTTCTCCACAAACCTCCTCTTCCTTTACTCAGAGTAAGGTCTTGCGACAACCTTGCAGGGTTACAATATGCCACACTTTGGACATAGCCAGGTGCAATAGCGCCACTACTGTGCTGATGGGCGCAGCATGAATATTTGAGAACATAAAAAAAATATGTCTGGCAAATTATGCTATGCCACGTCAGGTTACGTTTCATTACATGTTATTACAAGATGGCCTATAAGGATCTATATTCTTTGTTCTAAAATCCATCTTCTGAAATATGCAAAATAAAGATGTTTGTTTAATGTACGCCTTCACATTGCTTTTATAGGAATGTTCCCCTCTCGCGCCACTGTTGGACTCCACTTTGTCCCTCATAATATCCATACCTAACAATGTTTCATCAATATGTCGTTTTTTTTGTTTTTATTCCCTTTGCCTTTCTTTTAATTTCCTTTGCCTTTCTCAATTTTATTTTGTTTAACCAAATAGAATTTTAAGCTGTAAGGCAGTTTATGATTCTTTTTATGGTTTTCTTCACTTTCTGGACATAATGGAAATGTGTTAAACTACTTTGGTTCATCATGCCATGTTTTGTTGTGTGAGTTCATATTATGTCTCATGATGCATAAGATAAGTACCCCTCTATTTTTTAAAGGAGGGAACTGAAGCAAGAATCTTTCTTATAGCATACCACTCGTCACCCTCTCTGCCAAAGGCTTTAGCCTGAAAAGTTAGGGGGACATGCTGCCAATCACTCCTTATCTACCTCTGATAAAATAAGTCACATCCTGTAAGAAAAACAAGGCAACAATAATATGAGGCCTGCATTTTCTACTTCAATAGCATCCAGAAGATGAACAAGCTATTTGAAGAAGCCAGAAGAGGACATACAGCAAAAGTACAGCACAAGGCATCCAGTTAAAGAAATAGCACACAATAGAAGCACTCAGTTCAGCAAATGGCCATAATGCCACAATGACACTAGCACATGTAACCTAATAGGCTGACTCTACGATCCTGTTTGACCCACGATCTCCACTTCCCTCTTTTAATAGGACAATGTAACTTCCGGCCAGGTCTAGAAAGGTACAAAAGGTTAGTGCAAATGAACTCCCAGAAGAGCCCGGTCTCAGCCCAAGAGGAATCTAGCACCCACCCCACTATAAACATCCTTGTAAAACTCCTAACAAGCTTTAAAAACATCAATGCAACCCAGTCCAGAGCATTGCTCCCAGAAGAACCACATTTCATTTAAGGATGTTATATTTCCAGCAAGCTTGTCTGCTGATATAGAACCAGTCTTGCCATGGGCAGTAATCAAAGAATAGTTTGCTTTCCTGCTTAAGATGCATTGTTTAATACACCCACATGAACAAAGACACACAGGCATAACAGAAGACTCAAAGCCTGGCTACCCCTATACCAAAGACCTGCTCTATGTGTTTGGGCAACTCTTCCCAGAGGCAATAAATCCCTGGTGTTGAAACAACATCTTCCCTCTGCGGTACTTTAGACATTGATGTAATGTGTAAATATGTAAATACTGTCTCAGGTTTCGAATGATAAACATACTGTCATGTCCTACAGTCCCTGCTCCGGGTAATTGTTCATACTTTTGACACTTCACCAATCAGTATATATCATTCAAACAACAATAATCTCATGCAAAGGCACCTTACCTCAGGTCTTTCTCTGCTCTCAGTTGTTATCAAGTTTGTACGTTGTTTTTGTTTGAATTGACAGCCAGTTTTAATTTACAAACAAATAAAAATAGATGCATAGATTTCATATGCCTTCTCAGTCTAGTCGGGTAGTTTGATTAGGGAATCCTAAACACATCCAAACCAATTGGGCTACAACCTAACTTCAACTACTTGAGCAAATCTCAAGCCCATCACAAACCAATCGCATTCCAAGTACACCCAAGAGATAGTACCAGATCTGAAGGTTAGAATACACCTCTGAAGTTTTTAGCATCTCATCCCTACAAATATTATTTTCTGCACTTCCTCTTTTTCCAAACTAGAGAAGCTGAGCCACAGGCACTGAACCTTAAACAAACAGAACCCCACCGTACCTCATTGCCTTTCCCTGGCTGCTTCCTCCTGTGTGCTTCTTGCTCCTTATTTCTTCAACTCCCTTGCAATCCATCCCCTCACCATTTCATCACAAAATAGACTTAGGATCTAACACCGATCTTCAAATCGAATTTTGAAACTATGAGAAAAAAACATTCGGAGGAACTGCCGTCTCTTACATGATAGCTAAACTATGGAACTCGATCCCAAAGGAAATAATAATGACGTAAGACCACCTAACTTTCAGAAACTGACTAAAAACATGGCTATTCAACTCACCGAGATAAACATAGACCAACTATACAACAAACACCCTCACGAGGAGACCTTCCAACCCATACAATGCCTGCTGCTACAAACCATAATGCAGAATCAAGTGCCAAATATATAATGAAAAACAATAACAAAGCTGCAAAAACCTAGAGATCACCAAATACTCACTAGACACTTCTCCCTTCAACACCTCCCACCTACAACACACGCCCAGAGAACTAGTGAATCAATCCATCAAAACCAGTAATCCGCATATCAGTCTTTAGCCAAACTACAAACCCAATAACTCCTGACAACAAACAACTCAACTGCATACCTCTCTTCCGGACACAACAAGCACAGTGCACAAAACAAAACAGACCCAGAAACCTCATACAGACAGACGCTAGTTGCTCCTGCTTTTATATATATCAACAGAGGAGCCCAACATTTATCCTATCCCTTGCTCCCTCACTAACCAACCCAACCAACCTTTCCTTACAGAGCAATGTTGGCGCCTGGAGAGCATCAAAATGGCAGCGGTGCATGGTATAAATTAACTTAGCATAACAGATCAAGCCCTGGCAAACCAGGTGAGGGCACAATACGATATATCTACTTATCCCAGGAGGATAGCTCAGGGGCAATGTGCTCGCCTTGGAAACAAAAACGACACGGAGCAACACATGTTCAATCCCAGGGTCTGCGCTTAGAAACCTCTGGGTGTTAAACACGTAAATAATAACCAATCAAATCATAAAAAGCCTAAACGGGGAGAGACCGCTGAGTCATAGGTAATAGAGGTAATATAAATGTACACAGCAGAAACAAGTCCGCCATGGATAGACCAGGAGGGAATGTTTTAGGGTAGTCTGCTCGATGGTCCAGAAAGAGCAAATTAATTCCAGTATGTCAGACTGCTTGATCTGTGTCAGTTTGCACACATTGGTAACAGGTGAAATGCATCCAGGGAGACCACAGACCCTATCCTGTATTTGCCATCACAGGTGACCTCACTCTATCATAGGTTGGCCCGATGCAAAGGCAATTTCTGTATGACATGTGCAGGGCACTAGCCACTTGTGTGGGAGCAAGGAGGTGCAAAGACTGTTGGGCATGAGAGTGGTGGAGGAAAGTAAATGGAAATAGATGGATGTGGGAACAGGAGAAAAGTGGAGAAAATGAACTAGAGAAAGGAGACTAGTGGGAACAGGAGAGAGGTGTATGAAATAATGCAGAGCAAATAGGCTGGTGGGAATAGGAGAGAGTTGGAGGAAATAACACAGAGAAAGGCGGCCAATAGAAGCAGGGGAGAGGTACTAGCCAGAATATAGGGGAAATAACTTGTGGAAAAGGAGAGAGGAATAAGGGGTGAGTGCTAGACGGATGGTGGGAAACAACATTGGAAAGGTAGCTGCATGAAAGCTGAGGTGAAGGAGGGAGTAAAGAAAGAAGTGGTTGGAGGAGATATCCAGGAGTAAGAATGGATGAGATATGCACAAGGAGGAGGGAGGAGTGAAGAAAGGGGGACGTTGGAAGGCAATCTCAGTTGGAATTTAGAGTAGACCTAATAAAGAGAGAAAGAGAGAGAGGGAGAGATAGGGGGGGAGATAGAGAGAGAAAAAAGAGAGGAGCAGAGAAATGCAAAGAAGGCACACATAGGGAAGGGAGGGGGAACATACAAGAGGAGGAATGCATAAAGAGACACCAGTAGGAGGTTGTAGGAAATAAGAAGGAAGGAGAGTGCATATCAGGAAAGAGTGAAAGTGGCATGAGAAAGAGGTTGGAGGAAGACATCAGGAGGTGTTTGAAAGAGGCATTAAAAGGAATGAGAGTGAGGAGGGTGGACAGGAGATTCAGGTGGAGGAGAGAAAGGACATCAGGGAGGGGAGGTTCATGGAAAGACAGAGAAGTCAGAGTCAAGCACAAAGACTGATTAGGGTAAGATGAGGCGGTGTGGAGTACCAAGCTTGCGGCAAGGCATCAAGGAGGTACAGAAAGTGAGGCAGCTTGGAGCGGAGAGATGAGGTGGTGCAAGCAAGATTCCCTTAGGCACGAGATGGTTGGTCCACATCAAGGCGTTAAGCAGAGAATGTTAATTGGGAATCATGATGCAAAGTTGCTGACAGAGAAGTGTCAAATAAGCAAAGCTCACCCATTTAGATAAACATAGCCTACCAACCTCTTAGTAAAGGCTAAGGAGACTCTTCCACAATGACAGGACCCCATGTTCAACCCTTGTTTGGGCCTAGAAGGGGAACACTTGTGGGCCAGAGAGTCAGGCAGGAGCAAAGGCCGAACAATAGCCAGTGGGAGAGGCAAACACACCGATTTTCCCAATCAAGGTAATAAACAAATAGTTTGGGGCAATTAAAACCTACTTACTGTAAGTAGTAATGAATTCATTGATAGTCAATGCTGGGTTAGATTTGAATTCTAAAGAGTGGACCGATAAACCCCAAGGAGAAGCCATCCTATTGTTATTGTTTTACTTTGTGTACTTTTAGTTTGGCTAAAATCTAAGAGCCTCAGTAAACATTTGTGTAAACATATCTGCTGTGCCCCCCTCACGTTCATCCGACTCTACTTTGTGACAAGACCCACAACAACGGTGTCTGTCTGTCTTACTAGTGCAATTGATGGTGAAATCTCTGTGGCCATGTCATCTTTATATGTGGCTGCCCATCAAGCATCATACTGAATTCAAAGTGTCCTGCTTCCCTCACACTGTCTCCACCTGGGACCCCTAGATACCTTGGTAGAGGTTACCCCCACCGTATGATCAGAAGGCTAGGGTTGGCATCAGACAACCTAATGGCTCGTCTCTTCTCTACTCAATCAAACAGTGAAGTTTATTTCGAATATTAGATAATCATAAACCATCACATATTAATAGTACAGTATAAAACACAACAATGAATATCCCGAAAAACAATTTAAGAGCAGATCATAGCTAACCTTTTAGTAACTTAATAAATCCCAGAACATTGTGTAGCACGTCGATACGAAGGCCTTCAAACCACTAGAATCGACCCCTCAAACACTGTGCTTCGCATATTAAAATTCTACTTATTTAATACAGACAAACACTACATAAATAATGCATGAGCTCCTCAATGCCATAAGCACTCAATTTCCCTTAGTCACATTGCCTGACCAAGGAAAGAATCAAGTGTCCATGATATTTTTTATCCAAAACAATGCAGGCCTAAATTGATTGACACCAAGTGTACAATTTGCATATACGTCATGTTTTGGAGTCCGGATTTTACCATAATGTTATGGTGTTCTGAAGCAGCGCACCGTTATTTTAGTGGTATAGAGGCAACAATACGTTTAGTCCGGTTTGCTTCCTAAAAATATTCAGTCCCGTACACCACTTTTATGTGGACTATGGTAAGCCGAGAGTGCAGTACTAAAATGTTGGAATTTCTTTTTTTTGATCTATTGGACAATTGTAAGGCGCCATCCAACACATGTGTTTCCAGGCACCACACGGCATGGGGGGGCGGAGTTAGAGGAGAAAAAGAACAATAACAGTAATTGGTCCTACTAGGCCTTGTGACTTTCGAACCGGTATGCAGTCTTTATAACGAAAATGTTATAAAGAATGAACATATATCGAATCTTTTATAACAAAACATTTTATAAAGAATGCACTTAGGGGTGGGGTAATGGGGTAAATCTTGTGGGGAAACGGTTGGGGTGGGTTTTTAGTGGTGCAAAACGGAAGTTTGGGGGACCCCCATAAAAGAAAAACAAGTTTTGTTATAATTGCATTCTTCAGAAAATGTTTTGATATAAAGACATGTAACCATTTGAACTATGCAAATGAAGTGACAATAAGTTCAGGTGGAGGTGGCAGGTCAGGGTGGAGGAGCTGGGATAAGGGAAGGGGGAGCAGAGAAGTGCAGAAAGGCAGGGGCCCCTGGAGCTGGGCAAGTGCCAAGGGGAGTCCAGGAGGGCAAGTGCCAGGGGATCAAGATCGAAAAAGGGCTAAACAGAGAAAACCTGAATCCAAGCAGTCTAGAAATGGGGTAGAGACTAGTAAGGAAATATTCTAGCACACCAACACACTGTGCACATGTTCGAATGAATGTTTGCTAATTTTTCATAGGTTTTAAAATGTATCCAACATTGAAACAACAGATGTGATTTTGCAAAAAGCAATTGAAGTATTTGTGTGGGTTTATTTTGTTTGTAAAGGGAAGAAGTCTATTTGTTTCATCAGTGACCCTGAGGGATGTCACACAAGCTAAGAAGATATATCACCGGCGCCTACCACAAATACATCCCTATCTTTATACCTTATAGATGATATATATGTATCCTTCTTCTATACCATGTGAAGTGATCAGTGTGAGATGTTACCATGGGCATAGGGAGTGCCACAGAGTAGATTCAAGGTGGCAGATTTGAGGGCATGAATCTCTAGCCTGAAGTAAATGAAGGCCTGTTAAACAGATGATATCTGGAGAGGAGAGGGAGCGAGGAGCTGACCTCAACCAAATAGATGTCAAAATAGTCTATAATTCTCCTACCCTTCCCTCCCTACTGCTCCCACTCTGAGCTCCTTTTTGTGTGCAACCTTTCATTCCAATTCATAATTTACGAGCACTCATGTTGCCCTGGCTGTTTTAGGAATGTAGCACCCAGCAGCGATTAAGCTTGCTGTGTGGGAGCTATTAAATCAATAAACTTAAAATGATTAGAGAAATACATTTTACGTTCAGTGTCTTGTCATATGCTCTGGAGCCAACTGAGTATATTAGTGACCCATGCACGGTAAATAGCAGTCGGGAACATTCATAACTGTAGGCATGCACCTATCACAGGATGGTGCGTCACTGTGCACCAAAAACAGCTACCCAATCAGTTGCGCACAGAGGCGTTACTAGGAGGGGCCTGAGGGGGCTATAGACCCGGGTCTTTTGGTTATAGCCCCGGATAGAAGCTCAGGGGCTGCAACCAAAAGGCTATAGCTAACCCAGAGTCCCACCAGACCTGACATTAGCTTAGCCCCTGATCTTTTCCAGACTTAGCAACAACCCTGCAGTAAATTCTGTTGTTCAATGGCTTCACACCTGAGTGCAGGTACTCCACAGTGATTTGCAGTGCCATATACCTCTCGGAAATAATCCAATAGACTGTCATGCCATCATTCAACAACTGACACAAGGAGAAGGGCTGAGCGGGATGCATCGCAAAGTTTAAAATATCAACAGTCTCCTGATTTAACATTGTTTATGAACATTTCGTATCCAGATGTGTGTCTTAATGTGGGGCTATTTTAGAACCCATCATCACATACTAAACGTGCCATAAAAACAATGCCATAACACAGGCTGCACACCGAGCCATGATGCCTGTAGCCATAAGTCAAGCCAAGGAATGAAGCACAAGCAGCACTGCTGTGTGCTATTTGTATCACCTATTTTCAAATATCTTCTTGGCATTGTGTATTTATGCTGTCACATTTACTGCTGTTTAATGTCCACCTTAAAGCTGTATTATTGTTATACATTTTTTAGCTCAAAGGAATGTTCCTTCTTGAGAAATGCGGGTTCCATATATTTTTTTTTAATTATGTCGCTTTGCCAAGGGGTAATTCCAGCTCACAGTGCTTTGTTAGTGATCGCCTACTGTTCAGATCTGCATCCTCCACAAAGTGCAAGACTGGCTCGCATTCTTTTTTCTAATGCAGCTTTATAAAAACGAATTCAGCAAGTAGAATTTGCATGCCAAAGTGTACACGCAAAGAATCGCAGCTCTGGTCCATGTACTCATTCTTTTTGAAGATGCCAGATTATTTAACTTGGGCAAAAGATTGACCTGTAAATCAGGTATTTTGTTTTGGTTATACCAAGGTTGTTCATCTTCACCTTGTCAATAATTGCAGTAAAATTCAATTAAGAAAGAGAATTTCCTCCACCAATACATCCTCACAATCGGAGACGTTGTTTCACCAAAATGCCTGGGGTACCGGAAGTGACATGACCCTTGACCTCCGATTACACCACAGGACGTGATGTTTTTTGACGCCACCCCCAAGTGACATCACCGGAAGTGATGGCACATGGCCTTTCAACCCTTGGCAAAATAGGAGGTGGCATCACATAGCATTGTTCCTCAGTACACTAAGAAAAATATGGTGCAATATCACTAATATGATATGCATTTCATACAAGAATGAATGGATCACCATATGTAGTGGTAATATCAGTGTGTGTAGGCCCGTATTACCAAATTACTGCGAATCTTAGCAGATGTCCAACACAACAACCTGGACTATTGTACATCATTCGGGCTAAACTGTAATCAGACAGAGCACCTCAAAGAGGTCTAAACCCTAAAGTGCAGACATCCAGTGCCTGCCAAGAGTTTGGCCACAGACGGGAACAAATCCAACCAGAAGACAGAGAATGTACCACTTTATGCTTTTACACTTTGACAAAACGCACAGGGACTTTGTCAATAGTGAACTTTAAACCATTGCACAGAAACCCACTCCTGCCAGTCTCCAAGAACCTGAATATCTCCTCACAATTTTCCCTACGGGCATCCCACCATCCACTGTGAGTTGCTAAGTGCCCTCCGTCAATAGGTTTAAATGTCTGGCATCCACTCCCACCCTCCAAAGCCTTACACTTCCAATGCCTTGCTCCAACATGTTGACACAGTGCCACCCTCCAAAAACTTAAGTCCCCAGCATTCTTCAACACCATCAACCTCAAGCAAACTAGCAACTTAAATCTCCTGTTCCCACCTTCCACACCCCAACAGTGTATCAATTTCCCTCCTGAAACATATTATATCTGCATTCAATGCATTTCAACTCTCTTACAATACATCACATCTCAAACATTCTCTCCCAACATCTGTAAGTCACTAGTACAACATCTTAGGTCTCCTGTGCCAGCCTCCACAACATTGAGCCTCAAGCACACACCTCAAACCCAGAGCTTTGCCAGTGGTTATGCATGATTTGAAACCTTCCAGCTATGACCTTCTGTTTTGCCTATTTGGTAAGTAACCCATTGTTTTTTTTTGTTAGATGGGAGATAGAGTGGGTGGATGTGTTGCAGGTCACAGTAATTGCAGGATTTAAAAAATAAAATGTAAACAGCAGCAGCAGCTCCATGACATTACCCCTAGAAAAGGCCATTTTGATATTTTCTTTGGTCCTTTATATGTTGCCTAATACCAGCCTCCTTTAGCTTCTAAGCACAGGAACAGGAACTGAATCCATGTTGCACTGCATCCTCTTGTTCCCAAAGCAAGTGCATCACCCCTGAGCTATCTTTCCAAATATATATGTGTTTTGCTTGAGGAAGCAACAGATGGTTTACTGCAAAGGCAGAGAGCAACTTCATATAAATTAATTATATCACCATGTGTTTATAGTGTGCCTGTGATATAGTTATTGCAGATCTGGGTCAGGTCACACAGTGTCCAAGAAGGATTGTTGGTGGACACCACTGGGGAACACCCCTCTCATCACATGCCCAGTGGCACACTGGATGTGCAAAGCAGACAACGAGAAAACTGATGAGATTTGCATTTATGCTGTGCTGTCACAGAGCGCTGCAGACTGCTCTTACCCACTCCCTGCTAGCTTGATATAGCCCCTATACTCTTCTTTTGCTGCAATACTGAGTATGAGCTGCACAGACAGTCCAACCTCTGAACCCAACCATTCAGGCGTTCTTCACTAATGAACTGCCAACCTGTTAGTAATGGTGGCTTCATGGTTTTTACTGTATCCCTGTTATTTCTCTAACTAATTAGATCTAGATCCCAGGTGAATAAAGCTGTGGAGCATTGGCTGCATTTACTATGACCCTTTTGCAGGTGCAACACAGATATCTGCTATTGGCCCTGCCTCTTTGTCTGGTGTCCAAGGGATCAAAAGGACCGAGTTAGGGGTGCAGAGGGGGAACCAGGTATAGAAGCTGCCCTGGCAACCCCGAAATGATGTCCCTGCTCACAACTTCCATGAGGTCAAACATTGACAAAAATGCTGCAAAACTCCCAAAGGCACACTCTGCGTATGTTTACATGTGCAATTATAGATGGGGTGCCACACAAAGAGTGGGAAACATGGTCTGTGAGTGTCCATGCTCCATGCCGGCAGTCTGAATGTATCTCCCGCTGCGGCACTATTTTGAAGCCGGGCAGGAAGAATCCCTGCACACTCTGCCCACTCTTTTGTGTGTGCAAAGAGTGGGCAGATGGCATAGAGATCAGCTTTAAGTGTATTGGCCATGTTTATTTATCTCCTATCGCTGTTCTCCACTCTGTGCTTGGTGGAGGTGCCCTCTGATATTTAAGAATTGGTAAACATATGTTTTTATCCGCCAACATCAATATTTCCTTGAAATTACCTTTTTTGTTTAAAAAAAGAAAAATGTATACATCAATTTATATTGTGACTTCACCAATTGTTATGATTTACTTTGTCTACATGTAAAAATAAATTCTCATTTCATGTTTTCACGTTTGATTATGTGGTACACACAAATTATTTGCAAAGTCATAACAATGCCCTTTCTTTGACTGTGTATGGCTTGTTTATTTATGCATGTTCATGCCTCTCTTGATATTAGCATTAGTTCCTTCATACATGCCCATTTAGAGGTGTCCCATTGCTACTGTTTTGTTTTACTCTCTGTCCCTCTGGAAACTTTGGGCACTTAGTCTTATTTAGCTTTTTCAGATTTTTGATGTAGAGCAGATCTAGGTAGGGAACAGGGTTCCATCAAGACCCTGTGCTTAAATCTGCTCCAATTGGAGAATTTGGCAGAGTGGACAACGGCTGTGGAAATAGTTAGTCTTTCTGCCAAATCCTCTGGTAAAACTACAATGAAGCCTATGTGCTGGACCTGCCCAATGGTCCAATAGATTGCATGGCTAAACCTTCTTAAGAAATTTTCAAGTATAAAAACATAGCTGGGGTACTGAACGTCCCTGTTATGATTTTGTGTTGCAGTCCTCACAATGATCAATAGCTAACCTCACCATCAAAAGTGCCCTGCAAGCAGATACATTTGTTCTGCTGCTTCACATAACCTTTTAATTTTCAATTCATGCTTGGATTGTGCACCTGCAACCACGCCCAAAAGCATCCAAAATATGTCCCCATTTTGATGCACAGCATCAGAATTGAACCAACAAATACTTGAACTTGACGGAAGCAAATCATTTTGTATAACAAAAAGCAAAGGTTTAAACAATGCCTCTGGTTCACAATTGTAATTATGGTTAGGCTAGAAAACATCCAATGTTCTTCGTCTATAAGATATCTTTGCAAGATTTGTTTATTGTACATTATCTCCAGATGTAAGGAGCAATGAGAACTTGTGTACTCAGGATCCATAGAAAGAGATCATTAAACACATTTTAGAGAAACAGGGGTGCCATTTCTGGGGTGTGATCAAAGGGCCCAAACCAATGGAACCGAAGGCCACACTGGGGAAATGCACTGCCAACATTCAGAAAGCTGCATGCTGAAAAGGGACATATTTAGGCAGATTATGTGGGTATGTTTCTGCAGTTTAAAATACAGAGAAAGCTAAAATAAAAACTTAATCCAAGTGCAGATTGGAAAAGCGCATCGTATGTCTGGCTGAGAAATAAATACAGTATTTTCACTGAAACTGCTGCCCATCAAAATGTGGTACACTGTGACAATTTAGACCCACGTTTCAGTAGAAAAACAGTTAACAGATAATTAAAAGTGTATTTCATTATTGACTAAATGAAACAACCTTGTACTTTTGTACTTTCAGCGCAAAAGCAAAGTGAACCCTGCTCAGTAAAACCCACCGTTTGTCAAAGAATCAAGGCTGATGTTAGAAAATGCAATACGCGAGTTCCTTTCAGCCAAGGACAAATGGTTAGTCTCTGGCCAGAATTCACAAATGGCTTCCCCCACTGCAAGCCTGGTTCATTCATCCCCACTATTTACAACTGCAATGCAATGTGGCCTGCCTAAAGGGTGTTAATAATAATAATAATAATAATAATAATAATAATCATAATTTTGCATTTATATAGTGCTATGAACCCTCAGGTATCTGAGCGCTGCTTATTATTACCCATGGTGTGTGGTGCTCATTTATCAACCTCGGAA
This sequence comes from Ambystoma mexicanum, assembly GCF_040938575.1. NCBI lineage: Eukaryota > Metazoa > Chordata > Amphibia > Caudata > Ambystomatidae > Ambystoma > Ambystoma mexicanum. Next base: position 224,131,913 of record NC_090936.1, read on the forward strand.
GGATGAAAGGCTGAGTTTGGCCCTGCCGGGATCCGAACCTACGTTAGCAAGCTCTACACGGATGTCAAAGCGAGCGCTCTACTCGCTGTGCCACTTGACCACTTTTTGAAAATGTAGGTTCCCTAGACCTGCTGTCTCTGAAGGCAGTTCTGTGCAGGCCAAATGTTGTAACCGGTCCATGACTGGAATGTAGGGGGCGGTGTGAATACAAGGGCTGCAATCAAGGCTAAACTCTGAATTCAAACAACATAGAGGATAATAAAAAAGGTCACAAGCTGGCTAAGAGTGGAAAATGACCTGGAGGAAGGGAAGCTCATATTTGCACATACGAAGATTCCGTTTGTTTAAATGGAGAATCACAATTGTTGCATTATCCCAGAAACAACAAGGTGCACTGATCACAAGTAGGTTTCATTTTTTAGATAATATCCAGGAGATTTTGTTAAAATAAACTTCACCCACCTGCAATTTAGGGAATTTTAATGACCAGCTAAAAGGTGTTCCTGGCTGCTCTGAACATGTTCTGAATTTGAAAGTTTGCAAACTGGTGGAGGGTAAAATTAGGAATGTGGGAGATAAATTGCATGTTCCTAACAATTATGCTTTTTGTAAAACTGTCAAACAGCCGTGCAACATGGTACGGACCCTGTTTTATAAATTCCCCATGATTAGCTGAAGCGGAATATATATATATATATATATATATATATATATATATATATATATATATATATATATATATATACACAGAGAGAGAGAGAGAGAGAGAGAGAGAGAGAGATAGAGATATATACAGGTACTATGGCAGTTACTAGTAAATCACAACTTTTTTGCTATAAGTAGCTTTTTGCCAATAGTGGACATGAAAACAAAAGGGATTACAAATGGGAATTGCCATATGTCCGCTCCAGACTACTAAACCAATCCTTGCAGAGAGGCTGGACTTGGGGGTAGAGAGAAGGGTAACTGTCCAATCCTGATTGCAGAGTATCGCCCAGTATTGAAATCTTGATGGTGTTATCACTGGTATATAAAATGGATGCACTATGAGGAGAGGGGAGAGCTGCTGAATATGAGCACCTGACAGCCACAAGTAAACACCAGAAGAGATTGCTGAGATTGCATCTGGGTGGAGCGGTTTATTGCTGGGGAGGCCAAAAAAAAGTTGACTGGGCCCTATGGTGAAGAACTGGGGACCATACACCTGCCCTTTATCCTCCAAGAGGGTCCAGAAATGCAGATGGCATTCCTGAACTTTAAATAGAGGCTTTCAATGTAAGTAAAATTGAGACAAGTGAAACCAAAGGTGGGGGAATCCACTTCCTTATATCCTTTCCCTTTTCAGTGGGTGGAGTGGGGGGATCAAAACTGTTTAGATCATAAGCATATGGAACTAAAAATATGAATTTCCCTTGGCAGCACACCATTGGAATGAATTTTGATAAAATTCAAAATTAACAAAGCTCATTCCCAGTGTGCGCTGAAAACTATAGACTGTAATTTAATTGGGTAATCCTATTGGTCCAGCTTACTCAACTTCTCAAATCATCCCAATTTCTTTGTCTCCAGCTTCCCAAACACAGGCCTGTATGTGGACAGGGGTATGACATCCAACATTCTCATATCATTCCAATTTTGATTGTTCAACTTGCCCAAGACAGACCTTTCAGTGAGACGGGTCTGAAAACAAAACGCAAATTCACCCTGTGTTTATTTTGAACCAAATGTGTGAGTGAAATCGTAATTGCCATATGCATTTGTACCGATCTATAACCTCTAGCCTGTTAAGCGCACAGGAACATTGAAATTGCACAGCACTACATTTTTAAATTGATTTTATTCACTGACCAGTTTTATTATTTCTTGAAATGAAATCTGTATAAATTAAAGTATTGTGATTTGTGTTTTTCCCAACCAACATTTGTGTAACAAGAGGTTTAATTGTGAGCCACAAAGAAGGTGGCGTGTCGTTTTAGTGTGATCTCTATTACATATCTTCCAAATAAATCAATTTCCTATACTCCGGCCTGTTTCTTGGCACACTGTGGGCACAGGGAGAGGGGATTTGTGTGACTCTATATGAGTCTTCAGTAAGGCCAGCACTATACAATTTAAGCAAGTATGGCACGGCTCCTTGATTGGGGGTGAGAAGGAAATCCCCAGGTTAAGGCTGGTCTCAATATAACGTAACAAATTGGGCTCTTGTCTGGGATCTGGTCTATTATTATTTACTCATTTTGGTGTAACTGCATTGAGGTAGATCTACGGTTGCATGCATTGTTAATAGGCCACTGTAACACTTGACCCCTGAGTTCCAGGGAGGTGTATAGGTGGAGAAAAATAAGACTGTGTAGAATGCTAAGGCAAAAAGGAGATTGAGTAAGAATTGATTTTTGATTTTTGATTGTCTGTGGAAATCTAGCAGAAATGAGGGTGATTTTTGCCCCTGAACAAAGAAAATATTCCAAAAGTTGCAAAAAGCCACTTTAAAATGACTACCATAGAAGTGTGTGATGCCAAGAAGCACCTCCTGGCTAATCTATTTATTCAAAGAGAATGCAGTGAGGGTGAACTCGGGATATGGCAAACTAGAATGGTGCAATAGTTCACCTCAGTGAGCACTGACATTTCGTGTGAAGGAGGAATATTGCACAAAGCATTAGAGACATTTTGTATGACCCAACACTCTTGTGAAGAACTGAGTCAAATGGCTCACCTCACAGCTCATTTATACTTCCACCTGCAGTTAGTGGAAGAGCGAGTCCAAAGAGTACGTCTGGAAACAGGCTCAGAAAGAACTCCCACAACTTGGAGATAAATTGCAGCAGAGCAAAGGTTTTGAGTTACAACAAGTAAGGCTTATTGAGCAACTACAGAATGAGCTGAAAACACAACAGTAAGACAATGCAGAGAGAGGGATAGAGTTTGCAGCACTGAATAATGCATGCACTGAGGGGGCAGACAGTGTAAGTCACTCGCATTCCCAAATTAATGACCAAACATTATGGCCCTCAAACAACAAATTAAGGATTTGAAAAATAGTCAGTTCATCATTAAAGAGATGGACTCACAAAAGGAATTTGATGAAATGCAGCAGAATGTAAATATTCTTAAACAACAGAATTTACAACTGGTCAAAGACCCAAGATGCATCCAGGTTGAAAGTGGATGCCGAAAAGGAACAGTCAGGTCCCAGGAACTGAGCAGAATGAGAGAAAAAAGAAATGAGCTAGTACACCATGGAAGACAAATAATAGCTGAACTATTAGATTCAGCCAATCGTAAGGATGAGCCAGAGAAGAGATTATTCTCCTGAAGGAAAAGCACCTTGAATATGCACACAGTATTCAAGGCTTACAGAGGCAGAATGAATCACTTCAACATGAGAAGCAGCAAATAAAAGATTGGTTGGTAGCTCAGAGCAGGGTGCTTGACAGTGACCAGGCCTTAGTGTCAGAATGAAAAAGCCAGCTCTCTGACTACCAACAGGAATTAAGGATCGAGAGACACAGGTGTGAGGGTTTCAGCAAGGAAAATAGAAATTATAAACAGGCCCTCAGGCACCCTGACCAATCAGGATATGGGACTAGACCCACTGATCAAGGTGAGGCACCCCTTCCAGCAAGGGCCTCAGGCCAGTCATTTACAATCTCTCATGTACAATTGGGAACAAACATCATGCATGCCATCTATCATGAACAGGGTGACATGAAGCATTTAGACTTACCCAGGCCTAGCCCAACTGATAAAGGCAGCCAGTCCCTGTCTGATATTGATGAGTATTTATCTCTACCACACATAAGGGAAGCTGGCGGAAAGGAAATTCATGAGTAATTCTGACCTGTTAAACTCCTATGATCACAAGATCAGGGAGTTAGACTTACAGAAGATGAGGATAAAAAGAGACGACCTGGACCATTTTGCTGTAAGAGAAAAGCCAGGATTCAACCCAGGAAGAGCATATTAAAAATCTCCTTCCATTCTGGGGGATGGTGGGATTTCCCCCAGAATACTTGAAAGGAGGGAAGAAGAGACTGAGTGTAATCATGGGCCTAAAAGTAACTCAGGAAAGTGACCCTCAGAGCTCACTGCAGTCCAGAGGAGTCCAGATTGTATGACTCTTGGAGATATTCCAAATCTCATAGATATATGGAACACATAAAGGACAGGGAATGGAGTACACAGAGTAGCTTTGAGTCAGAAAAAGAATGGACTCAGGTGCAGAGGAGGAAAAAGACAGGGAAACAGAGCAAAGATTTTGTGAAAGACCCAATAAGACAACTCAATGCCATAAAAATCTTCCTGATCTTATACCATAAGAATTGCAAATATTCGGTATGGGAGCACTTGGAAGTTTATGAGCAGAGGATTGCATCATTCCAGATCAGAAATTATGTGAATTGCATAGCATTTGCTAAACAGACTTTCTCGCCTGAGTATTCCAGTTTCTTTGCAGGACTCGAGGACCATGATCATTATAAATGGTCCATCTATAAGGCAGCCATCTTATAACCTTTTCTTGCTCACACAGAAACCCACAGGAGGCCTGTCAGGCCACATATAATTTGCAATTTGGGGAGGATGAGGTGCCTAGGGAGTTTGTGCAGGATCCTAAAGCGTGCATTTACTCAGACTTCCTGTTGAACACACATAGTAGCGAGTTTGTGATCCCTTATTGTAATGTGCTCCCCAAATAAATAATGACTCACTGATGCACAACTTTAATGAGCACAGGAGCCTGGAATGGATAATTTGAACAAGCCACCAGGATCTATGAGGCCCAAAAGCCCACTGAGAATAGAACCACCCACAAAACCCCCAGGACGTCTAACACCCCTTCACTGCAAAGGTGGAAAAGGTGAGAACTACCCCTCCGTTGGACCTGGAGACAGGGGATCCTAAAAGTAACCCTTCTGCCAACAAGCAAAATGGAAGGCAGAAGGGACCCCTCACCCCAGCACAATCAAATGGTAGTAAGGTGTGGGCCCAGAACAATGATCCCTCAGAACCTGCCACCTATATAAGCCCTAGGAACAAGGGTATCAAGGCAATTCTGGAGTATGTATACACTCTCACTGCCCAAGGCGGAACCAATCAGCTAAGTACTGCCCCAGGAAACTTCCCTCCAAACGTCTCTCAGGAGAGAGGTATCACTCCACCTCCCAACCTGAACTTTTTTCCCAGATATCCCCTGAACCAGAACTTACTCCTCCTCTCTCTCCCTGATTCCACGACAATAGATCCCTGAAACTGGGAGAAGGGAGATTCAGGTTGGAAAATTATGGAGGATGTTTCCATTACCTGAGATATTCCAGTAGAAGGGATATTTCCCTTTTAGGGAGCAGTAGAGGTATGAATCGAGACCTCCCAACAACCTAGAAAAGGACTTGCAGCTGGAGCTTCAGGTTCAGCAACTGACCGATGACCTGGGGCATATGCTTAGGGCTCAGTCCAACCCTCAACCTAACCCTGTATCCCAAAAGGCCCCAACACCCAGGGCACATGCCCGGGAGGAAATGTCCAACAAATCACAGGTTTCTGAGGAGGGGGCCCGTGTGGAGATGAGATGCTAAGCCCTAGAGGAAGCTTCCTTTCTCACCTAGACAGAACCCCTAAAAACCTCTCAGCCTGAAAGTGACTCTTCTACCTCCAAAATGTTAAACCCAAAGAGCAAAGGGTGAGTATGAGAGGCCAAAGAAGACCCCACTTTGTGAAAGAGCTTAAGATCATCCCCTTTGAAAGTGAAGAGTCCCTGGAGGACTAAGGTAAAAAGACCTCTTTTAGAAATGGGGCGATCCCTCCCAAAAAAACGGGTTACTAAAGACCCAGAGTGGGACAGTATGGAGACCGACCCAAAACAAGAAACTATTCAACCCCAAAATGTGAGCCAGACAATGTAGAAATGGAGGGGTCTTTTCACCAAACAGTTTCCGAGAACTGCCGCCACAAAAGGGGGAAAGCATAGAATTGGGGGAGACAAAGGATTCAACAAATCCACCCATTGCCAATTGTAACATTTTCTTTACAGATTCCTGATCTCTGACCCAGAAAATCTCCCAAGATCGCACAATGTTGGATTTCAATATCAAGAAAATAAACACTGGGCTTTCAAATAACGCTCACTTTCTTTGCACCCGGGAGGAGAAAGAAGGCATATTTTATGCACCGGTCAGGGTGCAGGATCAGTATGAATTATCAGCTTTGGTGGACACTGGATCCCACGCCACCCTCGTGTCCAAAAAGGCCTTTGACCAACTAAACTCAGGACGGGGGTGGGTCACCAAATTCCCCTCATGCCACTTCCCTGACAACTCCAAAGTTTTAATGGGAATAACATTTCCGTTGAATGGACTGAAGATCTGGAAATCAAAATTGGGCATCAGCGATTAAAACATCTGGTGATAGTCGTGACTCCAGAGGGCGCACCTTGTTTACTGCAGAATGATCTCCTGAGGAGATTATCACTCTGATCACCCGGCTTTAGACCGCTGGTCTCTCCAGCCAAGTTCTGGCCTGGTTCTCCTCCTTTCTATCTGGATGCACTCAGTCTGTCTCCCTTCCACCTTTCTGCTCTCAGGCAACTTCTTTCTTTGTGGTGTTCCTCAGGGCTCCCCTTTATCCCCCACTCTATTTAATCTCGATATTCAACCTCTTTTGGCTATAATTCATGCTTTTGGTCTGCCTTATTATTCCTATGCCGATGATACCAGATCTTTGTGCGGCTAGATCTCACCAAATCGGGCCAATTTAAAACTGATTGCTAGCTATTGGTGAGTGGATGGAGTAAAAATGGCTTAAGCTCAATGGTGAAAAAACTGAGGTGTTGGTGGTGGGTTCAGCTACTCCATCTCTGTTTTGGACCCTGAGATTTTGGCCATCGAGTCTTGGCCCTTTCCCTCAGTCGGTCTCATCGGCATTAAAATCTCGGTTTCTCTGTCCGTGGCCGACCAGGTCTCACTTGCAAGTAAAAGAGTGCACTTTAAACTACAGACACCCTGTAAAGTTCTACTGTGTATCCTGGCCAAAGTGCATACACCCTTTGTGTCCTCGTTAGTCATTTTCAACATCGACTATTGTAATGCCCGCTACCTGGCCCTCCCCAAACATCTTCTGCGCCGCCTTCAGCTGCTACAAAATGCTGCAGTGAGGGCCATTCTTTGACCTCCTTGGGTTGCCTATATGACCCAGTTGCTACGACAACTCCACTGGCTCCCTGTCGAGCAACGTATCACGTTCAAAGCACTGTGTATTGTGCACAGGGCCATCAATGGATTGGATGCTGAATTTCTTCAGAACAATTTTGTTCTGTATACTCCCTTTTGGCCTCTCCGTTCTTAGGATCTCGGGACTTTACAACCTCCAAGGTTCAGGCTTGCTCATACGGACGGGCACGCGTTCCCAATGGCTGCAGCAAAGGCCTGGAACCAGCTTCCCTCTCCTTTGCGCAGCACTGAGTCTCACATTCTGTTCCGCCGTGCACTTAAGACCTTTCTGTTTTCATTCCAGTGTATTGGACTCCCGCCCTCTCGCCAGCGGCAAGTTGCCTTTGGGCTTATGTTGCGCTCAACAAATTTCATTAAGATAAGATAAGACTGGGTAAACAATGGCTTCTGGACCCAGACTTACCGGCCTATGAAATGAATAATGAGTAGCAATTATGTAAGCTTGAATGGTACCTGTCATTTCATTGATTAACTTTCTGAGAAAGTAAAATTCAATTTCAAGAATAACCAAGTACCACACATCACTGTCATCTCTGTAGGAGAACAAACTGGTGATGGGAATCCTTCTCCATTAATGAAAATCAACCGTCCTCCCAGTTTTAAGTGGCAATCTACATTGGAAGGGAACACCCTTGAATTGGACAACAGTCCAAAATCAGAAGAAACCTTGAGTCCTGTGAATCCAGACAAGGAAAATCCAGCTCAAGGTCAGACAGACATACAGAAAAAGCGAGAACAGTTGTTTTTTCTATTCAGTTAAATGATGGGGTGGAGCCGGTGCTCGCTAGAGTATGCCTGAATAATGGAAGGAGCTTCATCATCTAAGAATTATTCAGGAAATTCCCAGAAGATCAGACCAGTCACACATTTAAATTGATTGACAAATAGGAAGGAGGTCTGGGAACTCCAAACTCCAAATATCTCATGCCTAGCAGGTTTATGGTAAAAATGTCCAATGGCAACAAAAGCATGGAGCATAATTGTTGGGTCGTGAGAGATGTCCCGTCCACCTTTTATCTATGAATTGACTTTCTCAACTGATTTGCAATCAATTTGGACATAATTAATAATAGGGTCTGTTCCCAACAGGGGGTAACCCCATGGGCTTTGACAGCACAGAAAAAACATTCCAGTCAGCTCAATTGCCGCCTTATGCAGTTGAAGTTCAAGTGCGAGAAGAGGTTACTTTAATAGGACAGGTGCAACAATTTACTATTCTCCTCAAAATTAAGTGACAACAGAACCTCAAACATCAGGAGGCCTATATCAATGTAAATTCCCATCTCCAACAACAAGGTTTGTATTTAGATCTGACACCTTTAGTAGACTTAGAACATGACACTGTTCGAAAACTGGTGGATAACAGCGGCCCTCGAAGTATCACTTTGGGTGCAGACACCTTTATTGGAATGTCATTTGATGCAAAACATCTTTCTATTCATTTAGGTAATGAAATCATGGGACCAATCCCAAACGACTGTTTCAACATCAGCAACTGTATTCCTCCACTTACTAGGCATGGGGGGAATTTCATGGTGGACTCTTCCTGCCCCTACTTGTCATTAGTCATTTCTGCTAGAATTTGCATTGGAATAGATGGAGACCTATTGGCCTGATGCTCTATCCTCCTCCCAAGATGCTGCCTGTTGTGACATGTATCGGGCTATGCATTGCACCCTCAGAATGAACGTGCTTCTCGGAAGGTGTGAAGAGCAAGTATTCCCAGGAAAATAGTGCATCACTACTTTCTGAGCAGGACGCTCCGTAATTTTATTCACAGTATTCTTCTGTTCTCGTTAATTCTGCCTTTGTTTTTATTTCGGTCTGTCCTTCATTCTGCACTTAGATTCTCCCAAACTCAGCCTGTAGTGCTACGCATTCTTCCTTAAGCTTGCACAACATCTATACTAACGTCAATACAATGGTACTGGATACCCGTGAGACAGTATAGTCTACATTACCACTGCACAGCATTAGCACTTGTGTTTATGATCTTTATTTCCTTTCTGTCAGCATGTGCGAGTACGATGGAATCCTGGTAACCCTCCTGAGATCAAAGCACTGGGAAATTAAAGCTGAGTTAAAGGGAATCTGCTGAACACTTTCACGCAAACCATATGCCTGCAGAGAAGAATTATGAAATCTACTTCCAATCAATGCTAGATATTACTACAGGTTTTTTTTTTATTTCCCAGAGGGTTTCCATGGGACCTCTGTTGTCTGATATTCCGAATATACAGAGAGATAAAGGTAAAAAGGGAAACTGCTCACTGTCTGAAACCCACTACTGCAACTAACTAGGTCAGTCTCCTGTTTAAGTTCCTGCATAGAGTATTTATGACACTACGGGGTGGAAGAGGTGACCTGTGACATCAGGAGGGAGGAGGTAGTGTTCAGAGTCCAGGACCACAACCTAGAATAACTGGAACCTACTGGCCAGGTCAACACCGTCAAAAGAGATCTCTTCACCGAACTGGATGAAACCAATGAAATTGCCACACCCGAAGTTCATGTTAAATGTTCAAAGATTGTATAACTACATACCACGTCAAGAAAGTTTATCTTAAGTGGGATTGATGTAAGTAAAGAAAGACAAGTGATGCAATACAATCTAATGAATAATTCATACTGAAATTACCCAAGATATATTGTCTTGCATTTCTGTTTGCAATACAAGTGATGCTAGTAATTTAAAACATCAGGAATATTATTTGGGCGGCATTGTTGCTCCATCATATGCCAATACACTAATGTACCTCTTTGGACATCAACATGCATTAAAAAAATATATACATTCAAGTATAACGGTGTGTTAATGATTAGAGAGTATATTAAATGATTTCATTTTGTAATTGTATTTGTAATTGTTTTGGATACACAAAATTAAAGTATGCTTAATACATTTTTAGAGGTGATATATATGAAAATTTGACATGAGAATAGAGTTTTCTGCATGCAAGTTTGATGTATGTGGCAATCCAAAGAACAGCCCATATTTAACTCTGAAGTTCAGGAGCAAGCACCTTTCTATAGGCCTTATGAAGTCAATTGAATCCATACATTTGAAGGCGTGCCAAGAGCGATACAGGTGGTGGCATTACATGACTAGACATTCTGCTTGCACATCATTAATAGTTTTATAGCTTCAATGCAAGTAAAGATTGGTGGAAATGTCCCTCCTTATGTCTTAATGGATGGCACATATTAAAGTGCTTACATATTAAAATGTACTTCGGAAAAATACTTCAGGTAGCGTTAACTACTAGGATATGGGACGCGCATCAGTGGGCACAGCCCACTAGCCCGATTGAATGACCAACTAAGTAACAGAAAAGGGACATTGATGAGTGGGCAGGACAAGGATCCAGAAAGAGAGAGCCGAGGCAGGTAAGAGAGATAAAGAAGTAGTGGTGTGACAAGAGAAGTGGGTGTGGGTCAATTTACAGGGTTTGATGGGATTGCATGACGGTGGGTGGAAGGGGGCCCTGGGACAATGGTAGAAGCAGGAAAGAACAAGTCTTGTTAGTGTCAAATGCCCAGAGCATGTGATGCCTGAGGTCTTTGAGTCATTTGCACAATTAGCTAGAGCAGAGTGGCAGGGTTGATGAGGTATTTGACACTCCCAAGGGAGTCGATGGCAGAAAATGATGGTGTCAGGACCAGCGCAAGTTGTCTCTAAGACAGAGCTATTGGATATGACAGGGAGGAGTGGCAGGCAATGCTGGACATGATGCACCAGGGAGTCATTGTACTTGTGGATCCACTAGAGTAATTCCTGGGCATGGCTAAACGAACTCTGGAGTTGTAGAGGAGATTGAGATGTTAAAGCAGATGTGTTGGGCTGAAAGAATCCAGGCGAAATGATGCAGGGGTTGGTGCAGGAGGAGACACAAAATCAATACATTGAAGAGACAGTGGTGGCCCCTAACAGAGTTCTCAAGAGGAGAAATTTCACAAAGGGGTAAAGACGGTATGAAGGATTGCCATCTGGTGAGGTTGAGAAAGCCTGCAATGAATTTACTTAAATACAATGATGTAGGTAATCGATCTCTGAAAGGGTGGTCTGCTTAAAAGACCACCCTTTCATAAAAGGTTCAATGCCAAAGGCATAGTGCACGCAAGTGCCCTGCTGCACCTGTCTCCTGATATTGGCAGCAGCTGCTCTTCAATGGCATGGGACAGGTTCAAAATCCATATATGCCTTCTTGACAGCTTCTGGGACACCATGCCCCTTCAGAGAGAGAGACTGAATTTAACATATGTGCCATTGATCTGAAATATTTTAATTGTGGTCCTATTAGTCTTGTGGCGGGTTAAATAACCATACCTGTTTTTTGTATGCAGACTAATAAAATCCCAGAGTTAGTAAAGCCACAGACCAATTGATATCATACATGTGTCGACCCTTGGAACCAAGTCCGCCATGGAAAGATGTGCAGATTCATGTCTAGTCTGCCTGTCTCCACTTCAGCAAGTGAGACAAAAAGTTTTGATTCTCTTGGAAGCTTGGTAACAGCTAGCCTGGATAACAACATGCCATCCTGCTCAACCGTCTCTGTGACAACCTGGCTTGGCTGACTTCTTTCATCTTCGATCGACCCTCGCCGGTCTAACTTAGGTTCTTCCTCTCCTCTATCTCTATCTCTACCTGTGGTGTTCCCTAGGGGTCCAACCTCTCTCCCTGGCTGTTCAACCAATACCTGGCACTTCTTGTCCACTGTATTGCCGCTCTCTACCCTAACTTTCAGTGCTATGCGGATGACACAACTCATTTTCAGGCTCCCTCGACCAGCTCTTCTCCTTCTCTCATCTCTGATGGTCTTTCTGCTATACAGGAGTGGTGTGCTGCCAATGATCGCTGCCTTAATTGCAGTAAGACTGAGATTCTCCTCATCAGCACACCTGCTCCCTCATTTCCTGTCACTCTCTGGCCGCCCTCTCCTGGCCCTCCTCCTACTCCCACCTGTGAGGCTAAAAACCTCAGAGTCATCTTGGACTCCACACTTTCCTTCTCTCACATCTCTGACGTCTCTATGAAGTCACACTACCAGCTGCACCTCCTCAGTGTTATTCTTCCTTTCCTCTCCTTCCCCCAGAAGCTCACTGTCTCCAGAGCTTTGGTTCTTTCTAGGCTGAACTATTGCAACAGCCTCTTTCTAAATCTGTTTGCCTCTACTCTCTGCCCTCTGCAACTTATCCAAAACAGGACTGCAAGACTTGTCCTTGGCCCCAAACCCGGGTATCATATCTCTCCAAGACTGAAATCTCTGCAATGGCTCCCAGTGGTGGCGAGGATTAAGTTCAAAACCCTATGCATTGTCCACAAGGCATTCTGGGGTCTGGGCCCTCAATACCTTCAACTCTCTCTTCCTAAATATCATCCGTCTCAAGCTCTTCGCACATCCGCCTCCAACTCCCTCAGGGTCAGTCGCTTCTCCACGCAACAAGTTGGTGGTATATCTCTTTCTTCTGCTGTGGCCTCCCTCTGGGACAGCCTCCATGCCTCTCTGAAACTTGAGGAGAACCATCTCAAGTTTCCAGAAGCACCTCAAGACCTTCCTCTTTGATACTGCAAAACCCTCTGCATTGTCCACAAGGCCTTCTGGGGCCTGGGGCCTAAATACCTTCAACTCTCTCTTCCTAAATATCTTCCTTCCCAAGCCCTTCGCTCATCCGTCTCCAACTCCCTCAGGGTCAGCCGCTTCTCAATGCAACGAGCTGGAGGTAGATCTCTCTCTGCGGCAGGGGCCTCCCTCTGGAACAGCCTTACTGCCTCCTTGAAATTTGAGGAGAACCATCTCCGGTTCCGGAAGCACCTCAAAACCTTCCTCTTTGCTTCTGCTTTCTCTGTCCCTCTCCCCTGCTAAATTCTTCATTGAAATTGCACTGAATCTGCAACTTGCCCACTCTCATCGACCTCGGTCCTGGGCCCAGTCACTCTCCACTTGCACTGCCTCCCTGGCAACCCCTGCACTGCGGGACTGTCTCTGTATCTCTACAGCCCCTCCTTCCCAGCACTTCTGCACTTACCTTGCACTTGCCACCAGCTGGCCCTATTTATTTATTTATTTTATATTTTTTATTTTTTTATTCTACTTACTTGTACTGCACTTCCCCCCTCCCCTTCCCCTTGCACTTTTCCCTTCACCTACCCCTGCACTTGCGCGGTCTGAATGATACCTGGCCTAGTAGGATCGTTGTGTGTCTTCCCCTTGTTCCCACCTCCCTGCCTCGTCGCGCCTTGAAACACCTGTGTATAGGCGCGTTACAAATGCCATATCATATCATACTGCTTTCTCTTCTACTCTCCCCTGCTGATCTCCTGGCTGAAACTGTAAACTGCACTGGTTACCTGGCTACCCTCTGATCTTGGGCCCAGGTCCCCTCCCTGCCAGTTGCACACCTGCTCTGCCCCCTGGCAACCCTTGCACTAGGGGACTGTTTCTGTATCCCTACAGCCCCCTACCAGCATTTGACACCTGATGTCTGCACTTACCCTTGCACTTGCCACTAGCTGGCTGCACTTTTATATATTGGCTTTATTTTATTTATTGGCTTTATTTAATCTACTGGTTCTGCACTGGCCCCTCCCTCAATCCCGCAACACTTTACTCTTTCCCCCTCCGCTGCACTTGCACAATCTCAATGTCACCTGGCCTAGTAAGATCGTTGTCAGTCTTCCCTCTGTTCCCCTCCCTTGCCTCGTCGTGCCTTGAAACACTTGTCTACGGGTGTGTTATGATTTCATATCATATCATATCAAGCTCGGGAGCTCTCACCAGAATATCTCCTGGAAATAGTATTTCAAAGAGGCACATGCAAAATAAAGGCAAGACTCACACCAGGGTATTGCACACTAAAGAGCATTTGAAGCTACAGGCTTGACAGAGGGTGGTGTTAGAGTAGTCAGAGTACACAGAGGAGGAACTGAGAAGGTGTTTGCCATCTTGTTCTTCTGTGTGGCTATTTTTCCATCAAGTCCCTACACTTTCTGTGGAATAAAACAATTTTGGTATGATGCAAGAAGGCAAAGGTATGTGGCGGAGTGAAAGGGATTGGACCCCTTAGAGCTGACTTGCTTCTGTACAACCCTCTGTGGAGTTTTGGGTCTCCCACTCTTCCTATATTTCTTCCTGGACTCCAAGAAGAAGACATCTCCAGAACCCTTTGCGAGTCCAGTCCTCTTAAAGAGATGAAGGCAGGTGATTCAAGGCAGAGGACAGGTCTGTCCCCGATCCATCACTGGAACCAGTGGGGATGAACTGCTGTGGACTAAAGCCTCAACTTCTGGCTGCCCCAGAGATGCAGAATGTCCTGTAGGTGCCAGCCAAGCTCCATGGAGTGGAAGCACAACAGAAGAATGCACCTCGTCCTTGGAGACTGTGGGATGGGTTGCTTTCCAACAACCCCAAAGTTAAGTAGTAGAGCCGGGACTTATTCCTGCATTGAACCACCTGTGTGCCAAGCCATCTCAGACATTGCATGAATGTCTCAAGCTTGTTCTTCCATGGGCCATTGCAGCTTAAACCGCTCCATGGGCCTCATTACGACCCAGGCGGTAAGGGTTTTACGGCGGCGTAAACAGCGCCGACCCTTACCGCCTGAGTACGAGGTCCCTTAGCGCCATGGCGGACTTAACACCTGCTTTTAGCAGGTGTTAAAATCCATGGCGCTAAGGGACCATGGAGTTAATTACGCCACCGTAATTTACGGTGGCGTAATTAACGCCTTCCCCACTCCCATTATGCCCTATGGGGCAAAAATGGGAATGGGGAAGGGTAAATGGGGATTGGGGACTTACCGCCCCGCCAAGGTTGGAATGGGGCGGTAAGTCCGCCAACCACCATGGCGTAAACATAGTTTACGCCATGGTGGTAAAGTCACGGCCCAGGCGGTAACTTACCGCCTGGGTCGTAATGAGGCCCCATATGTTGAGTCAATCAAAATGTATTTATTTCAGATTTCACGAACATCTACAATTTGTTTACAATGAATCCTTAGTTAAACACCTTTAAAATTATATTAATTTACATTAAAAAGGTCAGATCCTTTAAGGCATTCATTATTCACAATTCATTATATAGCTCATATCTGAAATACACATAATTATGACAAATAAAACGTATCATATCTTCCTCATGGCCTGTGGGCATCTGCACATGGTATTTCCATATTTCCATTTTGTGTGTTTCCTTAGTGGTAATAGATGTAATCTCACAAATAGCAACCATCTTCTGCAGGTGGGTGAGACTAACCTAAGATTATCTTGTTACTTATCATGCTGATATTTCATTTATAGTGCAAGCGAGGGAAGCTTATTAGTTTTCTGCAATTCTAACTCCTTTCCCAAATCAGTCGCTTCTCTCCATATTTCATGCCTCACAATATTTTGATTCCTGAAGCAATTTACCTCGTAAATACCCTTAATCGACCAAGTTTTACACAAATGAATTGCTGCATTGTACCACCTGCATTTTGTCGCTGCCTGTGTCAGCGTCATTTCAATTATTGCACTGTTAACATTCTGATTAATGGAAGTGTTATGGAGATTTCTCACACAAGTGCTTAATTCCCTCTACCTTAGAGCCCTCCAACTCTTTTGCTATATTTTGGGACTTTAAACTTTTCATTTTTAATGTGTTTTACTTTTGTGTTCTTTGGTAATGGAGTTTTTAAAGCAACTCCAGTGGCATCATCTTTTTCTGTGTGTCACACAGCACCTTCAGTGCAGTGGCACAGGGGTGCCTTTCAGTCTCCCCAAGGTTTACATACCTTCCCTGAGACTGACTACTGTCTCCCAGGGCATGTAAAGTTAAATTGACTTTGCTAGTCTCTTTAAATTTACTGACCCAGCACACCCTATCTTACTATAGAGTGCTAGAGGGGTTGCTTAGCTTCCCCTGAATCAAACACTCATGTAACAGTAAAATGTTACCTTTTCCTATTTTAAATAGCTGGAGGCAGTGGTTTAGATCTAACAAGCTAACAACGGTAGCTCAAAAACAGGGGTAGCCATGTTTTTCAATAAGGCGCCCCAGACCTATCTGTAAAAACAGACTCCGGTCATCTTTTTTCACCATTTCTTTTAGGAAAAGTCCTTCTTGTGTTTGTCTCTGTGCGCCAAACCAGGTTTGGTCCCTTTGTTCATGCCCTTTGGCGGGCTTTGGCACTGAAGCCCTCCTCTGGTGCCAGAGTGTCTGGGGTGGGCAGGATGTGAGGGAGGTGCCCGAAACTCCCTGTGCTTAGCCTCCCAGGAGACCTGAATACACGCTGGTGTATCCGGCAAGGACAGCCACCCTGCTGTGTGAGTGACAGCCAGGCTGGGATGATTGGGGGAAAACTGTTTAAAAGCAGGTCTCTGGGACTTGGAAAGCAGAGTCAACCACTGAAATGAAAGAACCAAGGATGAGAGGAAGGAAGAGGACTGCTGCAACTCCTGGACGACCGGTGAAGCCCTGCTGCAGGTCCGAATTGCCTGAAACTCCGACGACAGAGAAGCCCTTCAAGGTTAACTTCTTCCCTTGAGTTTGGTGTGAACAACCAACTCGCAAGCCACCTGGATACCTATTCTGGTCAAATTTTCTTAAGAGTGCTGTTGAAAACCGGATAGCCAAAGGGAAGGAAACCAGGAGGACTTTAAGGCACTTGCACCTTAAACCGACGTCTTGCTACAGCTTTTGGGCTCTTCCCTGGGCAGTGCAGGAACCTCCCGACGTCATCCTTCTTGTCCCCACAACTGCAGCTCAGGAACAGCGAGATCTGCTTGAACTGCCAGGAAAAACTGCCTCAGCTGCATCTTTCTTCATTTTAAACTTACTGTGCAAACGCGGTCCGGAAGTCTTTTCGGCCATCGAGAAAGTGTGTGAAACTTTACTCAACTACGAAGGCTTGTCCTTCCCTAAACATTCATCAAACTTTTCGCCCAGCCAAATCCTTTAAAAATCCATGGCAAAGACTTAACCGTTACATACCAGAACTGTGCTGTCCTATACAAGAGACTCTGAACCATTGACTTTGGCCTAGGCCTATTGAGAAGAATTGCTGATTGTATTTAACTGAAACCCTTTGCCCTGCATATTAATGTATTTGGGCTGTCTATTCTTATAACCTTATCTTTTCCCTCCCTTCTTAAGTAGCTGAAGTGCCGTTTTGCTAGCACTTCATTTTTGAGCTACATTTTTTCAGTTACTTACCGTTTGGATTTTTGTGGTATATTAGTGTGTGATATTGAGCTGCTTGTGCAAGTTTAATGTTTTATAAATGATTGAGTAAATAAATGTATATTCTGTTACTAAGAAACCTTGAGTAAGTGTTTACTTGAATCACTGTATTGGTTGGTCCTTTGTGTAACTTGTTCTACTGCTCACATAAACTCTCGAGATAAGTCTGGCTGCTCAGCCATCGCTACCACTTTACTGTGTAGTACAGGCTTGTACCAAAGGTGAAATTGTGCTTCCACTTGTGGTCCTAATTACCTGTAGTGTTCCCAAAGGGTACTGCAGGTGATTCTGCCTAACAGGAAGGACCCAGATTATTCCTCAGACAATATGACACAAATCTTACATGTGCTTCTAGTTTAGATCCCCAATTATAGACTTAATGCACTATTTGGGGTTCTTGGCGGAAGTCCCGCCATCTATTGTGAGGCTGTAGAAGTGGGAGGGACACAGATGGCATGCTTTTGGCAATAGACCTTTATTAATGCGGTAATAAAAGAGAAAAGTCTGTCTGACCCTAGTTCTAAGAGGGGTTTCCCTGCCTCAACAATACTAAGGAATCTGTCAAGATGTCCATCTAAAGCAATGGAGTTCACTGTCCTGTGTCCAAAAACCTATTTCCGACCCTTACACTAGAAACCTAAATAAGGAAAAGAGATTTGGCCTCATTACAAGTTTGGTGGTATCCCGCCGCTAAATCAGGTGGGATCCTACCAAACGGAATTACAGTTATCAGCACTTGGTCTGTCAGAATTACAGCCAGATTACAGGTGATGGTACGGGTATTTACTCTCCATTCCATGGAGTCCCATTACTGGCACGTTAATTCTGCATAAGCAAACTCCTAATGAAGCTCATGGTCTTCTTGGTAAAGAAGATTTGTTCCCTCCTTGTGGACAACAGCCAAAGTTCAATTCCAGAGGATGCAGAAAGGAAATGTTCTCAGAAATTGCAAATCAAAGTTTCAAAAAGGATCCTTGGGTTGGATTTTCCAGCAAGAAACTCTGAACTAAAGGTCTTGCATCTCCACGGTATTAGCGGGATGTCCCCCTTTTGCCTTTCTCAAGTTTTTCCAATACCAGGACAAGTGTCTTTCTTCTCCTGGCCTGTTTGTCAATGTTCGCTGTGCCAAGATGATGTCTCCCACCTCTTAGTTCTTTGTGCACTGTTCAACAACACCAGAGGCTATATCCGTCTTTTCATGGTTTCTCTACAGCTCCTCACAGTGCCAAATGACAGACCTGCTTCTCCTGGCTCTTTATAAAATGTTCAACACCACTAGAGGACATATCTCTCTTCCCATGGTTTCTCTCCAGCTGCTCACAGTGCCCAAGGACAGAACAGCATCTCCTGGCTCTTTATAAAATGTTCAACAACACCAGAGGTTATGTCTCTCTTCCCCTTGGTTTCTTGCCAGCTCTTCACAGTGCCAAGAGAATGACTCCTTTTCTCTTGGCTCTTTTTACAATGTTTAACAATACAAGAGGATAGTTCTCCCTTCGTCTGGTTTCTTTTCCGCTCTTCACAGTGATCACCAAGGTCACAACCCACCTGGTTCACTATCGTGCCATATACTGTGACTGTAGGGATGATCTCAGAGGCAGTTTGTTGTTATCTGTGGGTCTCAGACCCTTCTTGTCTCTTCTTATTTTTAGAATGTATACCACGTTCCCTATCCTGCCAGGTATTCCCTTTTTTGGGTTCCAGACCGTCTTGCTGTTGGTTTATTTTTCTCTCTTGTAGTGCCTGAGAGTGGCACTCTCCGTTGGGTCCCAGACCCTTTTTGTAGGTATTTCTTTCTCATGGGTCCCATATCCCTTTGTATGGATTTCTTCTTTGAATGGAATTCTTTCTCTTGGGTCCCAGGCCCCTCTGTATGGAATTCTTTCACTTGGGTCCCACACCCCTTGGTATGGCTTTCTTTCTTTCTCCCATGGTCTAGGCAGCCCTGGTTTCCAAGTCCACCAGGGACTGCATTGAAGAAGATGACTCTGTATGTCACTGCTTACTGGGTGTATGTCCCAGTCCTGTAGCTCAGTGTGGTACGTTCTCTCGGGGTTCCCAGCAAGCCTCCCAGTTTTCAAATACTTCTCTGGCTGCTCACCAGTCTTTGTTGAAGGATTCTGGGTCTCTAGGCCCTGCTCTGGCACCTCCTTCTCTTCCTCGGCTCTGCTGAGGTTCAACAGCAGCTTCCTGCTTTCATGCGGCATGCTCCACATGGAGGACACGTTCCAGCTCCTTCGTCCAGCTGGTTGACCGAGCTCTGGCTTCCTTCTTCTATTCAACCACGGAAGATCTGACAAGGATGCCTCTGCCCATGGGCAAGCATCCCGTTCTTTTCACTTTCGGTGTCCCCGTCTCTCCAGTGGCTCACAAAGCTCCAGTTTCTTTGAGGGAGGATCTCTCTATTGGTTTGGATTTCCCTCTTCTATTTAAGGCATGCTTTGACCAATAGAAAGTCTTTCTACATATCTGCATGTTTTATTTGCAACATGAAAAACGGTTCTACCTAGGAATTACCCTTTTGCTGTATTCAATCTTCTGTCATAGATGGAAGAAGGGGTATTTGTCATGGCAGCGTATGCGCATATCCACCAATTAATGTAATGTTAATATTACCTGGTCAGATTTAGGTTAAAGCCAATCATGTATGGTATTGGGGATTATCTGAGGTGTTAACTAACAACAGACCAGTTGGGCATCCTACTTTGTTCTGCAGATTCAAAATGTTGTTAACATTAATGAACATGGTATAATGCTCTGCTTTAAAACGCAATTGCTTAGATGCTACTAATAGCACTTAACACCTAGCTCCACATACCCTCAACATCCACACTAGACTGGGAGATCTGCTCACCCCTGTTTCCTCCTCTGGTTGCTTGCAGATGCCTTGTTGCCAAATTGCCCACCCTTCCTGTACCCTTGTTTCTAGCTTCCTGCTCCGTTGTATTGATCCCATGAAATCTGCTTCCCTCAATATATACGTCCCCTATGACTTGTAAAGCACTGCATTGCTTCCTGTAGCTAATATTAATAAAAATGATAGAATGTGAAAATGCACTCCAAAAAATATTGTTGAAACGCATGTCATTTATTTCTTGTTTTTGTGCTCTCAAGAATAGCAATGATTGAAATAGTCCAAAAGGCCCCTTATTCCAACCCTCAGTTCAAAGGAATAACTGAACGAATTTGAAAGGGGTACTACTGTGTTTCATGTCGGATGGTGGCTGTGTGTGCATCACTGTGCCTGTTAAATATCAAGAGCAGCACTCAAAAGCATAACCGTATTAGTAAGATTGTATCTACAACTAGCGAGTCAGCCCCATTGCAGTGAAGAACTTGAGCTATGGCCTTGCAGAACCAACATTTCTGGTTTGACATCACAGGCTGGTTGCATCATGGCGACTGGCTACTGATGGTGAGAGGACTGCAGTAGAGGTTGACTGCATTCATGACAGTCCTGTGCATCGTCTTGCATCATATGGCACCACCAAGATGTGGTACCCCAACATTTTTGTACTTTGTCCTGTAGTTTGAAAAAATTCACCCCACATTTTGGATGTTCTTTCTGGGGCAGGAAGATTTCTTCTCCTAAGTACTTCTGGCATCAAATCCTCTGCCAAAGTTGGTGCTCTAGATGCCACGTGCTGACATTGCACATTTCTGAAACTAACAGACTGTCTTTGATAGACCAAATGCATACTTTATTTGATGTATTTATTAATACAGAGCCAAAACAAACAAGCTAAGAGGAATCAGATCGCCCACAAAAACAAACAACACGTATACCCTACCTAGGCCTGACCAGAATAACATTTTATCAGAAGAACATTATTGAAAGTGAGAACTAGTTAGGCAAATAAATGAAACACTGTTAAAGAGCTGCAGCCCCTCAAGTCAGGTGGCAGGGTGCTCTAAAGTTTGGGTGCTGCAATGTGAAAGGCTCTCTGACTTACTATAGCCAACTTTGCCTGCGGAACCAGCCGAAAATTTGTGAAATTAGACCGTAATGTCCTACAAATAGCTAGCCCTGAGATTATTTTCTATGGAAAACTATGGCTATTGCCAAATAGGCATTTATGCATTAATGTAAGAATTTGAAATGAAATCCTAGCTTCAATTGGTAGCCAGTACAATGCTAATCTGGCTTCAAAGACATGCTCTCTTTTTCTATTTTTC
The DNA here is from genome assembly GCF_040938575.1 of Ambystoma mexicanum. NCBI lineage: Eukaryota > Metazoa > Chordata > Amphibia > Caudata > Ambystomatidae > Ambystoma > Ambystoma mexicanum. The sequence goes on from NC_090936.1 coordinate 224,153,532, forward strand.
CTAATCCTTCAATCATGTCAACTGCACTATTTGAATCACTTGCAATTTCGATATACCTCCTTAGCTAATTCCGTGAATCAGGCTGCCACAATAAACCAACTTGGCTCCAATTACAAACTTGGCTCCAATTGTTGCTCTTGCCACAACCCTACTACTCTTTTTCAACAGAAAAATGTTGCAATTGACTCAGAAGTTTGAGGTGGCAGGTAGAGGCTGATTCAATATTGTTCATCTGCACCTTCATACTGTGAAAAACCAGATGGTGTTTCACAATCTAGTCCCCGGGGATCCCGTACTCAGGTGGCCATGGAAAGGCCATCAATTTTTGGATCCCACCCATGGGGGAGGTCAAGCAAGAAAGGATCACCTAGGTAGGGCATCCTCAGTGCGTGGGGGAGAAGTACCCAATGGTGAGAACTGGTAAACCCCTTTTTCCACAGCTAATCTAACCACTATTCATGCTTATTTTATGGGAAACTACAACTGCCATAATTCCTCCAAACTCTATTTTAACAAAAGTACTGAACATGAGGAATGAGGCAGAAAGATCACCTCCCCTGACTCGCATTGGCCCTGTGCCTGTAATGAGGCCAGGCAAAGTCTGGCACGCAGCTCTAACAAGGTACACCTGCACCTTATTAACACTCCTCGTGAAGATAAAAGGTAGCACACACATGCACACTGTGAGCTCGACTGGGTATGAGAAGGAACAGCTCTTCCGAGGCTGATGCGAACCAGGCTGTGGAAGCTGGAAGGCCAACACGATGATCGGCAGTTGAGAGTATCAAGAGAAAGCCAGACAAGATTTCCAAGCTTTCGGGAAGCGGTGACCGTTCGAAGAGCAAAGTCGAGTAAGCGGAGGAAAGAAACCTTCAAGTTGACAGAAAGTGGCCCACCACCCTCCTTGGTGAATGGCAGAGTTGGGGAGGAGGCAGAGACCGGTGAGTTTTCGAAGGGAACAAAGGTCTGGTTGATGTTAAAGGGAAAGTGACTGTAATTTGAAAGTTGAAGGTTGCATGTGTGTTGATAAAACACGAATGAAGAGAACAATTGATGAAAGGAAATGATACAAAGCAACAGAGTGGTCCTGCAAGGTGAAGTCAAACATTCAAAAGTCTCTGTGAAATGTTATGAGTTTTGAAAGATATTGCAGGGAAGATCAAAGGAAAGAAAATAACTGCAATAAAGAAAGAAAGTTGAATTCGAGGAAAGTGAAATATATGAACTCTGAATACGCCAAGAGGGCAACATATAAGAACTTTGGAAAAGGCCAAGAAGGCACGTTAAAGAGATTAAGAACTACAATTACCAAGAGGCATCGGTGCTGCAAGAGAAGATTGGGAATCAAAGGCTTGTTGTAAGGAAGGTCGAAGTGGTCATGCAGAGATTTATGTGAATTTCTTGCAGTTTCGAAAGTCTTTGACAGTGAAAGGATACTTTAGATAAAAACATGGGGAAGGGAACCCCCAACGAAGAAGACACAGGCTCGAGCCCGGCAGAGGGAAGCCTGTGCATAACCAGAACTGTGTGATAAGGTGAAAATGAGACAGGCTCGAACCCGGCAGAAGGCAGCCTGTGAAGAACTGTGAGAAATTGAGAAAGGAAATGCAAAGTGAATATTGATAGCAAGGCCAGTGAATCCTTAAGGAAATTATTCAGCTACCATAAGATGGAATCCTAAGATTGAACTGTTGAATTGTACCAGTAAGCCAAAGTGTGTTAGACTGATACAATTGTGCCATCCACTTATCCTTTGTTTTTTTTTAAGAGACTCTCTAGGACCCATGGGGTTGAACCTGGGGAAGGAAGTAAATGCTGAAGCCATTCCGACATTTCTGTTTGGAGGAGGGCAAAGTTAGGCTTTTTTACTATAGGCCTTTTTTATTTTGGCTAGACTGACGTGGACTAATTTGTTTATATTAATGGTTGAGAATACTCCCATTGTGGACATAGGGCAAGATAGGCAGTTTCAAAACTCCTTTTGAGTTAAATAAAGGTTTTTGAAACTTGCATCCAATATGTCAGTGTCTGCTTTTGATACCATGCCTTCCTCACAATACTCATCTCAGAGTCTAAGTAGACACCTATGGTTTTGACCTTTTTTAAAGTTCAATAGTGCACCCAACTATGACAAAGCTTTTGTATTACATGCCTAGCTTGTTTATTCTGTTAGCTGTGCCCACTAGCATCAACTCTGTCTTGATATTGTTCAAGGTCATACCATTCAGAACCATCCACTGCTGGATAAGGAAGTAAACTTCATTAGCATATTCAGTGTCCTTTTCATAATCTCCTGAAATAGGAATCAGACACTGTACGTTGTCAGTGTAGTTGGTATACATGATCCCCATCTCGTCCAGTAACTCAAACACTGGTTTGGTGGAGACGTTGTAGAGAGTGGGGGATAAGCAGGACCCCTGATGTACACCATATGGCAATTTAGCCACATAAGCCATTGCAGTGCCGCTTAATACACTGGTGGCTGAGCGATCAGTTATGAAGGATTTTGAGCAAATTGCTGCAGATGGTGCAAAATATGCAGACTATAATAACCTCTTAACCAGTATGGAGTGGTCAATTAAATCAAAAGCCGCTGACAGATCTAACAAAATCAACAACATAATAGTACCCTTATTCAAGGCTTGCAGAATGTTGGTCTCCAAATCCAGCATAGCTTTCACCATGCCATGCACTTGTCTGAATCCAGATTGACAAGTGCCCAGTATATTGTTTTTAATTGGATGTTCCTGAATCTGAAGTTAATAGACATGATATAGATGTTTTTAACAAGAAAGGAACATCAGTACTGGGCCTATATTGGTAGCACTATTGGGGCCCAGAGAGGGCATTTTTAGGAGGGAAACAATCCATGCCTGCTTTACTAGATCTGGCACAAGGGCCTCAAAAAAGGAGCTGTTGATAAAGTTACTAATAATCGTAATTAGAGCTGGAATGCATGCTTTAATGACAACTGCAGGACAGTCATCACTTTACAGGTGGTTGGTAGCAAGATCATGCCTTAGCTTGTTGGCTAAAGATGATTTCTTGGTTTGATTATGGCGTCCTGTCCCCTGGAGTTGATACTGAATGTCTGGCTCTGCCCAGGGAATGCAAAGACAGTTAGTGGGAAAACCCCAGTCAAGGAAATAAAAACCTGCAGCTGCGGTACCGTTAATAGATCTGTGGAAATTGAGGTAAGGCAAGCAGAAGAATCTTCCAATGCAGAAGAGTAGAGTGCCGTACTGCAAGGATCAAGGGGCAGAAGGTAACACAACACAATAAGGACAACACAGTGGGAAAGACAGGGGAGGTTTCCAAGGTGGAATCAGGAAGGAAGGCTTACCATAGCGGCAAACTAGTATTGTGCAAAGGAGGAACAATATTGCAATTGCAATGCAAGGAGCCGCAGAGCGAAGGAAGTTCAAGTATTGTTTGCCTGCATTTTGTCTTCTGGGTGTGTGACATAACGATATGAATTGCATATATTGCTGAAATGGTCTGCCTTGTTGGAATGGCAAATGCAATGCCAACGCCAGCGTTTCCATAGAGACCAACTGGGGTTGCAGCATTGAAACATGACAGTTGGTTTGAGGGGCGCCATGATGCCTGTTACCTCTATTTCTGACACTGATCTGAAAGTAAACAAGTCTGTTAAATTGCCTGGATTAACACCCACTACCAAAGCATCAGATGCTTGTTCACCTTCCCCAAGTCTGGCATTGATCGATATCTTAAGTTTATCCTTGATATTTTGTCTTATAATATACACCTTACTAACCAGTGCTTCCTCAACGTCCATTCACCAGGATCTGTCATTAATTAGTCTTTAATTAATTTCACCTCGGATAGCCCTGGATTTTCTAATTCCCTCAAGATTTTGAATATTTCACTGGAATCAGATTGTGCAATGTGGATTTGCAAGTCATAGGCAGTCCTCTTTGCTTCAATAACAGCAAGCTTAAAGTTTTTAGCAGCTAATGCATACACTTCCTTATTCTCCATTGATCAAGATTTAGCTCAGCTATTATAAGCCTTACACTTGTTTATCTCTGGAGAGTACCATTATTTAATTTTTTTTGCGAGTTTTAAGTGGGGCAATTTGATCCACTACTTTCGACAAGGATGTTTGGCATGCTAGTGCCAGTTTGCAGGCGGTTGCATAGTCATCCAGATTATGAGTAACTCTGGCAATGAAGGGAGTTACAGCTTCATCAGTAAGCACCTGAATATTTCGAAAAACAATGCTAGTTGTAAGGGGTCTATACTTTCTCAACGGCAAGGGTACCAGAATTTTGAAATGAATGAAAGAATGATCAGACCAAGAGCGAGGGAGGACATTTACAATCACTATGCCAGTATTGCAACTGGCCAACCAGTCCAAGGTCTTCCCTTTTATGTGAGTTGGTTGGTTCTCGAGTACATTGCCTGAAACCCAAATCCGCCAATGTAGACTCCAGCAATAGTGCTATCGAATCTGCACTGTGTGCTAGCCAGAGATAAAAATCGCCACACACAATAAATGTGGCATTAGGCATAAGCAGGGGGAGCATCATTGCAAGAAACAGATTGTGGAAGTCGGGCATGGGTAGGGGCTGTGGGCAGAACCTCCTCTTTATGCCGCTCTTCTGTATGTCTTTTTAAGCTCTATGGACATAAGAGAACTCAAGACACGTACTTCTCCATAACTACTAGACCGTATCACGTGGAGGATTCAGTAAAAGCCACAGAGTATAATCTGCTCCTGCTTACCAGGAAGCAAACGATGTTGTCTCTGCAACTAGTATGTGGTATGACAATTCAGAGACAGCACACTCAGTTGCAGACAATCAGTACATTATCCTGCTTCCTTCCAAGAATGTTAAAACTGCAACACCTAATAACTAATCATTAGTCTTGCCACTAAAGGATGGCATTGTCTTTTACAGCCACTGGATATTATATTCGCTTCTCTACCAAGAAATGTACTTTTTCTCTCCGAACAGTTTGCCACACAAGATAATGAACTCAGTTACAAACACTGCATATAATCCCCTCTTGCCTACCAATACATCTAAAACCTTTTCTTTACTGATGGTGCATTGTCTATACCAAGGGAGAAGATGGAGATGCAGAGAGGTGTTGGCGGGGGGGGGCTGGAGTCACTACCAAACTGGTAAAAGACTAGAGGGCCACCATGCAGGGCCTGTAATTGTGTTTGTTCGTCTCTATTTGGTGTTAACTATTTGTGCTGCATACTGTCACATTGTCTTGTTGCTCCACAGATAAAAAAAAAACACATAATTGGTTTCAATCAGAGCAGCACCCCTTTCTGAAAAGGGACATTTTGAGAGGCAAAATGGTTTGTAGTCTCAGTAAAACAGGCTATTAAACAATGAAATTATGTAATTGTGCTGACCTTGTAAACTAGTTATTTTTGAAATGTTACAATGCTATTTTCTAGTGATCATTTTTAGGAAGTATGGTAGTTATAATATCAATTTTACAGCTTTCATACTGAGCAAAGCAACCTGTTGCCCTCAAGATGTTGTCGACTATAACTCCCATACTCCCTCACCATTGAATATGCAGGGTTGGGCGATGTTAGTTGTAGTCCAAAACATCCGGGGAACAAAAGAATGCATAACGTTGACCTAGGATTTCTCGAAGTATACTTATGAACATTGCCTCGGGAGGATAGCTTGGCGGCAACATGCTCACCTTGGAAGCAAGACGACACAGAGCAACACAGGTTCGATCGCCGGGTCCACGCTTAGCAACCTCTGGGTATTAAGCACGTTAGAAATAACCTATCATATCATATTAAAATGGGGAACGAGACATCAAACCAACTAGTTGTCTTGGCTGCTTTACATACAATCAAAGAACATTTTGGGAACAGCATGATCACATATATTTATATTTGAAAAATGTAGATGGTTTGAAAAGGTTGTACGCTTGAATTACTAAGTAAATTAAATTAAGCATGCTAGGATAGGTGATCATTAAATTCTTCACAATACTCACCCTAAGTACAAAGTGTTGTAAGCATGAACCATATTCTTATTCGGACAGCTTCAGGGTTTGAATGTGTGTGTAAAATGGCTGCAGCATCTTGACACTTGATTGGGGTCTGAGAGCAGTCATGCTTCTCATTTGCTATGTTTTGGAAACATGCAGAATTTTAGATGAGTAGGAGATAGGTTTTGTGAAATAATGGCTATGAGCGGGCCCAGTCCATGATTCACAGATATATATATAGTAGTATTTCATATGGCCACTAAAAGACAGCTTCTTAATATAGTCTATTCCTGCCTACTGAGATAAATAAGACATTTGCACAGCAATACGTTCTTGGTATGGCAGCTAAATGGCAGTGCACTCAGTTACAGGCATTTAATACAATGTCCTGTCTATCTTTGCCCGGCAAAAATACACTTTGCACAGATCCATGAATCAGGGTTTGTGTCGGAAGTGTAAAGTCACTTTTCAGCGGTGCAATTCACTTTGAACCAGGCAAATATTCAATGAATCGGGCACCCCATGTCCCTCGTCCTCTGCCTGACAGGTCCAAATCAAAAGGGAACATCGCCAGCACTATTTAAAACATTTTAGTGGAACGCATCCAAATTCTTTTTTCCTGAACTACTGATAAATACTCGATTCACTAAAAATGTGGACAATTTTGATGTTTTGGGTTATGGTCAAAATGTTTCACCCAGGCTTGTTCACTAATATCAAAGGAAACCTCAATCTAGTTGTGAAGGATTACTTGTAGCTCAAATTCTGAATCAACAGCGTTTCGATGCAAGTGAAATCCCCTGCACAGTTAGCCCGGAGGTCTGATGGTCATGTTGTTGTAGTGCTTCCAGACAGGTGTTACCTTGGATGAAGATGGTCGTCATTCTTCTTTCCTATGTATGAATTATGTTGCTTATGGATTTTTATGATTTTATCTGTTAAATCATCAAAACAATAATTTAAGGTTTGAAAATAACTGCATTCAATATGGCAGCAAATTACTAATTTTTGTCCATGGAGGTGTGTTTTCTTTGAGCACCAAAGCACTGTAAATGATTGATGGCTAGATGGGTCTTGCAAATGAAGAACACAATGGGGCTAATTTTTCAAAAATGAGTATTTTGGCAGAGGAGAACCGTTAGATTCCGAGTTGGCTCCCTGCTCAAAATCTTTCTCTTGTGCACTGACGAGTGCAAATGTAAAGTGCCAAAGAAGCATGGCACCTTTTGCCATTCACATTTGCAGTGTATAGTGAGTGAACGATGCCTGGCATGCTGGCCTGCCAGCCAGCATTTACTTTTCATTGTGGGTGCTGCTTGCCATGCTTGCATGGCAAGAAGCACTCGCAATTGCATGAAACGCTGCCCGACTTGCGAGCATGTCAGGTAGGGTTTAATGGTAATTGTATATGCTACATGTCATGCACGCATTGCAGAGAGTGTGTACAATAGATCCATGTGGGTGTCGTCAGCTTTAGTCTGGTGCATACAACAGGCGACCCCTATAGGGATCAGCAGCATTTGTGCTGGCAAGAAAATCCATGTGGGGAAGATGCTGGAGAATTTGTATGGTAGAGAGGAAGGGAGCGGTGGAAACTTAAGTTGCCTTCCGAACCTCCTCTCTGCAATAGAAATGCTTTAAAATGAGCCGTAAAAAGAGCTGAGGGGGTCCTAGATCTATGTACTGTAGAGTCTGTCAAATGTACTTAATATAACAACCAACAGGGACAGACAAATCCACACAATATTCAATAGTTACACAGGCATAGTACATTCATAACTGCTATACTGGACCAGGACTGCTGATCCCAAAGAATGTGAGCAAATATCTGTCCCTACACCCACACCCGTACTCCTAGGAGCCGGTGGGGCACCACTTATCATATGAAAGGATGGAATTAGAGGAAAGAATGATCTTTGTTGTCAGTAGTGTCACAGAGAGATGTTAACACGTCCTGGTCCGTACAGTGCAAGGTCACAAATACCTAAAATTCAAGGTGTTATAATCCATACCTGCCTTAGGCTTGGAATCAGGACCATAGGACAAACAAATAACTGTTTCTTTAAAAAAAAGTGGGATAACCACATGTGTAAATGTCAGCAATGATATCCCCCCTGGACCATACCACACTATTAAAAAATCATGTGCTATCTTGGTTGGGCCAGATTGGCTCGCTCAAGATGACCTTACTCCCGAAACTCCTATATGTCTTTCAAACTCTTCCAGTGCGGATTCCTGAAGGGAACCTTATTGAGATGCAGAAGGCATTAAGTCGCTTTGTTTGGAAAGGGAGAAAGCCTAGAACACCTCTAAAACTCCTTACCAGGGGAAAGCCATCGGGAGGCCTGGGAATGCCCTTGATTCAGAGATACTATAGGGCGGCACAGGTCGCTGCTATGCTGGCCTGAGCAAACTCTCTGGAGTCCCCCAAATGGCAAGATATCGAACAGGCAGTGTCCCCATTCTCGTTGGCACATCTTCTGTTCCTTCCCAGAGAGGCCCGGACCCATGAGCGGGCTCTCTTGACCACTGCGACTTCCACGCTGCAGAGCTGGCATAAGGCATGTGCTCAAAGAGGGATCAAATCTGGCCTGGGTCCTCTCTCCACTATCTCCCAAAACACAGCCTTTACACCGAGCCTGGCAAACGGTGCGTTTCAGAACTGGGAACCCGTTGAACCAATACATCTGTGGGACTTATATAAGGATCGTGAACCTCTGACCTTTGCTGAATGTAGAGAGAAATTCATCTTGTTGGTGACTGAACGCTTTCGGTACATTCAGCTGCGTCACTGGATAACTAATAGGGCCACTCGTGATGCTGCGCCAGGGATCCAATTGGGTTAGAATTAAAAATACCAGAAGGCCAACGGGTTCATAGAGTTTCCGCCTGTTATTAACTTTTAGAGAATGTCCCTCCTGGGGAGAACCTCCCTTATATGAGGGCATGGGAGGGGGAGTTGGGAATGAAGATTCCAGAAGAATCCTGGCAAAGGATATGGCTCAGAGCACAAATTAGCTCCCGATGTACGATTGTGAAAGAGAACGCCATTACATTGTGTTATCGGTGGTATCTGCCCCGAAGCAGGCTACATGCGATGAATCCCGACTATCCGGACACATGTTGGCACGGTTGTGATGAGAAAGGTGACTTGGCGCATATGTGGTCGCAATGTTCTGTTATACAGTCCTTCTGGCTAGATGTACACTCTAATATTAAAGTATTAAAGAGAGTACTGGTGTTTTTCTGCCTATGAACCCATTGGTGTTGGTGCTAGGGGATGCCCCAGAGGACGGCTCCTTTCCAATGTCCGGTAATAGAGCAGCCTTTCTTTCTATCCTCCTTATAGTGGCTCGGATCACAAGGGCCTGATTTTGGAAATCCATAGAGGGGCTCCATTTTGCCTACTGGTGGGTGAAAGTGTGGGAATTACTAGGCCTAGAAAAGCTCTCAGCTATGTTGGAAAGGAAAATGCTGAGATTCACGCGAATCTGGCTACCGTTCCTGGACTTTGAGCGGGACAAATAACAAATGTTTTTTCAGCCAATGTTATTGAAACACTTTCTGAAGCCCTGAGGAGTGTACTGAAGCCCTCACCTGTTTCCTGTAACTGACATTGTGCAATTCGTTTTTTTTCCTTCTCCTCTTTGACGCTTTCTTTTCACTTCTCCTTCTATAGGTGCTTGTCCATGTTTAATGAATTTCTCGATTTGATTGCTATATATTTGCGGTAGACAATGAATTATGAACATTTATAATTCGGAAACCTATGCAAGAATTCATTGTTCTTTAGCAGCAGAGTATATTTTATATTTTTCCTTATACAATGGTTGCGTGTTTTCAGGTTGGACTATGAATTGGTTTTATCAAATGACTTGGAGGGGGCGAGTTTATTGTTGCTTAATGAATTTACAACTTGCCTTATTGGAATGTTCTGTTATTGTCTGTTTTTCATAGACTGAAAAATTCAATAAAATATTTAAAAAATAAAAAATAAATCATGTGCTACGAAATGTGTCTTAGATCGAGTGCACAGTTTCACATGAAGATGTCGAGAGGAGAGATCACTTTTATTCCACCAAAAACAGTCTAGTCCATACTATTTAACAGCTGATTCTGCAGACTGTGTGCGTCGACTGGTTTCAATGGCCATCACATTAATGGCCATCTTCATCAGGACAGCCTTCTAGGCTGGTAGTGTTAGTGTACCACTAGAGGCAAGACCAAACAGTTTAATTTGATAACAGGATTCTCGCATGCTGCCATCTTCATTACCATGTGAGAAGGAAAAAGTGCTTAGGCTGCACAGTAGGGAACTGTTGTCAGGAACCGTTCCACGTGGGTACCAAGTTTCACAGCAAAGTCGACTCAATACTCGCCTCGCCCAGCAAAGCTGTGGTGCAGTGGAGTAACTTTGCTGAAAAAGTTGGAGGGGACATGACATCTGAAGAAAAGGTGCCCCAGCTAAATGAATGGGGACACAATGGTGTGCCATGAAAGTTGGGGGGGGGGCAAACACCCCTGTCCCCCCTTAAAATTACACCCATGCCGTGGTGCCATAGTTCAGCAGCTCCGAATGAGCCATGGCATGCATGCAAGGCACTAAAGCCTTACTCAATGATTTTATGCAGTGCTTAATTTGTGCCGGTGTTGCAGGTATCCAGTCCTGCCCATTATTTTAGAAATGGTGCTGAGCACGGGTACTTATAGGAGTGTTTTCAGCAATCAAAATAATCATGTGATGACAGTTATACAGCTCAGAGGAGCATAGACAAAGCAATCTACTGCTGCAGAACAAATCACAGAACCCCCATTCTGGTTGTAGTTCCCATCCGCTTCCTGGCACTTGCGGGCCTCCCACCCAAGTGCCTTCCTACTTCTGCTGAATTTAATTTCTGAACAGCCCAGGACACTCAGGTCAGAAAAAAATGGTATTGAGTTGTACTGATGATAAAATGTGATGCTTGATGGGGATGCACAAAGGCAAGAAGAGCATGGTACTTGCAGGCAGATAAAGAAGAAATAAACAATTATGATGGACAATCTATTCTCTGCTCAGTGGTCCCTGCCCCCGCAGGAGTTTAACTAGTTTCAGTTTGGGCACTGTGAGAAACCTGAGGGTATTCTCACTTCTAGACACCCTGGATTCTCTTCTCGGATTGCCAGGGAAAGGCCATTGCTCCTGGATCCCGACCCTGGGGGTGGAGAAGCGAGGGAGGATCACCTGGGTGGAGGGTCCTTGAGTATTAGAAGTGGGGTACAAGCAGGCGAGACATGGCATTCCCCCTTTCCTGTTGAAAACCAACATAACACCCCAAAGCACCTTTATGGGTTACTACAAAGCTGTTCCCTTCATTTCCCCACATGTGACATTTGACAGTACTGGGACAAGGAAGAGGTGGTTAATGTGAAGGTACTCAAGCTATGCACCTTATCTGCACTTAATATGCCCCTATGAAAAAGATGGTCTCTAAGAAAGTTTCTTTTTTAAAACTTTTCTTTATTGGCATGAGGGAAGAACAGGTAAACAACACGGTGTACAAAACAGATAATATTGCAGACACATGAATGATATTACATATAGGAAGTTTTCAGCAAAGGGTAGGCAATAAGGCTTACAGTTCAGTCCGTTTCAGGAATAACCAAGCTTATGCGTCTGGGGAGGAGCAGGGGGGTGGAGTTCAATATCATCCTTGCTGTTCAAGTAACTACAAAAATCCGACCATACATTCTTGGGGCGAGAAGTAATTGGGAGGGTATTAATGTAGACCTCTTCACACATTTGGGTCCAGGTGAGGGCCTTTAGCCACATCTCGAATGAGGGGGCAGAGCGGTGCTTCCAGCATTGCAATATGCATTTTTTGGCCACCATAGTTGCAACGTTTAAAAACCTGGACACCTTCCTTACCTCAGGCCCATCCCACAATCCGAAGAGGGCAGCCAGCGGGTCGGGAGAAATATAGATAGCTGTTATCTCAGAGAGGGCTTTTAAAACAGCTTTCCAGTACTGGCCCAGTGCTTCTCAAGACCAGAACATATGGATGTGGTCTGCATCTATGGATCTACATCTAGGGCAAGTATGTGCCTGGCTGTATGCAAACCTCCCCACCCTGTGTGGCATGTAGTATAGGCGGTTAAGCAGCTTATATTGCATACACCTAAATCTGGCGTTCAGGGAGACCTTGTGTGTATGTATGCACATCTTACTCCATATGGTATTGGTGAGGATTAGGCCCAGTTCGCCACTCCACATGTCACATGGTGTCTGTGCTGCGTCATCTAGTTTGTCCAGCAGCATTTTGTACAGAGAGGATGTTATGCCCCTAGCCCCCGCCAAATTGGTTATGAAGTGGATATTTTAGGTGAATCTGGGGGTTCGTCAGGGTAGGTGGGCCAAATGGCGAGGAACGCTGCCCTCAGCCTGAAATATTGCAGTAGTTCCAGCGCCGAGGTGGAGTGCCCGGGCCGCCACGTCTGCGGGTGATGAATTTCCCTTCGGGATATAGGTCGGACAGTGTCCGGTAGCCCAGGTCATACCAGTGTCGCATGAGGAGTTTGTCATGAGTGGGGCTGAGGCCTGGGAACTGCCAGATGGAAAGCCACTTGTAGTATGGGTGGTGGCCTGGGTGTGACTGCAATAGTCGTCTCCACGCCATGGTTGTTGCTGCCACGGGGTCCGCCGAGGTGTCGGCATGGAATGTGTGGTGCAGGATAAGAGACAGAGTGTTGACCTCTTCACTTGCTAGTTTCTCGAGTTTCACATGTGGGGGAGGGTCCATGTGTGTGTACAAGTGTGTGGCATGTTGCGCCTGTGCAGCAATCCAGTATCTAGCAAGGTCAGGGGCCGTGGAGCCCCCTTTCTCATATGGAAGAGCCATGTGCTGCCACTTCTTGCGAACCGCGCCGGAGTGCCATAGAAATCGGGTGCATGCAGTGTGTAGGTTCTTGAAGTAAAGTTTCCCAGGCCAGACTGGGACATTTACGAAGAAATAGAGCAGCTTAGGGACAATTACCATTTTAATTAGGGACAGCCTGCCTTCCAAGGACAGTGGGAGGTTGTGCCATTTCGACATCCGGGCCTCCACAAGCTGCGCCGCAGCCGTGTAGTTGTCGGCTAATAGCAAAGGTTTACTGAGGGATACCTGGACCCCAAGGTATCTGATTCCACCTGGATACCAGCAGAGAGGTAATTCACATGTTGGTTGGGAGGTTGCCACAGTGAGTGGTAATATTTCGGATTTAGTGAAATTTATAGCAAAGCCCGAGAATGTGCCAATTTTAGTTATGTCATGGATAATCGGGTCTAGATGTGCAGCCAGGTCTCTGACATAAAGAAGTACGTCGTTGGCGTATAGTGAGATTATCTCCTGAGTGTCTCGCAGGCGTACACTTTTTCGAGTATGTCTGTCTCTAACACTGTCAGCCATGGGCCCGATAGCAAGCGCGAACAGTATAGGGGAGAATGGGCAGCCCTGGCGAGTGCCCCTATGGAACGTGAAGGGAGACGAGACCTGGGAGTTAATTAGGACTCTGGCCACTGGGTTTGTATACAGCAGTTTGATATATGACAACATACGGGTGCCAATACTCATTTTGTGCAGTACGGCCCACATATATTGCCAAGACACCATGTCAAATGCCTTCTGGGCATCGAGGTGACCGCTACGGCAATGGCATTGGGATCAATTCTGGACATAACATTGAACAGCCGGTGGATGTTTAGGGCCGTTGACCGACCGGGGACGAAGCCGCTCTGATCTGCGTGAACTAAGTGGGTCATTATGGGGAGGAATCTACTTGCGATTATCTTGGCAAAGATTTTCGTATCGGTGTTAATTAGAGATAGGGGTCTGTAAGACCCGCAATCGTCCAGTGGCTTGCTCGGTTCGGGGAGCACGGTTATGATGGCTTCGTGCATGGACTGGGGCAAGATGGCCAGACTGATTGATTCATTCTAGATCTCGAAGAGTCTGGGTGCGAGGATGGCGACGTGCTCTTGATAGAACTCCGAGGTGCCTTGCCCTTTGGGAAGCTCGAGATAGCCTCAGTGATCTTGTCGATGGTGAATGGAGTATCTAGCTGGTCTCTGAAGGCGTGGGAGAGAAGGGTCATGGGGCTTTGGTCCAGGAGGAGGTCTGTATCCTGTAAGTTGTGCTCCTGCTGGGGAGCGTACAGGGTTGTGTAAAACGCAGTGAATGTCTCAAGGATGTGTTGGTCAGACCAGCGCAGGACGCCATTTGCATCTTTAATGCAGTCTATGCGGGTTCTACCCCCCTCCTTGCAAACCATCCTGGATAGTGTGCTCCCCGGTCTATCCCCGTCGCTGTACTTCCGTGCTGCCAGGGGGCGGGCATGGTATGGTATCTACCTCTGGACGTGGGCCTCAAAGGTCTCCAGCCCTGATCTCATCTGTGCCAGTGTGGTCGGGGAAGGGGCAGAGGTGTACTCCCTTTCAAGTTCTTTAAGCTTTGCTTCAGATCGCTGTAAGCTATTTTTAATGTCTTTGAGGACCCCGGCCTCCCTGGAGATGCACATGCCCCTGATGAAGACCTTGAACGCCTCCCACCGAACCCCATTGGATGTGTCGTGTCTTTTATTGCAGTCAAAGAAGGTGTTAGTGTCAGCCAGAATTTCAGCTTTAAAAACTATGGGCCTCATTACGAGTCCGGCGGTAACCGAGGCGGTAAAACCACCTGGTTACCGCCAGAATAGTATTACCATTCCGCCTCCGTGACTCCCGGAAATACCAGGGCATTACGACCCTTGTGTCCCGGGAATTCCGGAGGCGGAATTCGGTAAATCCCCATTCCCATTGAGTCCAATAGGACTCAATGGGAATGGGGAAGTGGAAACACCAGCATCATCTCGTGATGGTGCTGATGTTTCCACGTCCGCCTGCAGGCGGGCGGTATTAAACCTGCCAGGTCAGACCTGGTGGGAACATCACCTCCCGCCTGCAGGAGTCGGGATCGGGCGGTCCGGAATTAACAGTGGCAGCGGGTTTATGCCACTGTTAATTCCTGACCGCCCGACCTGTAATGAGGCCCTATATCTCTAAGTGCCTCCGACTTGAAACGCCAAGCAGAGCGGGGAGGTGGATCATGTCCCAGTGTGATTCGCAGCGTTACCGGGGAGTGATATGAAAGTGTGTGCGGTAGTATCTGTGTGTCTATGGCCTTACCCACCATTCCACTCGATATGAGAAACAGGCCTATTCTTGAGGAGGCTATCATGTACTGATGAGTAAAAGGTATGCTCTCTTGCGCGCGGGTGGATGACTCTCCACACATCTTTGAGGCCCAGCGTGGCAATATGTGCATGAAGTCTATTGGCCGCACGTGATGTAGCTCCGCGGGCGGTGCCAGATCTGTCCAGCTCGTTGTCTAAGATCAGGTTCATGCCCCCCCCATATGATTGGGACACCAATGTATTTCATGAGTATGGTGGTAATTTCATCAAAGAAATCTGGGGCGTCGAAGTTTGGGGCGTATGTGTTCACGAGGAGGCATTCCACGTTGGCAAGTAGGCAATGAAGAATTACTTCTCTGCCCTCCGGGTCGATGTAGCTAGTGCGGAGCTACAATTGAACTGATTTGTGGACTAAGGTGAGAACCCCCCTAGAAGGGTTGAATATTTTGTGTAGTACCTGTTAGCGCCCCAGGCCGGAGCCAGGTATGTCACTGTCCTCTTGAAGAGGAGTATTTTAATTCCATGCCTCTGGGCGTAGGCGGTTATACTGCGGGCTTTGGTTAAGTTACTGAACCCCTGGACATTCCATGTCATGAAATTAAGCGCCATAGTGCGGTATTATGGAACATCCCTGCAGCAATATGTGTTACCATTCAGTACCATGCACACAGATGCAGTAGAGCCATACCACGTTGTAACCACATCCCCCGCTCCCATGCCATTTTCATTTAACCAACCCATAACTGTGCCTCCCCCCTCCCTCACTGCCCACCCCCAACTTGCAGTGCACACCCCCCCACCCGAACACAGGTGCCGCTAAATGAACCGACACTTGCTGGGAAGCAGAAGTCGGTGGGCAGGATCCAATGTGGTTATGCCCCTTTTGATGCCCAACGGGGGCCAACAAGCAGCGACAACAAAATGAAAATAATCATTGCAACTGCAGTGAGGTGCGCTGTTGCCGTGTGGTCGACATTTTTAAGCATGGAGTAGGACAGCATGTGCTGTCCTGCACAGGTTTCTGCGGTAAACGGATCCAATGTCTGGCCCCGGGAACCAATAAACATATCGAAGCAGAATGAGGCTGAAGGAGTGACCTGGGGCTCACGGCCAGCTCCAGGCACTAGGAAGGAAGAATGGTTAGTGTCAATAGTTCAGGAGCTGACTAGTAACCCAAAAGCATGTAATAGGGAACCATAATTGCTGAGTGAACAATACAACATTGCCATCATCACATTATGAGTCAAGGATCACCAGATAGAATGGGCATCATCAAGCGAAGCAGTTCATGACTAATCATCATTAGCAGGGCCCCCTCCTGGATTATGAAATGGCATTTGCGACTCAATAAATTTCACCGTTTCGTCTGGGACAGTAAAGAAGTACAGTTTACCATTGTGGGTGATCCTGAGTCGCGCCGGGAACAAGATGGCATATGGGACGTTGCGCTCTCTGAGCAGTTTCTTGACGCCGAGGAATTGACGCCTCTCCTGTTGTACCCCTACTGAGAAATCTGGGAAGATCCTAATGGTGTGGGCCTCCAAGCGTAAGTCTCCTTTCTCACGTGATAGGCGAAGGATGAGGTCCCTGTCCTGGTAATTGAGAATTCTGGCGATGATGGGCTCGGGATGACGACCGGCTTGAGGCGTGGCGACAAAGCCCGGTGAGCTCGTTCGACCGTAAAATATGGTGACAGGGCCGGATTGCCCAAAAGATATTTGAGTAGGTTTTTGATGGCATCCTCCATCCCCCCTTAGCGGCTCCTCTGGATCTGTTTGACATTGCAGGTACAGGCCTGGTTGCGGCAACGTCCCGCAGGTGGAGCCGGTGGCGGGGTGGATGGAGAGGGGCCACAAGTGTTAGGTGGTTACTAGACAATACCCCAGTGTCAGTAGGGCGGCCAGGCAATGGCGGCAATAAAGGTGAAGAGGCTACAGTTGGGTATGCAGCGTTGGGCCGCCTAGAGGTCAAAGGGAGGCAATTGTCAGTTGACGGGAGTGAGTGAGGAACTGGCGAAGCTGTAGTGGCTGTAGCGTGATGTTTCGCACCCGTGTGAAGTTAGGAAATGTTGTGCCCATGTAGCCGAGCAGGGCCCGCTCTCTCCAGTGCTCAGACTTTGCAGGAGGGGGCCTGGGGGCTACCCGCCCAGTAAATGTAAAGGCCACTTAGTTCCGTGGCTGCGCTAGAGTGGTGGAGCCAGAGTGTAGATTGGGGCTCAGCAGCTCAAGGTGGCAAGGTGTCCAGTGCAGTCAGGACAAGCATATATGGGCCCACTTTTCAGACTGGGTGGGCTGGGCTCAAATGGCCAAATGCAGGGCAGGCACTGCGGTAGGGTTGGGAAGGAACATTTGAGTGACACTGTGGCTGATCATGCGGGCAGGCTCAGTGAGTGGCCTCGGTCGCGGGCCACAGCAAACACCAGTTATGGGAGCACCTTCCCCGCACCTCACCTGGCACGTTGGGGCGCCGGCGCAGAGCCACAGCACATGGCACCAAGACGGCAGCCGGGCTCCAGCCCCACGGCATCACGCGGTCCGACAGCCATAGCGTTTTGGCTCTGGAGGCAGTGGAGGGACCGGGGTGTGCTCCAGCGCAGGGCCCTGCAGCAGCACCGCCCGTGCTGCGGCGCATCCTGCGGGGGGCTGCCGCGACGGGTAGGGCAGGGCTCCCTCAGTCACGCCTGGTCCTGCTCCTCCCACAGAGGCCTCGGAAGGCAGAAAAATCGGGCACCCTCCGTGCAACCACACCGCCAGCCACAGTTGTCGTGAGCCGGTCAAGAGGGGCCGGAAGCCAGGTGCACACCGAGGCAAAATTGCACTCGCGACCAGCCGCCGCCGCAGGAGCCACAGACGAGCCTCTGGTGCCCGATTCGGGCACATACTTTCAGGATGCAGGCAGAAAGGAATGAACTGCAGCTCAGCGAAATGTTAGATGTCAAGGATGCAGTATACCGCAGATGCAGACGGATTTCTGCCAGAGCCACGCGGAGCAAAAGAGCTAGGCAGCCATCTTGGGCTGCTCAACAGTGCCACCGTCTCTAAGAAATTTTCTAAACCCTGGTTCACCAGAGAGCTTCTGGAGTTAAAGAAAGAACACAAATACCATGAAAA
Source organism: Ambystoma mexicanum (assembly GCF_040938575.1). Lineage (NCBI taxonomy): Eukaryota > Metazoa > Chordata > Amphibia > Caudata > Ambystomatidae > Ambystoma > Ambystoma mexicanum. Next base: position 224,171,828 of record NC_090936.1, read on the forward strand.
CAGATGGTATCGTTCAAAATTAAATGAACACCTTAATCTGGCAAATAAAGATTTAATCAGCTATAAACAGGCATTGTTTACAGCTAAGTCACTTTTTTATTGACTAAAATCTCAACTGCAATAAATCATCCTCAAAAACTATTTAAAACCATTGCTGATTTTGTTCATCCGAATACATATGCAACAGTGAAGGCCTCATATGTGAATCATGCAAATGGCTTAAATAATTTTTTCAGAGACAAAATTCTGACTATTCAAAAAAATATTAGGTCCCAAAAAATTCGAGATAAAATCCCGGAATGTGAGGTTGTCAGTCAAACTAAAGAACATGCGGGACCAAAAATCCAGTTCAGTTTTAGGCAAGTATCAGCTGAGGATATTAAAACACTCTTATCTGAGCTAAAACCCACAAACAAGTCTTTCTTTCTATTGCCAGCTTTAGTTGCTAAACAGCTTTGTCTGGAACGTACACCTTTTATGACTAAATTCATCAACCTTTCAGTCGCCCAGGGATTAGTCCCGGATGCTTTAAAAGTTTCAATGGTTACTCCTTCGCTGAAGAAGGCTGTACTGGACCCGGAAGATTATGGCAATTACCACCCTATTGCGGGTCTCCCCTGGCCTGGCAAAATCCTAGTGAAAGTAGTTACTAAACAGCTACAGGATTTTGTTGAAGAACACTGCATCCTCTGCAGTTTGGTTTCTGTCCATTACATGGGACAGAGACTGCGCTGATGGCAGTCTGGGATGTTATGTTGCAGGCAGGGGATGTGGGGAAATTCTCCCTGCTTGTAATGCTTGATCTCCCAGCTGTATTTCATACGGTGGACCACAGCATCCTGCTCGATCACTTAAATGATCTGGTTAACGTGGACCCTGGGACACTTCAGTGGTTTACATCCTTTCTCACTGATCGTCAACAAAGTGTCCGGGTCGGTGGATTTCTTTCAGAAATCCTCCTCCAGTGCTGTGGTGTGCCACAGGGATAGGCTCTCACCCCACTTTTGTTCAATATCCATCTTCGTGCCTTGATGAATATACTGGGAAAATACCATCTCAGGTTTCACTCCTACGCTGGTGATACTCAGCTGTACATCAGGCTTGATGATGTAGAGGATGCTCTTGCCCTGGTTACCAGATGTCTAGAGAAGATAGGTACATGGATGGAAGAAAACTGGCTGCAATTGATCCCAAAAAAAACAGAGGAAAATGTCCCCCTCCTCTTCAATTTCTGGGGGCCAGCCTCAATTATTCCACCAAGGTAAAGAATTTGGGCTGTATTTGGCAGAGTGACCTGGGATGTAATGCCCAGGTCTCAGCCAAGGTCCATTTACCTTTTGCGCCAAGCTCTACCCTATGTGCCTAGAGCAGTTTGGGCAGCGGTGGTGTGGGCGTTGGTCAATTCAAATCTTGACTATTGCAACAGACTTCTGGCTGGAGCACCGCGTAATCAAATCCATCGTCATCAGAAAGCACAAAATGCTGGAGTGAGTTTGGTTTTTGACATAGCCAAAAACACTCACATATCTCGTCTCTACATTGGTTGACGGTGGAAGATCGGATTAAATTTAAGACTGGTTGCCTGGTCTGTAGATGTCTGCATGAGATGGCACCAGTATATCTGATAAACAAATTGAAATGATACCAACCCACCTGCACCCTTAGGTTGGAGGATCAACTCCTCCTTGTAATTCCTAGGATGAAGTGCAGCTCTAGAGGAGACCGGTGCTTCTCAGTGACCGGACCCAGATTGTGGAATAGTGTCCCGTTACACCTGAGACAAGCTAACTCCTTGTTGAGTTTTAGAGCAGTTCTCAAAACCTATCTTTTTTAAATAAACTTAAGATCTTGGATTACTCTTTAGTTTGTGTTGTATTCAATATGATCCAGTTGGTCCTCTTGGCCCCCTGTTTTACTGTTTCATTCCATCTGCGCCAGGATATGATTTAGATCATTGTGTGTGCATTTATAAATGCCTCAAAATTAAAAATTCTAATTCAAATTCAAGGCATCATGAAGTAAGACACAGACAACAGACTTAAAATTCAAAACAAAATATATTCATTAACTTAAATGTCAGGATGGTTCAAGGCCTAACTTGCCCTATGTTAAGGTGGAATTTCCTACCTGAACAAAACTAAGGAAAGTCTGAGTCAAAGAGTTCAACTTAAAGATCTCTCTGTGTCCAAAACCTATCCTTGCCCTCACAGCTAAAGCTAACCAATGTGTAGCGATGTCAGATTCAAAAGTAATAGTGTTCAACACAAAGTTCTGAGCTGCCTCCAGCTCTCAGCTTCTTCTTCAGCTCCCTTCCCTAAGCTCAAGAAAGTTCCACAGAAAGTCTTAGAATTAACGAACTTCACTCAAGATAATACAGTTACAAACAATCCTCTTTGTTCCCTTACCCATGTTCAGGCAATATAGTTCCGTTCACGCAAAATAGTTCCAAGTAAAATGGTCTAAAAGTTTTGCCCCAAGACAACAGGTGTAATGTCTCACATCTCAGGCCTCACTTCCCCAAGACTGCAAGTTGTAGTTATTTCAGTCTTTCAAACAAAAAGTTTAACACAATCTAAGGTCAGTTTGACTATATACCTGGAATGCCTCATTCATTCACTGGCAGTGTCCCTACTTGGTTTTATTGAACAATGTCTTTTGGTTATCGCAGTTCAGGGCTCACTGGTCTAGGCGCAGTTGTCGGACCACACGGTCCACCCACCACGGTCCGTGTAACCAGGATCCCTCTCTTTGTTGTCTCTTGGCTTTATGTATAATATTTACACTTCTTTGGCTTCTCCTTGGAAGTTACCTGGCTCTGACACAGTATGTCACACAACTCTTTCTAGTCTTTGGCCTTGCCGTACTGCAATTGTTCATAAAGTTCACTTTGTGGTGGTCTTTCTTTGGTCCCACATTTTATGAACTTTTTCATAGTGGTGTAGTTTCTTATATGTTGTTATTACTTGGGCACTTTCACTTTGGTTGTTTTTTATCACTTGCTTTGCCCATAAAGCGTCACTCGGTTTTTCACAAGCTTAATTGCGTGATTTCATACTGCTCGGTATTTACCAAATATGTAAGGTGCTCAATAGCTAAGTTTCATTCAATTTGTTGTTTAATAATGATAAATATGCCTAATTTCAAATTCCCATTTGGTTCGTTATTCAATATGCATGAAGCAGCTATAATTGCAAGTTTTCTGTTTGTTTGGTAATGTATTAACCCATCTCCACCCACTAGGAACCCCCCTTGCTACTGAAACTCACTGGTCTGCAGCAATGTTCCCCTGTGGCTGCCAATCTCTCTTCCAGCCTTGCAGGTTGACAGGTCCGTTGCTACGAGTACTGCTCGCATTCAGGGGTTTGTCTGTGCCCTGCTGTCTGCTCCACTGCCTCCGAATGAGCGCGGACAGCACCTCGCTCCCTCCAATGCTTCCACCGCTCCTGTTGCATGTCTCCCGTCGCAGGGGCTCTTGCTTCTGCACACTGGACTTCGGGCTGGTGTCCTGGCTATACCACAAGTCCCACCTTGGCTGCCTCTTCAAACATGGGTCTCCTGCTGGTCTCTTTCCCACCAGTCTCCCTGTCTCTCCTCTTGCTGCATTTTCTGTCTGCTTTTACACACCTGTAACCTTTTTTTACAGGTTGCCGGTGTTTACTTCCAATTGGATTTACCTGAACATGTTTAAGAGGACATGCCTGACCTTCACAACACTTTACAGACATGTTCATCGTCCCAGGACTGAAGTGATGACATGGCCTAGTGTGCATTACTCTCAGTCTCCTCTTCCTTATCTCGGTACTGTCAAGTGTCACATGTGTGGAAATGAGGGGAGCTGGCTTATGATAGCCCATAAAGGTCGGGGGAGGGTTATGTTGGTTGTCATTAATGGGAAAAGGGGAATACCATATCTCACCCATCTTACATTTAACCCTTTTTGCCCTCTTTCTGGTACGTCTGGACTGGTGGAATCTCACATCCTTTTCTTGGTCAACGGAACTGGATAACAATATCCTATGAATGCCATTGGAATAGAGGGTTCTTCCTGGAAGGGAAATATGGAATACTGTGTCTTGCCTAAGTATATCTCACTCTAAATCCACAAGGACCCTCAGCCCAGGTAATCCTCCCTTGCTTCTCCACCCCCATGGTCAGGATCCAAGAGCAATGGCCTTTCCAAGACCACCTGCACAGAGGATCCAAGGGGAGTAGGAGTGAAAGTACCCTCAAGTTTCTCACACTAAGAGTCAAGCATGTTCCCTTAATCAAAGTCAGGCAGACCTAATTGAGAGAGCATACCTACAACCTGTCATCGGTTGCATGTGTATAAAATAAGAGACAGAGAACACAAAAGAGAGCAACGGGGAGGCCTTTGGGTGAGAGACCAGCAGGGCACCCTTGATGAAAGGAGGCAGTCGTGGTGTGACTGTAGAAGGAGCCGGGATTCCGGCATACATCCCAGAGAATTTGCAGGACCCATAAGGAGTGGGCCGTGCCATTGCCACTGGTCTGGGAGCCTCTGTGATACGGAGTGAGCAGCAGGAGCTGAGAGAATGCCAGGAGAAGAAAGGATACCGCCCGCATCTGGGAAGAAGCATCCAGGTTTCTGTCATGCAGAAGGAAACATCCAGCAGATGAGCTGTGCTCATAGCAGTGGGTTTCCCGACTCGAGAAGTGCAGAGGAAGCAGCGAGAGCCACTAAGATGAGCCGCCTGAAGCCGGTACGTTTCGGGGCGGGCACTCGAGCACAGGGGTGCTCCTAGCAGGCTGAGATTAAGTAGCGGTCTGCGAAACTGATTGAAGCATATGCCTATTGAATGCCAAACTGAATGGAATCATTAAATTAAGCAACATACATATATATTGAATATTGAACATATTGAACAACTAATTGAGTGAAGTTTTGAAATTAAACACATTAAACATTGAATTAAATAAAACCTTATGGGCATAGAAAACAACGGACAGCGTCCAGAGTGCCCATGTGAAAGTGGATGACAGAAAATGGCCTAAGTGTGAAAGAACGCTATAAAAAGGTGGGGTAAGAAGAAAACAAACCCAAAGTTAACTTGTATGAATGAGTGAATGCAGTGCGGCAAGGCATACTACTGGCAAGAGGTGTGTGACATGCCACGGCAAAACCACATAAAGCCAATAGGCTGATAAAGAGGAACTAAGTGAAGGTGATTTGCTACACAGGAGCCAGTATCAAAGAACCTGTGTGGGCAGAAGAGCCCAGGGATCCTGGTTGCATGACCTGTGGACTGTGTGGTCTGAAAACTGTGCCTAGACCAGTGAGACCTGAATGCTGAAAACCAAAGTCATTGTGAAGCAGACCAATGAAAGCTCTATATGTGAGCTGGTTACGCAAACCAGAAGGAGAGTGAAGTGGACCCTGAGTTATGTGAAACCTTTTGGAGAGACTGAAGCAGATAGAAGTGGTGAGGAAAAGTCTTGTGGAAGGGAACCCTTAGATTTGGAAACCGTGCGTTATCTTGAGAACAGAACCTCACAATCTTTTGTTTTTTGAACTGTGTTGCTTGGAACTTGGGGAAGGGAAGGCTGACGATTGTTTGAAACTGTATTGCCTTGAACTTGAGAGGTCATCTTGAGACTTTTTGTGGAACTTTCTTACACTTAGGAAAGGGGAGTTGGAAGAAGCTCAGAACTTTGAGCTGAACGCTACTTCTTTTATTATTGGTATCCCTACACATTGTTTAGCTTTAGTTGTGAGGGCAAGTATAGGTTTTGGACACATGCAGACTTTTACGTTGAACTCTTTGACTCAGACTTTTAATAGTTTCATTCAGGTAGGGAAATCCTACTTTAGCACAGGAGCAGGCTAGGCCTTCTGCCATCCTGACATGTATTTTATTTTGAACTTTAAGTCTGTTGTCTGTGTCTTGCCTCATGATGCCTTCACAACACGCACACTGAACTAGGATAATGAACATGCCATAACATATATCATAATGGGAACTTGACAAGGAAATAACAACATTGCTTTATGGATCTCCACACCTGCAGGCCTATTATCCTGATCCCTACATAACATCAACCAATCGGGTAACAGAATACACAAACACTTCAGTCAATCAATCGCCTTGATGCTCACGCGTTGCTTCACCCTCCTTCCTAATCTTGGGTGTGACTGGTCAGCCATGTGGAGCCAAGATGGAAGCAACAGGGCCACGCGCCGCTCTGTAAGGCCTGTGCTTCCTTTCTTTTACCTGATCTGCTCCCACAGCCCCCTAATACTACTACCACTGTGTTTTTCATGCCCACGGGTCCTTTTGATGAGAAGATAGTGATTAGGAGGTGAGTACTTGTTAACTGGTTTGCGTAGTGCTACTGTGCTCATGGATTTGATACAAACAATCTGTCTATACAGATCACATAGTTGAGAAAAATATACCATCTTCATAAGGTTTTCAACTATTCGTGCTTACATATGATGTTCCTTTCCATCTTGTTTAGTATAGCAAGATAGTGTGTCTATTTTAGTTTTTAATGTTTAAATAGGGATACCTGCTCTGCTGGCTGCCCATGCATCTGGGGGAGAAGATTGTGCATGTGTTTGTGTGTGTGTCCATCTGTGTGCATTTCTGTGTCATAAGTAAGATTAGCATTTGCAGTGTCTGACCGTGCTTCACAGACCTTGCTCCTAACCAGCCTCACACGGTCACAGCTACAGTGCATTGCTGAGTTTGCTACCAGGACATAATCTTCCAAAGTGCACACGCCATTGACAACCTTTAAAAAGTTATTTGCTAGTGTTTGAGGCAAATGGGTCCTGGTGAAGCAATGTGTTGCTTCTTCTGTGACTATGCAGTGACAGGGGCATTGCACCTCACTGCTCAGAGCTTGCAGCCCTGAGAGGGCAAGCGGGAAATTAATAAGTTAAAAGTTGAGATTTTAATTTAAATAATTCATGTGAATATCCTGCCATTCCTGGGACCTTGGTCATGGATCTGAGGGCATTAAAATGAGCACTGTCCCTGACATGCAGTCAGGCCTGCTTCACTGGACCATGAGTATAGGCTTTGTGTTGTCCATACAATGCCAATGTCTGGCACACCACTGTTAAGGGGAGAAGGGCACTAACTACCAAGGATCACCATTTCATCCAGTTCTTCAGAGGTCCATGCTTGCACAAGGCCCTTTCTCCCTTCTGAACTTTAGGTAGAACTGCATCAGGAGCTTTGAGACTGCAACCACTCAGGGAGGCAGATTCTCTGGAAGTATTGAGGTGGCTGTCTCTGCATATCAGTGGTGGGCACTACTATCAACTCTGCTTGTTTGGCATCAGAGAAGCACCCTGCTGGCCTTTAGCATGAGTTGTGGGTGGGTGGCACTGACCCACACCTCTAGTTGCCATCTTGCAGTTCAATTTAGTGATGATATATAGTATTCAGTTGTTCGTTCTGTATCTACTGACGCAGAGCAAGTGGCTGCATGGAATTTATGACTTTCATAGACATTTGTAGAACAGGGACATGGATATAATCTGGTGATCCTCGCTCTGTGTTTGGCTCAGGAGTAGTAACATACTCTCTCTGCCTGTTAGTTATTTAATTATGCATATGTTTCATTTCCATGCACGTTTGCAGAGCATGACAAGTTGGCTCAATCAAATAGTGAGTAGAATTGAAAGGGAAAAAATCTTGAGCCGACTTACTGTTGGGTGTCTTGACCCACGTTCAAGTTATTATGCTGCAACATTTGGTGCTGTGGGCTTAGGAAATCCAAGATGGCGGAAAAGCCCACATTTGCGCCAGAATCCAGGAGAACAGCGCAGGTTTGCGCACACCAAAATGGTCCCCTGACCTGCCATCCACCAGTGCAAAGAAAGATGGTCCTGTTCAAAATCAGTTTTATTAATGTCAAAAATTGCTAAGATCATGGGCCCGAAACCACCAAACAAAAATCCACTATGGTTGAGTGTTTTACTTTACTCTACTGCAGATCCACATCAATGCCATGTCAAGCAAGGATCATATACTATCAAGTAAAATCCTTTCTTTTTGAAATGTATTAATTCAAAACAGCTGTCAAAAATAGGTGCAGTACCGGCATTGGACACTGACAGGCGCTGGCGCTCTATAAATCCTGACAGGAGAGCTGTCTTGCAGAACTGTGCAGTGAACAGAAGGGGGTCTTATGTAATTAAAAGTTCAAAAGACTTTCTTTTCCTGAGAACCATTAACACCTCAGAGACAGACACAACAGCCCAGGATATCACATGACCCTGTTGATTGAGAGGGAGGAGTTTCCCCTGCAGCCTGCAGGACACAACACAATAGACCCTTTCAATTGAATAGAAATGCAGATTAGGGTGTAGCTGGCAACAGCTGCCCTGCCAAGAAGGAGAGGCCTGTGATCTCTGACTCACCAAGCTTCTGGGGGCGGGCCAGACTGGACTGTGGATTCATATTGCAGCAAATATATGTTTAAGTTAAATGCTTCTGAAATATTGTATTAAGCTCACAGAAATGTACAATTTGGCGGTCCTTAATATGGAAAATACCCTCACTATCTGAGACCAAACTCCACTTTGTGCGGTGTTCTGGGACCGAACCCCGCTATTTATTAATATTGCAGACACTGTGTTTATGCTAGAGACATAGTAATTTACTGTAATATGCTCAGGGAGAGGGTACAGGTCTGTGTAAAGATTTGATGAAAAACCAATGTTGCTAAAGCTACCAAAAACGAAAAAATGTTGTCATTTCTTAACCCAAACTCTTAGAATGATCAGAGTTGGGCAAGAATGTACCTTAATTCATCTGCAATGTGTACATGTAATTTCAACAAACTGTGTATCTGGGAAATATGTGTTTTGGGTAAAATTGATTTTTCTAAGTAAATGCAAAGGGGAGTGTTCTTTCTGTATGCCATAAAATTGATGCCTGATTACGCTCCATTCCTTCCCCAATCAAGGGAGAGAGGAGAGCTTGGCAAATGATAAGTTGTGAGGGGCAGGCTTAGTTATGCCCACGCACACACCCATTTTCAAAACACATAAAAAGAGACTGCTTTGGACAGGCAAGACATTCACTTTTCATTTTCTTGCGAAGCATTTTGCCGGACGACTTCAAAATCCAGAAATCAACTCCAGATAGATCCAGAACCAAGCCAGAACTTAAAGCAGGGGCCCATCCACAAGCTGAATCCTCTTCAGCAGGCCTCCAAATCTTTTGCAACCAAACTATTCAACAGCCAGGCCAGCTGTTTGATTCTGGCTAGAACCTTGGGCCAGAACCATATCCAGACCCAGAAAGCAGAGCTGTATCCAGAACCGGTAGCATACCCAGAAAGCCGTGCTGTATCCAGAGAGACCAGAACCAGAAAGACCCAGACCAGACCGCTGTGAAGTGCAGAGCAGAGGTGACCCAGAGAGCTGTGACTTCAGTACCACCCACCAGGAGTCCAGTCCAAACCTGATCAGACCTTGACGGTTTATTTCAAATTTATAGTGTGAGTACTCAGCTAGAACTGTGCCAGAACCAATCTCTTAGTCTAAAATAATCTGATTCAAACCATTTTAACCTGTCCAGAACTGCATCATAGAATCGTGTGTCCCTTCTCCGATTTTAAACCTGTAAAAGTGTAATTTTGCCATTTTGAATCATTATTTAATTTCTGAAAAACTACCTTCATAAAATCGTCCGTATCTTTGGAATTGTAGGTGCTAAGATTCTAAGCTTTCCAACAAGCCTAACACTGACTTTCTATTCCTTATAGTTATTCCGTAACCGCGCTCGACGCATTCGGAAAAATGGCTGCGAATTGACAAATTAGCTCCTGTCAAAATAGCCGCTTTTGCTTGAACTGCTAAAATTCGTTTTCAACCTGATAATCCCTTATTAATCATTGTTAGGTTGACCTGAACTAATTCAAAGTAGCTGGCACCTACCCTGAATCTCCTATCGGGAATTAAAATCATTTTTGCATATTTTTCCATTCTTTGCATAACACATTTAAAAGTATTTTGTCTGTGTTTTAAAATCATCCCTGTGATCTAAGCTTGCTAGGGGGTAACTGAAATTCGTATTTTATGGTGATTGTATTCCTGAAAACCGTGTGCTTCACTTCCTTATAATGCATAGGGGGGGAGTGAATTGCCACCAGGGGAAAAGTGAACATATTATCTCTTGTGAAACCCTATCAGTTATTTCTGTACTGCATTCGTTCCATCATTGTTTTTCCTTGAAACCATAAAAGCATTCTCAGTTACCTTTTCCTTCCTATACCAACTCCTAAGTAATTAAATAAGCATACAATTGTCATATTATCCATTGTTGATCACTGTCATATTCTTAAGTGTGATATCAAATATTAATTTATTATACAAGTGTGATATATATATTGTTTAATTTTTCCAATAAACCTTTTAAATTGCAAAACAAACCTACTTCTTAGCTCAGTGAGGTCAGGGGGATTCAAAGAGAGGGGCGTTATATAAGGGTTTATCATCCAGAGTATAACTTGTCATAAAAATACATAAAGAAGGGCTTCCCTTGGGCGTCCCAGACGAGGACTGACTTAGTGGGATTGCTGAATTGAAGTCACTTAACATTACCAAGAAAGTGCAACTTGAGAGCACAAAAAAAGCTACTTCCCCCTCATTGTCTTTCTCTTTGAACTATCCTCATAACCACAGTTACCAGCAAGACCCCGACCACAGCTTCTTATCGTGTCTTTCGGAGGCCGAATGGCGAACCATGCTCGTCTACTGTAAGGCAGGGCAACGGAAGGTGATGAGGGACAAGGAATGGGCTTAGTGTGAGGGGCAAATAAAGGGCTTGAGTGGGAAGGAATTGGTGAATTAGCAATGTGGGCAAGGGAAGGAGGTGCATGCAAGGTAACGGAAGGGGACTGAATACATAGGTAAAGGATGGAGCAAAAGGGGAACAGAGGTCAGAACGTTAGTTGTAAGAAACTGGGCAGCATTGAGCGTGTGGTGCAAGGGAAGGACAACAGAGGATGATGGGAAAGAAAATAGGGGTAAATGAGATGAAGGTACACATCTGGAACAGTAGGTCAGCAGGTTGATTGTTGCTGAGATCTGTGTCTGACCTGCATGCCACTGCACCTAATTGTGGGACTGGCTTGACCACCTTTCTTTTGTATTACTAAGTGATGCCTACTTGCTTCATGAACATATGTTTCAATTACTACTTCTCTTATATTTTTTCAGGTTGCTTATCATGTAACTTCGGACTTGGAAAGTGCAGACATTTGTACAGACTAAGATCATACTTGTTGTGTGTTTTCATTATATTTATAATCTTAGTCTGTTCGTATAGATGTATTTGCCTCCGGATACAGATGATTAATAGGCTTCCTGCTTGTAGATACATTGGTGCTTTGAAAACCGAATGTATTGAACAATGTACTAGTTGAGCCCTTGAATAACAACATTGCAAAAAGCATTTTTTGCTACTAATATTGAAAATGGAATAGGAGAATATGAAGTTTACCCTGCTTTCTCAATTGGACACTTTAGAACCAGGGAAACAAGGTTCAAATTCCCAACTTCCACACTTCATACATGATGTGATCCTGAGAAAATCACTTTTCATCACTGTGCTTTATTTTCGTTATCAATCTGTAGAGAAAGCCTCACTCATACGGCTTTACACTCTATAGTTAATAATGTTAGCAATTTATGTTAAGCATACTGGTGGGGAGGCAGGATGACAAGTAAGGGTCTTATGTATTGGGGCGGTGCAAAGGGTGCTGGTATGGGCTTTGTGTTTTGGGCTCAGGAGGCAGGAAGCCGGGTGTGGGTCTTTGGCCATGCCAAGTCATGTTTGGCTCTGAGAGAAACACCAGACCCTCTGGTTCCACAATGACTCTGCTCAACCAATGAATTTTCTAGCTTTGCCGCCTCTTTACATTATTCTAAAACTATAGATGAGATGGGATGGGAAGAGGTGTAGCCTGCTGTCAAATTACAAACTGTGACACATTGAAAAATGGGCTTAAATCCCAGTCTCTGAATTCCACCAATTATATTATCCTGGTGAAATATTGTTACTGTTTAGTAAGTGGAGTATTTCTACGGGTCCTTGCCTCTCTTAAACCACAAACATAACTGAACAATATGTTGCATAAAAGGAAAGTAATCTCAATAATGTCAACTATATGTACTTGAGAATCTGTAGCGGGGAGAGGTTGGTATTGAGTTGACTTGCTCTGGAAGTTGGGGTCACTGCGCTGTGGGTTTGGGCCATTGCAGTATGTGCCAGAAAAGTAAACGTACCCCTCAGGCCAAATGTTTCCAGTCCTGCTCAGCATTTAAGCCCAGTCGAGCTCGCCTGCCTCAGACTGACGCAGCTTTGTTGTTCGCAGATTCATTCACAAGGGCTGTTAGTTATAGTGGCAAATTGCAGGCCTCCATCGGGTTGCGTAATTTAGTTAGACTCTTGTTCTTTGCCCTGCTCCAACTTTTTTCCTTTGTCATTTTGGGATTAATGATGACCCCAACATTTACATTTTTATTAGCACGCTTGGTTTGTAAGTAACCCACAGGTTTCAGGTATCTTCCTATTGTGGTTAATAAATGGATTTGGCGCTCCACTGATATAGGCAGAACAACCCTAGAGCCAGGTACATCCATTACAAAACATAAATAGCACTTTCATGTGGCCTGCTGCCTGGCTGATGTCAACAAAGGTCTGATTTGGTTAATGAACGTTGTGCTACATTCTGTGTTCTCTGTTCAATATGCACTTTGTATTCATTTACAACATTTGTACCATTTCAACTTTTTGTTTAATAACTACTATTCAAATGTGTATTGACAAGCTTCAGTCTGCTACGTTTTGGAAGATAACCTGGTGGAGCTAATTCGGAACCATCATAGAAATGTGATGCGTAAACAGCCTTGCATAAGGGCTTTTATGCATTGAATTTCCATTACAGCAAAGTGTCTTTCCCTTGTAAAGCGTAGAGGAGGGGTGCAGCGTAACCAACATTTTCCGCAGCTCACTTCCTCTACACCATACAAATACTCCAGTAGTTGAGCCGGCATGGATTTTCATGTCAGTGCAAATGCTGAGGATTCGGATGGAGTCCACTGACTTTTTGCACCAGCAAAAGCAGGGGGACTCCATATAAATTCTTTGTAAATGCTGCCTGACATGATTACAAGGCAAGTGGTGTTTACTTCATTTGCAAGGCAGAGTACAAAAAGGTGGCTTAAAAGTGTGTACACCACCTTCTTCCCCTGCCGTTTTGCATTCTGCGGTGCAAATGTTGAAAATTTGGCGGCCGTAAACCTGTGTATGGGAAAGTGCACACATAACAAGTTCCAGCCATAAATTTACGAGGAACTCCATTATAAAAACCGAGGAGTGTGCATGGAGGGATATGGTACATCATTGTTTGAAAATGTGTTAAATGAAAGACGGCAATACCGATTCGGTATTAAATAATAAATATAAATGAGACAGTTCTAATATGCATCAGCACCCCAGAGGAGTTAAAGCCAGGAGGATAGCTCAGGGGCAACACATTGGTCTTGGATGGAAGAAAACATAGCAACACAGGTTTGAATCCCATCTTGTGCTTAGTAACTGGTCTCTGGTATTAAGTGTGTTATAAAAGAATAATTATAGATGGCATCCCAGCCAATAAGGAAGGGCCTGAAGAGCAGAAGTATCGGAGTCAGTTAAGGAGGATAATGCAGAAAAAGAGTGTGACAGAAGGCTGGAAGAAGAGGAGGAGGAAGCAGTATCAGAAGGAGTAAAAGCTGTGCCAAGATTAGACACTTTACAAGTAAAATAGGTTGCAAAGTCAGAGGACGAAAGAGAGGAAAAAGTAGAAGGATCAGAAGGTTGAGGAGACAAAATATTGTGTAGAAGTTGATAAAGTCACTGAGGGTGATGGGAAAGAGAAAGTGTATGTTGGGAGAAATAGGATTGTTTTGCGGCAAGTAAGGCAGAATCAAATGAAGAATGTAGAGATGAAAGCGCAACCAGGTCAGAGAAAGATCAGGAATTTTTCCACCGCCGTTCAGCTGTACACAGGCGGCGGTGGAGAGAAATTGGGTCCAGAGAGAGCAAGGGCTGAGGAGTTTTATGAGTGGGAGAAAAAGGGTGCAGCGGAGAAACTGAATTAGATGAAGATAGCACAGAGGAGTGCGGAATGCTAGCAGCCATACCAGGAGAAAAAAGGAGAAAGTGGAAGTTGATGGGAGAGAGGAATGCAAAGAAGACAAAAAAGATACCATTTATGGATGACAGACATAATTTACAATACATTTTACGGAATCAGCCTATATTTACTGGTGTAAAAACAGGTGGATTACAGAGGGGTCCATTGGTTTCATGGCAGCCGGAAAATGTCACGATGATGTAATACCAAGTGATTTTTGGATGCGGAGGGGGAAAAGAGAAGCATCAATTTCACTCCCAATCCATGCCCTCCATCTGCCCTTAAAATAAACCCACAAAAATATGCCAGTGATTAAGTAATAGTGCCTTACATTGACTGCAATGTTTACCTTAGAAAGATAAAAAAAATAAAAACATTTTTTAATGGGCGCAAACTGTAGGTCGATGATCATCTAGATTTCAGTCTGTAAATTGTATATTTTTAACTGGGCTACATGTAACAGCGTTAGGGTGTTGAATTGTACAATAATTTACAAATGAGAATTAAGTATGCAATACAGGTGAGCCTTTAGAACTGAGTGCTAAAGGACACACTGTGCTGCCCACTGGGGGAAATAACACACAAGGCCAGGAGCATCTTATTTGCAGCTTATCTTTGGCCCTTATTACGAGTGTGCCGGTATCCCACTGGTAATTCTGGCAGGACACTGGCAAGCTGGCACTACTGTTACCAGAGCATGATATTCCGGATTACTGGGATATTCCAGGTGCCAGGAAATCCTCTAGGACTCCATGGAGTGGATCACTGCAGTTACCGGTGCTGGTAATTGCAGCATTTAATTGCAGCTGGGGGCCTGATTTACCGGAAGGTCAAGCCTGGAGGTAGATCGGTGGCCCCCACCGGCAAACTTATTTCCCCAGTAAGGTTAAAATGCCAGTGCCAGAATTACCGGCAATTTTACCAGCATTTTTACTGTACCGGGGAAACTGAAAGCCATTGAGAAGTATGGAGGTACTGTATGCACGTCAACCAGTTCAAAATAATACACAATGTGACACCACAAAGTAATGACGGTCAAAGAGCCTCATTAGAATGTCCTCTGGTATTGCTACTATTATGCAACTTACACTTAAAATGCCTACCATCTCCCATTCGCCCACTGTTCCTCTTATTGATGAGGGTGACACTATGTATTGGGCTGGCAGCTGCAATATTTGGTGGTGGACGAGGGCAGGGAGAGCAAACAATAATGAGTGGCGACAGGAGTGACACCATAACACTGAACCTTTTGTGTCACCAAGGTGGATGAAAAACCTATTTTTGTTTGCAGGTGAGAACACATTGAGGTGCATGGGTGTGTAGAGGGCTTGGTGGGTGAGTCAGCTGATTGCAAGGCCGGTTACACCGGCCAAAGTGTGTGAGTTGCGAGTTATGGATGTCTCTGTGCAGCGCCCACGTTGATAGTGGGATGTACTCGCAGCAATGATAGAATGTGACAGTAGCAATCAATATTTTAAGACCTGGCACTTATTATTTTACAAATTTGGAACTGCTTTTATGCCTTGCATTCACATTATGGGCCTGATTCATGGAATATATTGCACGGTTCACTCATTGAAAGTGACTTTGCACTGCCAACAAACACCCTGATTCATGGAACAGTGCAAAGTGTCTTTTTTTGCTGTGAAAAAAGTCAATATGCACTGCAAAAATACACTTTGCACTGCTCCACCCTGATTCATGGAACAGTGCAAAGTGTTTTTTTGCCGTGACTTTGCACACCAAAAAGACACTGCACTATTCCATGAATCACGGTGTTTGTTGGCAGTGCAAACTCACTTTGCGCCAGTGAAAAGTACTTTGCACAGTGTAAAATACCCCATGAATCAGGCCCTATGTCTCTACTGGACATGAGCCCCATTATGTTCTAGGCAGGCACGCACGCACAGTCGAAAGCAGGGCAGGGCTTGTAAACCTGAAGCAGTAGAAATGAAAAGGACTACATGTTGTGGTGTCTGTGTGTGTGATTTATACTTTGTATCACCATCAAAGAATGTCGTCTAGTGCATTCCCTTTCATTATCTATGTTTCCGGTAGTCCCATCTGTGTTGACAATAGAAGTTGACAGCTATTTTGACGGGTGCTTTCCTGCGGCTTCAAGCACATTGATCCTAATCTCTGAAGACCTGCACATCTTTCCACATCTTTCCACTTTATGACGTCACGCTGGAATCCAGGCAAAGAATCTCGCCTGACTATTCACTAAACTCCCTAAGAACAATGCTTCCTGCAACTTCACTGACCTTCGGGGAAAAAGGAAAAAAAAACAGGTGTGCTCTTCATTAAAGAAGAAATGAGGTGTGGCATGTTCTCACAAGTCAGTGCAAACAAAACACCTGAGCTGCTTTCACCAGGTGTGACAGATAAATCTATAAGAAAACGGCATGGCTTTGATTGGATGCATTTGGAGAGACTTCGGAGAGTTGAATTTTCTTTCCTAACAGTTTGCTGGCAGTGCAGCCTGAATTATAAGAAGCACTCGCAAAGCCTACAGTTTTGACATTTGTGTAGGTGTGGGCCAGGCATTTTAAAGCTGCTGCCGTGAAGTTACGACCTGGTCAAAACATTCCACCAGAGGGATGGACATTTATTCATCAATAGGTGATATTTCACAATTCTTTTGAACAATGGGCCTCATTACAAGTATGGCGGTAAGGCAACAATGGCGCCGGTATCGCTATCGGCACCGTTGCTACCGTACCACCATACTACAAGTTCTGCTCGCGGGTGCCCTTGCAGCCACCAGGTCTGACCTGGTGGCCATACCGGCACCCGCGACCAGAACATGATGGTTGCACCGGTACTGTTATGAACGGTACCATTGCTACCACCTTCCCCATTCCCATTTGAGCCCGATGCGGCTCAAATGGGAATGGGGATGTAACGGGCTGGCACCCGCGAAAGGGCAATTACCGGGCCCAGCTGGCCTGGTATAGCCCGGTAATTGCCCATTCGCGGGCGCCGGATCCAGATCCGGATGCAAGTTTGGAGGGAGCCTTGCCTGTTTTACCGGCAAGGCTACCTCTAACCTGGTAATTAGGCCAAATGTCTTTTACTTTTGCACATGGTGATCGAACTTCATTCAATAGAATTGGCAAATATTATCCACTGATAAAGAAATGTAATCCATGTACAAAGATCTTCCATTATTTGCTCAAACAAAATCAGTATTTTAAGGTTTCAATAATCCAAGCACCTGTCATTAATCCTCTTCATGTTCAGATGTTTTTTGGCTAACAGCACTGTGGGCACTTATCGCTTTCTAAATTGCACGCATCTTAATCATGTGTTTTAAGGTTAAGAATGTGCTCCCCCATAAACAAGCAACACATGTATCTCAACAGCTCTGTTACATGTGCAATTGTACTATACATGATTCATTGAACATGCTGGCTTTGTTATGGAGTTGAGAAGACATGTCGGAGGCGTAATCGGAGCACATAACAGAAATCTGCCATTAGAATACAATCAGTAGGGTCAGTCTCCTAGTTTTCATTCAGGGTCTTGGGGGTCATTCAAAAACTTTCAAAGGCGGTGTTCGGCAAGTATCACTATTAAACGAAATAATAATAATTAAATTGTATCTGTCAATTGAAGTTTCAAGTTCCCAAAAATCCTAAAGGGGTCATTTCTAGGCAGGGGCTTGCTGTGCCAAAGCATTGTGATTGTGGCCTATAGTATTTTGCATAAATGGCTCAGTAAATCTACAGGTACCAACTGTTGTTGCGTTTGGTCTGTTTTCTCTGTGTAGTTTCAGGAAACAACAGGTAGGAAAGTTAAACACTGTCAGAAGAAATATGCAACAGTCAGCTGGAAGGAGGATGAACTAGTTTGTGTGGCAGATCATCGAATCCTGGGAGCAGTTTGGGTGTGAGTGGATTATTACGCTCCTAATACGGCAACATGCCCTGTATGTAATGGTCCACCAGCCAAGTGAAAGGCACGAGTGCAGCAAGGGTCCTTAACCTGGGTGGTGTGCAGTTACCTGCAGGGTGGGCCCAGCCACTCCGGGGCATATCGTCATTTGCATCCGTGTATATCACTACACGGGTACCTACGTTTTTTAAAAATATTTTGTAAAATGTAAGAAAAAGTATGTTCATCTCACACCCAACGCAGCACAGTTCCTTCAGCCAGGACGTCCATCTCCAATGTTGATGACTGACATCTTCAACATTGAAGAGGGGGTTGCCTGTCTGAAGGCACTGTGCGGTGACACCCAGCGAGATAAATGTACCGTTTTCTTTTTTTAATAACCTTTTAAAAATCACACCATTAGCAGCTGTGTAGTGATCTACACAGGTGCTATCCGGAAGGGGCAGCTCGGAGCAGGGAAGAGAAGTGCCCGACGCTAATGAAAGTGCTCAGAACGCAGGCTTTCCTTTGTGAATTTAACCTACGTTCCGAGCATTTTCATTGGCTACAGGCACCGCCCCGGCTGCTTATTGACAATGTAATGTCATTTAGATGCAGGGGAGTATCCAGCGTGGCAGGAATGGGGGTTGAGGGTGAACTGTGGAAAAGGTCCTGGTATCCCCAATGTTTGGTCAATGACAGTAGGAATACCTAAGCAGCCATCTTCGTCAGCTTCCATTGCCCAATAGGACAACAACAAAGCAGCCTAGAGCAGATGCAACTGGTGAATTTGTAATGGGGAAGGGTGTAAAGGTGTAAGGATAAGTATTACATTAACATTGTATTTACATTGCACCTTATTGTATGTGATATTCTTCCCTTGTATATAGTATAATGACTGTGCATCATACAAGCCTTAGTTACTTTGGAACCTAGTTGCTGGCTACTGTTAGCATTCTAGGTTCTGAAGTGCTAGAAGGAGATGGACTGATGAGAGAGAGGAGGACGGTTGAGCTGCCCCTGGCTGGGGGTCATTTTCTTGAAGAATGAACCTAATTAATAAAGTATTGAAGCCTCCTCATTCCTGCATCTGCCTGCAATCAATTGTCATAACAATTGGCGACGAGGATCGAGGTGCGAGGAGACGTCTCCGGTGAATGAGAGTGCAGTGCAGGAGCCAATGCAGGCACTGCTCCTGATCCTTTGGAAGATCCTGGCACTAGCAGAGAAGGCGCTAGGAAGAAGGAAAAGAAAAGACAAGGACCGTAAGGGAAGACACGGACCATAAAGGAGGCATGTGTCATGCCTGCGCCATGGGCGCATTCATTGGCGATCAATATGGACTAATTATTATTCATTTATCTGCGGAGAACTCTTGGATCAACCATTGTTCACTTTTTGGACCTTGTTTCCCATTTGGGAGACTTTGGTGCTTTTTTATTTTTTCTAACTACACTTACCACAATGCACTTGGCTAGAACTATCTATTCCTGGTCATTCCTATTTGTCATCTTCGGAACTACAATCCCCAGAAGCCCTAGGGATCAGCTCTGCTTCCACCAGCTCAGGAACAGAGAGGGAGGAGGCAGATTGTATGCAGGTGTGCTGATCGAGGTGCAACCAATTAGCCTGCCTCTGTGCTGGGCAGGGCGGTATAAAAGCTGCTGCGTGCAGGAGCTCAGTCTCTTGCATTTAGAGTCCTTCCGGCACCTTTTTGCTTTGATCTACGGATCTTGTATGCGGTTCCTCCTTACTCCGGCTTTGGATCCAGTGCCCTGCCAGGCTCTCTGCTTTGCAGCCGATCACGCTCTGCTGCTTTCCAGCATCCTCCAGTGCTCTGCCGGGCTCTCTACATTGCAGCCGATCACGCACTGCTGCTTTCCAGCCTCCTCCAGTGCCCTGCCGGGCTCTCTACATTGTAGCCGATCACGCTCTGCTGCTTTCCAGCCTCCGCCTTTGCCCTTCCGGGCATCTGCCTTGCAGCCGATCATGTTCAGCTGCGACCTTCCGCCATTGTCTTCCAGGCTCTTGCCTCGCAGCAGATCACGCTTCGGTGCCTCCGAATTCCAGCCTTCTTCCGCTGGACTTCCAGCCTAACAGCCCTCTTCAGTCCTTGGCAGCCTTCTACAGTCAGCTGCCCTGCTCCTCTGGGCTTACTCCTTGCTGCTCGGTCCTTCTGGCGCCTTGCCGCGCAGCCTGCTTCTCTCCGCTGCCAACAGCCCTTGTCCTCGAGGCTTCCTATCTTGCAGCAGATCACGCTCCACTGCTTGCTACCTACAGTCTTTGTCCGCTGGGTTCTCAGCCTAGCAGTCCTCTACAGTCCTTTACAGTCTTCTACAGTCAGCGGCCCTGCTTCTCTGGGCTCACTCCTTGCTGCCCAGTCCTTTTGGGCTCCTTACCGTGCATCCTGCTTCACTCCGCTGCCCTAAACCCTTTCCCTCTGGGCTCCATTCCTTACAGCCCTGCTCCTTTGGGCTTGCTCATTGCTTTCCTGCTCTTCTGAGTTCTTGTTAAGACGGATTTCTGAACTCTGTCCTGGTGGCGCAGAAGTTCAGAAGGCCAACCTAATTACTTGGAACAGGGTAACCTCTGGACGAGCCAGACCAATCAAGGTAGCGATCGCGGCGGTCAAGACTAGGTCTCAAGAGGGGTGAGGGTGACTGAAAGCCCGCAATGAGCACACAAAGCAAGAGCGCTTACAAACTACTCCAAACAGTTGTTATATCAAAAATATATACACATTTATTTTAAGGCCTTTAAAAACAATGACCGTAGCGAGAAAATCACAATATCACAATATTAAGCCAACACATACCATATCAACACAATATATATACAAATACGACAGTCGCAAGCGTTATATGCACGAAATGTGTAGTCCACCTGAAAGGGAAGGAAAACAGGCAGTGCGATAACGCTTTAGACTCAGTTCGCCTTCAGAGGCACCTAACTAGAGGGAAGTCCGAGCCCTGCGAAGAGTGGAGCCTTGTGCTCAAAGTACCTGCCACGCAGGTGCCAACGGGAAAAAGGGGAAGCTCTCCGGAGGAAGTCAGGCAGTTCGGGTTAGTGCACAGCAGAAGGAGAGCAGGTTCCGCAACTCAAGCGCAGCTTCCACAGCGAGCAGAAGCATAGCGCGAGTACGGACAAAAGGGTGCTGTTTTTACACAGCGGGGAAAAGCAATGGGCTACTGCAGGAGGGCGACCAGATCCTAGCTATACTACTCACCGGTCCCCGAAGCAAGCAGACCCAGGCTTCTCCACGTTAGTTTCAGCAGCTGGCAGGTTCAGAAGAGTCGGGAAATGCCTCGTCGTCGTGTAGAGCAAAAAGACGTCCCAATCGAAGAAACCTGCACAGTTTTGTCACCACCGCAGGGCAACGGAGCGGCCGTGTGTACCCGAGCCAAATGTACACTCCTCCCTTCAGACCTGGGAACGCCAAGTGCACGAAGCGTGGGAGAGTGACAAGGACTCGAGATACAACACAACCTGGCGGCGGTTACAGAGCAGGACTCCCTTGTAAGCTGGTCAGTCAACTGGATGGCCCAGAGACACTTCCGAAGGCTTACTTGGCAGGAGATGATGAAGTCGCCGGGAATAGCTGTTCCTGCTATTCCAAAGGTCGAAGCACCAGTACAGGCCTTCTGGTTCGATCAAAGGAGGAAAGGGTTTCACAGGACGACAGCAGTGCAAAGGAGGATTCCTTCAGCGGGTCACCAGCGATTCCTCGGTCCAGCCTCTTGGTTGCAGGATACTTGGCTCCTGTATTCCTTCGCTCGTGAGAACTAAGGAGATCGACATGGTAGTGGTGTTTCCAGCCCCCTCTTATCCACGGTTCCCTTCGCGCCAAAATGGAGGGGAGCCAATGGGAGATCCGCTCATCAACACACATACCATACGTGGACCAATCACGGACCACGGTGGTCCCAGGCATTCACACCACCCTAGACTCTCTGGCACCCAGGATGTGTATTGGGACCAGACATCCCAGCCCACACCTTGGAGGCACACAAACGACCTGTAGAAGCCCGCGAAAGCAACCACGTTTTGCGGGAAAGTACATGCCCAAATAAGGAAGGCCCCGGGTCGCCCGACCTGGGGAAGGTGAAGGGAGCAAGACGGTCAGTGGACAGGACAAAGGAGCCTCGTGGTCTGGCCATTTTGGGAGCCAGGCCACCATTTTGGGTTCAGTGCGAAAAATGCGCTCAGAACGCCAAAAGGAGCTCAAAATACACAAATCGATCGCTGCCACCATTCCAGTCCCTGAATGACTTGCACCGATCAAAATACCATCCTAAAAGAGTATCTAGGGCCTGTAGAAGGCTAGAGACCCAAGAGAGCTGTAACTTAGCTTACAGTGCCCTCTTGTGTCATGTTGCACTAAAGCCGCAACATGATAAAAGAAACTACGGGAAACAGCGTTCCCCGGTACTGACTGTCTTAAGGGCATGTCAGTTTCCCCGTAAGAAAACAGCGAGAGCCCAGAGGAGTGCGGCAGAAGGCTGCACTTCTCTGGCAAAGTCAAGAACAAGGTGAAAAACAACAGCAAAAAGTTTAGGGGTTGCCACATGGAAGGAAAATTACCTACAATTACGAAATCTTTCCTAACACTCGCCCATCCCAGACTATGGACAGGGGGAACTAATCCACCCCTGGATGAGTCTCTTGTTCAGGTCGGTTAAACATTCTGGACAACCCTTCAGCATTGCTATGTTGGACACCTGGCCTATGCTCAATAGTGAAGTCGAAGCCTTGTAGACTTATGGACCACCTAAGCAACTTTGGATTCTCCTCCTTCATGTTCATTAGCCACTTTAACGGCTTATGGTCAGTCTGCACAGTGAAGTGGGTCCCATAGAGGTAGGGCCTCAGCTTCCTTAGGGCCCACACAACAGAGAAACATTCTTTCTCTACCGTGGACCATCTGAGCTCTCTGTCCTTAAGCTGGCGACTAATAAAACCGATAGGGTGTTCCTTACCCTTCTCATCTACTTGTGATAGTACAGCTCCTATCCCAGTGTCAGAGGCGTCCGTCTGCACGATAAAAGGTCTTTGATAATCCGGGGCCCTAAGGACAGGGGCCTGGCACAAGGAGTCTTTTAAGCCATTGAAGGCCTTCTCACACTTGTCGGTCCAAGTTACCTTCTTGGGTTTCTTCGGAGTTGTGAGGGCAGTCAGAGGAGCAGCTATGGTGCCATAGTCTGCCACAAAATTGCGGTAATACCCCGTGAGTCCTAAGAAGGCTCTCACTTGGGTTTGCGTAGTGGGGGTAGGCCAGTCTTGTACTGCTTGTACTTTACTGGGTAGAGGCTGTATCCTCCCTCCACCTACTTCATGTCCAAGGTAAACCACTGAGCCTTGTCCATTTTGGTGAGGGGCCACTCGGACACCCTCAAAAGAGCTATCTGAAGGACTGCTTGGGAACAGGTCGGGGAGAGGTTCGGACTCCTCTTCCTCAACGTCTGAAGCCAATAGCAGTGCTGCGATTTCGACGCTTGGGCCGAAAGCCTTCAGCCTATTCACGTGAAACACTTTTAGAGCCTGTCCAGGCCTTCCAAGGTCCACTGAATAGTTAACCTCACCCATGGGCTCCACCACTGGGTAAGGGCCTGACCATTTGTCCTGTAAAGCTCGAGGCCTTATGGGATTCATGATCAGGACTTGCTGACCAAGTGTAAGGTTGATGAGGGAAGCTTTCTGGTCGTACCAATGTTTCACCAGCGCTTGCCCTGCCTTCAATTTATCACTAGCCAAGCCCATCAGAAGTACCATCCGTTTTCTGAGCCCTAGCATATAATCAACTACATTGGTAGTAACAGGGGGAGTGGGCATCTCCCATCCCTCTATGACGATGGCTAAGGGTCCCCGTACGGGATGACCGAACAGAAGTTCGAAGGGGCTGAAGCCAACACCCTCCTGTGGTACCTCTCGGTAGGCAAACAGTAAGCATGGTAAAAGAAGATCCCATTTTCTTCTCTGGGGCTCCTCCACTGCCCCAATCATGCTCTTTAACGTTCTGTTGAAACGTTCCACCAGACCATTGGTCTGGGGGTGGTATGCAGAAGAGAACTTGTAGGTGACCCCACATTCTTTCCACATAGCCTGCATATACTTCGACATAAAGTTGCTGCCACGATCTGACACAACTTCTTTAGGGAAGCCAACCCTAGTAAATATGCTGAGTAAAGCTTTTGCAACTGACTTGGCAGTTACAGTTTTCAATGGGATGGCCTCAGGATACCTGGTTGCATGGTCGACCAGCACCAGGATAAACCTATTGCCCGAGGATGTTTGCGGGTCAAGGGGACCAACGATGTCGATCCCTACCCTTTCAAATGGTACCCCCACAACTGGGAGCGGTACCAACGGAGCTTGGATTGTCGCGCCAACCTTACCAGACAACTGGCAGGAGGCACAACTCCTGCAGTGACATTCTACTTGCACCCCCATCTTGGGCCAGTAGAAGTGCATGGATAACCTTTGCTTGGTCCTCTTCATACCAAGGTGACCAGCAAGGGGAACTTCATGCGCCAACTGCAGGAGGAAGGGCCTAACAGCAAGGGGAACCACCAACCTCCTATGGTCTCCTTCTGTAGACTCTGTGGGCTCACTATACAGGAGTCCACCTTCCCAATAAATCCTATGCTTCCCAGGAGGTTCACCCTCAAGCTGGGAGCAGGCCTGTCTCCTTAGGCCTTCCAGAGATGGGCACTCACGTTGGCCTTTACTGAATTCGTCCCTATCAGGACCTCCTTCAACTAACAAGTCTTTTAGTTCAGGATGATCGTTGGGGTCGAATACTTCAGGCATCGCCACCTCCTCGTCAGGCCCGGGCGATTGACCAACTTCCTCCACCGCAGTGGTAGGCGAGCTCGGGGGAATATTCTCTTTCCCTCGTTTTGACTTGTAGACTCCTTTCGCCTTGGGTTTCCCCTTCGGCTGGGGCGGCGTATGGGACTTGGCCAATGCTGCCCGTGCTTGAGACCGTGTGTAGGGTCTTTCGGCAGTGTCTCCTACGAGCCCTAAAGCTCTGAGATCATTACCCAACAAGACCTTTCCTGGGACGTTTCTCTGAATGCTCACTGGAATCCTGACTGCTGTACCATTTAAAGTAAGATTTACAGGTATTACTGGAAACATACGGAGGGGGCCGTCAGCCAATTTAGTGGGCATCAGAGTAGCTCTGGCAACTTCCTCTGAGTCTACCAAGGTAGAATCCACTACAATGCGACTGCACCCACTATCCCTAAGAGCTGGAGTATCCACTCCATTGATCAGCACACTGTCTTTAAAGTAGTGCTTGGTATTATCCGGAATCCTAGCATACGCCTCTGCGACTTTAGGCTCCCAGGAACCCAGGGACACTAAAACTACCTCAGCCTCTATCCCGCTGGGAAATGAGTCTGAGGAGAAGGATGCTCCTGTAATCTCTTCTTCCTCGTAGGAGGAGAAGGCCAGATTAGCAGAGTGGACCCCCAAAGGTCTAACCTTACAACGGGGATCCCCCTTCACGTGGTCAGTTGCTCCACAAGAAAAACAAGCCCCAGTGGGTCTGTTTACGTAGGGAGGCTTATTGTAACCAGAGTTCTGTTTCGGAGGCGGACCTCCACTACCCTGTGAGTTCTCTTGTGTCTTACCCTTGTTTTTCTTTTTGTGGCCCTTATGGGAAGAAGATTTAGCAGATTCCCCACCCTCCATATCTTTGGACTTTTTCCCTTCCTCCTGCTTACCAGGATGAGTTTTGTCCTTATGGGACACTCGATGTGACACCCATAAGTCTGCTGCAATGGCCAGCTTCTTAGGATCTATCTCCTTCGAATCGGCCAAATGCTGCTTAAGCTCCAGGGAAGAAGAAGCAAAAATGTGTTCCAGCATGACAAGATTTATCATGCCTTCGAAGGTAGAAACCTTATAACCTTCGACCCAGCCAGTTAAGTTTTTCAAAGATTCAGCGACATAAGATACCCAAGTACCACCTTCCTTTTTCTTATACTCTCGAAAACGCTTTAAATATTGGGCCAGAGTCTTCCCAAACTTTAAAATAAGAGTTTGCTTTAACATTGCGAAATCAGCTCGCTCAGCCTTCGACATTTCCATAATGGCACTACAGCCAGAATGGGACAGTCTACTGAGCAACCACGCAATCTTATCAGCATTGTCAACTTCTTGAACTTCGCATGCATACTCAAACACATTCAGCCTGTCCATAATGTCATTCCTTTCTTCATACACACTGAGCAGATCTTTCGGAAACCGTGGATGAGAGGAGGCCCCAGACCCATGTCCAGGACCCTTGGACCCATTTGCAACCTGAAGCTTGGCCAGTTCCAACTGGTGATCCCTGTCTTTCTGTTTTTCTGCCTGTTCGATTTCTAGTTTGGCTATGCTGAATTCAAGCTCCTGCTGCCTAAACCGCAGCTCTTGCTTCTTGAATTCAAGCATAGCCTCCCCATCAGCACTGGCAGAGGAAACATTAGACATCTCGTCCTCCCTGTCCTCGTGGTCGCGATGGATCAGTGCGGCGGCAGAACCGTCGGTTCTACCAGTGAGAGCAGCCCCACCACCTTCCGCACTGTCCTCAGAAGTTATAGCGTCAAGCTGCGCTTCTTGCCACGCCACGATTCTTTGGATCATTTCCAATTTCGTGCCTTGAGAGGAAACACCTCTCTCCGCACACATCTTCTTCAATGTTTCTGATTTGGAAGCATGTAAAGTTAACAAGGTATTTGTTTCCATACTGTTAGATAGGACTATGGCCTTTTTAAAGCTATACTACAACAATTCACTACGTGTCCTGGTTGGAATAACCTGAAATGCCTTAGTTCGTGCGCAACACTGGATACCTTCAGTCGTATCCCACCGCTGTACACCAATTTGTTAAGACGGATTTCTGAACTCTGTCCTGGTGGCGCAGAAGTTCAGAAGGCCAACCTAATTACTTGGAACAGGGTAACCTCTGGACGAGCCAGACCAATCAAGGTAGCGATCGCGGCGGTCAAGACTAGGTCTCAAGAGGGGTGAGGGTGACTGAAAGCCCGCAATGAGCACACAAAGCAAGAGCGCTTACAAACTACTCCAAACAGTTGTTATATCAAAAATATATACACATTTATTTTAAGGCCTTTAAAAACAATGACCGTAGCGAGAAAATCACAATATCACAATATTAAGCCAACACATACCATATCAACACAATATATATACAAATACGACAGTCGCAAGCGTTATATGCACGAAATGTGTAGTCCACCTGAAAGGGAAGGAAAACAGGCAGTGCGATAACGCTTTAGACTCAGTTCGCCTTCAGAGGCACCTAACTAGATGGAAGTCCGAGCCCTGCGAAGAGTGGAGCCTTGTGCTCAAAGTACCTGCCACGCCGGTGCCAACGGGCAAAAAGGGAAGCTCTTCGGAGGAAGTCAGGCAGTTCGGGTTAGTGCACAGCAGAAGGAGAACAGGTTCCGCAACTCAAGCGCAGCCTCCACAGAGAGCAGAAGCAGAGCGCGAGTACGGACAAAAGGGTGCTGTTTTTACACAGCAGGGAAAAGCAATGGGCTACTGCAGGAGGGCGACCAGATCCTAGCTATACTACTCACCGGTCCCCGAAGCAAGCAGACCCAGGCTTCTCCACGTTAGTTTCAGCAGCTGGCAGGTTCAGAAGAGTCGGGAAATGCCTCGTCGTCGTGTAGAGCAAAAAGACGTCCCAATCGAAGAAACCTGCACAGTTTTGTCACCACCGCAGGGCAACGGAGCAGCCGTGTGTATCCGAGCCAAATGTACACTCCTCCCTTCAGACCTGGGAACGCCAAGTGCACGAAGCGTGGGAGAGTGACAAGGACTCGAGATACAACACAACCTGGCGGCGGTTACAGAGCAGGACTCCCTTGTAAACTGGTCAGTCAACTGGATGGCCCAGAGACACTTCCGAAGGCTTACTTGGCAGGAGATGATGAAGTCGCCGGGAATAGCTGTTCCTGCTATTCCAAAGGTCGAAGCACCAGTACAGGCCTTCTGGTTCGATCAAAGGAGGAAAGGGTTTCACAGGACGACAGCAGTGCAAAGGAGGATTCCTTCAGCGGGTCACCAGCGATTCCTCGGTCCAGCCTCTTGGTTGCAGGATACTTGGCTCCTGTATTCCTTCGTTCGTGAGAACTCAGGAGATCGACATGGTAGTGGTGTTTCCAGCCCCCTCTTATCCACGGTTCCCTTCGCGCCAAAATGGAGGGGAGCCAATGGGAGATCCGCTCATCAACACACATACCATACGTGGACCAATCACGGACCAAGGTGGTCCCAGGCATTCACACCACCCTAGACTCTCTGGCACCCAGGATGTGTATTGGGACCAGACATCCCAGCCCACACCCTGGAGGCACACAAACGACATGTAGAAGCCCGCGAAAGCAACCACGTTTCGCGGGAAATTACATGCCCAAATAAGGAAGGCCCCGGGTCGCCCGACCTGGGGAAGGTGAAGGGAGCAAGACGGTCAGTGGACAGGACAAAGGAGCCTCGTGGTCTGGCCATTTTGGGAGCCAGGCCACCATTTTGGGTTCAGTGTGAAAAACGCGCTCAGAACGCCAAAAGGAGCTCAAAATACACAAATCGATCGCTGCCACCATTCCAGTCCCTGAATGACTTGCCCCGATCAAAATACCATCCTAAAAGAGTATCTAGGGCCTGTAGAAGGCTAGAGACCCAAGAGAGCTGTAACTTAGCTTACAGTGCCCTCTTGTGTCATGTTGCACTAAAGCCGCAACATGATAAAAGAAACTACGGGAAACAGCGTTCCCCGGTACTGACTGTCTTAAGGGCATGTCAGTTTCCCCGTAAGAAAAGAGCGAAAGCCCAGAGCAGTGCGGCAGAAGGCTGCACTTCTCTGGCAAAGTCAAGAACAAGGTGAAAAACAACAGCAAAAAGTTTAGGGGTTGCCACATGGAAGGAAAATTACCTACAATTACGAAATCTTTCCTAACAGTTCTCAACCCTGTACCCTATCGTCCTCTGCTATTCACAACAGTTAACCTACATTATTTACTTTCAGTTATTGCAGTCTCCCTGTTTCTTGACTGCTGCTCCCTTGCTATCTTTCTCGTTTTCAACCCTTTATTCTTTATTCCAATCCAATCCTGTTATACGATTTTCCCTTCATTTCCTTCTGCTAGTTTGCTATCGACTTCCTTTTTTCCTGGATTTGTCTGTTAGTGTCTTCTCTTGTTCTGTTTGTAGACCCCTTGTACAGAGCTTGTCTGTTGGTTTCCGTCAGGCAACCTCTGCCCTTTACCTTGTCTCGTTTCTGTGTTACAGACACCCATAGCTGTTGTTCCAAGCCATGAGCAAACAGCGAGGGCCTCTGTTATAGCAAACTGTGCATCAGGCTACAGTTTTTCCTAAGGTCAGTGGAATATTCTTTTCCTATATCTGCATACACCCCTAGAGGGAATCCATTCTGTTGTACCTTATTCCTTGCTACACTTTGCCTACTCTTCGTTCTCATTACTTTCGCTGTGTGTGCACTTATCTGTCCACCTTACTTCGGCATAATCACCCAAACCCTTCCTGGGTGTCCTGTGCGACTCTTAACAGGGTGCCATCCCGTGGCAGAATGCAAGAGCAAAAAATGTCTTGTTCCATTGGCAGGAAAGGCACACACAGACCAAAGGTGCTTTCCTTTCGAGTGAGGAAACCTTTACAATGATCTATAGTTTCCCTAAAGACAGCAAACAAGAACATTAGTCTAAAGAACAGTGTCGCCTTAGTAAACAAAGATTTACAAGCACAGTACTACACTCACTGGCTAGCTGACCCTTCTTCCATATATAATTATTATGACATTTGCGACTATGATCCGCAGTCCTTATCTGTTGCAGAGCTACAGCAAGATAATGAATTCTTACAGATCTTGTTAGCCCAAACAGTGAATAACACTCCTGTATCTTCTGACAATTCTTCTAACACTGCTACAGCCCCCTACAGGCCTTGGCAGCTTTCTACAGTCAGCTGCCCTGCTCCTCTGGGCTTACTCCTTGCTGCTCGGTCCTTCTGGCGCCTTGCCGTGCAGTCTGCTTCTCTCCGCTGCCAACAGCCCTTGTCCTCGAGGCTTCCTACCTTGCAGCCGATCACGCTCCACTGCTTGCTAGCTACAGCCTTTGTACGCTGGGTTCTCAGCCTAGCAGTCCTCTACAGTCCTTTACAGTCTTCTACAGTCCGGGGCCCTGTTCCTCTGGGCTCACTTCTTGCTGCCCGGTCCTTTTGGGCTCCTTGCCGTGCAGCCTGCTTCACTCCGCTGCCCTAAACCCTTTCCCTTTGGGCACCATTCCTTACAGCCCTGCTCCTTTGGGCTTGCTCATTGCTTTCCTGCTCTTCTGAGCTCTCAACTCTGTTCCCTACCGTCCTCTGCTATTCACAACAGTTTACCTACATTATTTACTTTCAGTTATTGCAGTCTCCCTGTTTCTGGACTGCTGCTCCCTTGCTATCTTTCTTGTTTTCAACCCTTTATTCTTTATTCCAATCCAATCCTGTTATACGATTTTCCCTTCATTTCCTTCTGCTAGTTTGCTATCGACTTCCTTTTTTCCTGGATTTGTCTGTTAGTGTCTTCTCTTGTTCTGTTTGTAGACCCCTTGTACAGAGCTTGTCTGTTGGTTTCCGTCAGGCAACCTCTGCCCTTTCCCTTGTCTCGTTTCTGTGTTACAGACACCCATAGCTGTTGTTCCAAGCCATGAGCAAACAGTGAGGGCCTCTGTTATAGCAAACTGTGCAGAAGGCTAGAGTTTTTCCTAAGGTCAGTGGAATACTCTTTTCCTATATCTGCATACACACTAGAGGGAATCCGTTCTGTTGTACCTTTTTCCTTGCTACACTTTGCCTACTCTTCGTTCTCATTACTTTCGCTGTGTGTGTACTTATCTGTCCACCTTACTTAGGCACAACCAGCCAAACCCTTCCTGGGTGTCCTATGCAACTCTTAACAGGGAGCCATCCCGTGACAGCATGTGAGAGTGAGTAGGAGGTGCTCCCTAACTGTCCCAGTGGCAAGGAGGTGAACTGGCACACCACTGTTCCCATTGGCACTGCTCCTGGTATTTCAACAGTCACAGCAGTGAAATCGTTTTATTTGGGGTGCCCCAGCGCGAGCTGCAGGACGGCGGCTTGCACTCTGCGTGTGCCGCGACATGCAGTGTTTACTTTTAACTCTCCGTTGCCATCACACGCTTACCCATGGAGGAGTTCAGCGTCATAGACGAAGCTCCACAACTACAGCTGCAACAGCTGCACGTCATCACTGTCTAAGAGGAAAGGAGCCAACAACGTGGTGGCCATCTTGGATTTATTTGTTTACACTCTGTGATACTCCGCAGCGTTATCACAATGAGAGGTGAGGAGAACAGCTGTTTTGACTTTTTCACATTAAGGAGTTTCACTGGTGAGTGCTTTAAGGGCAGCTTTGCATTATTTTGATCAAGGAGGCCCTGGACAAATACAGTTTGTTCATTGTTTGAAGGGAGTGACTGGAGTGAAAATTGAAGACATGGCAAATGTGCCTGCTCTGATCTTTTTCCTACCGGTACCAGGTGAGCTCAGGGAGCGGTGGGCAGATTGGAAAAAGGGTTTCCACAAATATGCCCTAGCAGTATTTGGTGCCAATTTTTCCAATGAGCGCAAGGAAGCTATGTTATTTCATTGTTTGGGGACTGCAGGGCAGGAAGTCTTGAAGAAATGACCAGATCCTCTTGACAATCCAGATGCAGGTCCTTATGAGAGGACATTAGCAAAACTAGATAGGCATTACCGTGTTGAAGAGAACATTATACTGGAAAGATATACATTTGCAACAAGGAGTCAAAAGAGTGGAGGAAGTATAGAAGACTTTGTCACAGCTCTTAGAGGGCTGGCAGTCAAGTGCATGTTTGATCATTGCCAGGATGAGCATTTAAGGGATCAGTTAATGATCAAGTGCTCCAACGACAACATCAGGAAGGAGCTATGGAAAGAGGAACCCTACATTGGACAGGGCTATTGAGATTGCAAAAACTCTGGAACATACAAACAAATGCATAAACATGCTTCAGGCAGACAAAGTTACTGATGTGAACAATGAAAGACCCAAGTCGGAGGTAGGTGAAGCGGTAGTGCAGAAGGTGTTGATGGCCACCCAAAGACAAGGGACAGGACCTGCAAGATGTTCAGCATATACTGGGAAAAGATTTGAAGATCATCAGGAAAATATGCCCAAGATATGTGTGTACACTACATTTCCCTTGTACACCACAACAATGTTGACCAACAAAACTCTTCTCACTCCTTAAACACTACTCCTCTAAAAACACCTCAGACAACCACACAAACAATTTAAATTGGCAACCGGAAATATACATTAATCACTGCCCCAGAAAACCCACAAAATATCTACAATGTTCCCACCACAGAGAACCCTATCTTTTCAGATCTGTAGAAATTAACATTGCAAAAAAAGCACCTTGGGTCACTCTATACTAAGTTCCCAGAGCACTAACTGGCTGGTGAGAATATATACGTATTTGTCAAATGAAGTGATATGCGACTGATTCAGAGGCAATGCAACAATAAAACAATTCTTGGTGACCAGTAACAAAGGCGCACGAAGGGACACCACTGTGTTCATACAAATTTTAAATCTGCCATATTGTAAGGGAGTATTTTTTTCAAACAGTGTGAGCTTAATCCCTTTTAAGGAGTCCATTTGCTATGGTGAGATACAACTATGTGCCCAGATCACACCATTTGCTTAAGCAGTGAACACTGGATTTAAACTTGCGCTGAAATTTTGGCACTTGACCACATTTATTCTGAGCATGACTTGGTGCAAATATTTAAGTATTGGCTTACACACACACTGGTAATACTGTACCTTCTTATGCTATTTTCTTACAAAATACACAAATCACACAGTAAAGCAATCTGGCAATGTGTAAAACCCCTGCAGAAACATGTTAAGCCAAAATAATATAATTATGTCTTTATTTCAAAATCAAGAATGAAAACTGCAAGTCCCATATTGCAAAATAATGGCAGCTTGAAAAATTGGTTTTCTTCATTGTACTTTCCACACTTTACGACACACAGTAAACTAAGATGTATAATACCGTCAATTGAGAATAGCTATTGTTTGTCATAAATATCCAGCTTTGATGTAAGAGCATTTGACTATCCACATACAAGCAAACCATTTTGCAAGTCATGATAGAAAATAGAGCTATAAAAGGAGCTTCATTGTATTACTCATTTTAATTGCTTTGTAAGCAGAAGCAGATTTGGTAGGTAAGTGTAGCTGTGTGTGGTCTTTGAGGTGGACAGGTCAGATCACAGTGCAAATTGGCTAACATTCATGCATAAGAAAGGCGCAACTGATAACAAAAGAAAAGTTCTACCAAAGTTATTGTGAGGACAATATTTATCATTTGCATTTTTCCCTGCTCATGTCAGCTCTGAAGGTGAGCTGGTCTCTTCAGAAAAGGCACAGACGTTTATAGGAGGGGGCAGGCAGCAGCCATTAATTAAACCACTGCCCATTATAAGGGCATTGCTTGAAAAAAAGATAAGTGTGAAAATGGTTCAGCATGACACTTTGATCAACCAAAGGGCGCTCCTTACGAGGCAGTAGCTGTGGAAAAAGTCCGAGACTGCCCCCAAATGTTCGATTCGCAGCACTATGGTGACCTTTGTATAGACCAGATGTCACCTGGCCCCGACAGTTGGCACGCTACTGTTTAGACATTAACTGATTAACAAAGTAGTCATTCCTTACGTGATTTTTAGTTAGGTTATACACAGGAGTCACACCTTGCCTAAATGTGTTTGGTGATTCTCTTTCAGACCACTTGAAAATTAACTGGGCTAGTTCTGAAACCCTTTTGGGAATTAAAACACTGTGGATGAAGCAAGAAACATAGAAATAAAAAAAAAAACATTTGTGAGAAGTATCTACATTAAATTTGTTATTGGAAGTATGGAACAACTTTTATTCTGTTTTGCTAAATGAGTGAAGAGAAGTAGCTTCAGGAGTGTGTGACCTATTTTGTTTAATTTCATGATCCTACCCCATGCTTTTCTCATTATTTATTTATTTATTTGTTTGCCTGTTAGGCGCTTATACAGGAAATACAATCTGTTTCAAAGCACCCACAGGGTAGCAAGCAGGGAACATGGGGGAGCAGAACAATTACATAGAAAAAATACAGAGCGGGGACCTACTGTGTCTTGTGAGTATTCAGAACGTGCAAGTGCAGGAAGGAAGAGGGCAGTGGGGTAGGTGCTGAGATGTCCGTGCTCGAGGGTGAGCCTCAGATGAAGTGCAATAGTCCAGTACCACTCAAAACTGTATTAAAGTGTGTTCACAGCTACGTCTTAGAATTCTGTTCAATACAATCCGTGTATAGACCAGCACCAATTAAAGGTACTTCACAGACATGTATTCCACTAGAACACTACATGTCCACATCATTTGATACAGTTGTTCAAAGCACTAATGTCTGGGCTGATAGAGTAACATTCTCAGAACAATAATCATCAGTCATTTTGGCAGCAATTAGGGTCCAGGAAGTCTCATTGAAAACCTAACTAAAACATCATCAGTCAATCAATTAGACTCATATAAAATAAAACAAGTGTGCCTAACCCTACCTACATGTTTCCCTAAATGAGTCTGGGTAAAGAGTTTGAGAATTGGGCTCTAAACATTTGTTTAATTTCAAGGTGTTTAATCATGGGCCACTGGCAAGATTGTCCAGCTCCAATCAATACTGAATTGAAACATGTGCGTGACCCAAGTCTTTGCATTCCTTCCCTTGGGAGAAGGTGCACCTTGTGACAGATAGACGAAGGTTGAAGGACCTCTTGAACCCAAGATTAAGAACACAGGAGGAGATGCTGAGTGGAGGAAATAAGGGTGCAGGAATCCCCCTAAAGCGCAAGACTATAAGATGACTGGTTATCCTCCAGGATCCAGCACAACAGTTACTGACAATTGGGAGAACTCTTTTGTGAACACTTCCCTGGGAGACATGTTCTTATGTTAACACGTCCCAAAACACTGCCCACACAAGGGCGTATACGACTCCTACCAATGTTCACTTAGTTCAGACCCTTCTAGTTTATTCCGCCCTCCCACATTTTTATACGGCTCCGTATGAACCCACTCTAAGGCATATCTTTTTATCTGGACTTTTATGTGTCAATCAATGTCAACCACAGGGAAGGGCACCTGTCGAATCTCTTGCCTGGTTCCAGGTTCAAGGGAAACCTCAAGTAAGAGTCAGGGTGTGTAACACAAACAACACTTGTTTCTGTCAGAAATACAGAAAGGTCCAAGACAATAATTGCAAATAAAGTAAAAATTAGATGAAATACAATTTGGAAAAGAAATGTGATGGAAGAGAAATGTGAAAACTGTATCATGGTGCCAGCGTGTGTCCACCGCCATCTTCGAGAGAGACAACAACCACCTAAAAAGGGTTGCTAATGAATATAACTTTAATGCAAGGAAACTTCAACCACAGGACTAACAAGTCTGATTTTGTCAAGAACAATTATGAAAACGAGTTTCAAGAAAAACCTTGCCACAGAGTTGTGGTGATTTAAAGAGCCAACCGACAAGGAACATATGGATGCAATTGTAACTTAGGCAAATGCCAAACTGTCAAATAACCGTATGACCGCACAGTTTGATTGTATTAACATGTACAAAATTAATAATCTGTAACAAACCGTGATAATGCTTTAAGAAATGACTGCACCAACACAATAATTGATAACAAGTAGAACACCAAATGGTAAATGATAGATACATTGTTAAGCAACAGTTTACTATGAAACGATTGATGGCAAATTAACGGTCACTAACAAACCAGGCTTTTCCTGCATATAACAGTTTCTTTCATTGTATAATGCCTTGATAAAGCCTGACAAAGGGACACACATTAGCACATATCACCATCAGGTTTTTGTAGGCTCAAAAAAGAGGTTTCTTATAAGGCCTATGCACAACTTAGAACTGGGCTACAGTACCGAATGTTTCTAAATGGACTATTAATACATTCTAAACACCTTTGATAAACACACTTGTTTTGATTTTCTATAAATCCTGGGGCTGCAACTCACCTAACTTTTTCTGTGCTGTTTCTATATCCCGACTCACTAAAGTGAATATCAGTTCAAGTTAGGCTAATGCAGCAAGGGTACATCTTTAACCTTCAAAACTATCGAATTTACTGCAGAGTGGCGCATAGACACATTATTCACTTTACCTTCTAAATACTATGGTAAATTTAGGAGGCTCACAGTAAGAACACACGACGAGATGTTCAACTAATTCTCACTCATGGAATAGGCCAGGCGATCAGATGTTCCAGTTTTTTAGGACAATCACGCTTTCTCACAAAATGTCGCCCTGTCATGTTAAGCTTTTGCAAAACAGTCTAAATGTTCCAGTTTTAAGGAAAGGCCTTGAAAGGCAAGATTGCTGTCAGGCAAATTCTCTCGTAAATATTGAGTGCAGATTACATTGCAGCAGCAGGGAAAGTCTGGCTTAAAATTGTAAGCAGAGACATAGATACTGGTGCCAGAAGGCCGGATAGCTTAAAAACATACAATTGCATGAGGAATAAAAGAGTGTTGAGATGATGGGAAGAAGGAAGCTGTATGAAGAAGAGTGACAATATAGACTGCGAATAGACTAAAGAATGGATTTTGAAGCCGTAGGCGTGAGCAATGTAGACCCATCCTGCTGTTAGTGCCCCACCAGATGATATTGTCATAAGTATGGTCGCCCACTCAGCAGAAAAAACAAAGCATCTCCCTGACCATCACTAAACCATTCGAAATGTACTTGAAATAGCTGTACAATCCTAAAAACACACTGAAGGAAGGTAAATATACTCCAAATTGCACTGAAATTCAGAGAACTCTGATTTGCGTATTAATCTGTGGGTTTAGACATGAAGATATCATGGCTTAGCCCAGATGTGTCTATGTCATCTATGTCTCCTGCATTGACTTTGCCTTTTCGGTTTGGAAAATCTTGTCGATTTACCCCCAGAGAAATCACTAACTTTACCCATGACAGAAATTCCTGATTCTGTGAAGCCTACAGCATGGGTGGCTGTGAGGGATTTAAAGAATTCCACACGTGAAACAAGGGGGTAAATGTAAAACACTGGAAGTGCACCTTAACCAATGGAAATTCTCCTTGTGTCTTTTCATTCAATGGTATTTCAGCTTGTCAGGGTGATTAAAGAAGATGAACAGTCATTTGGAAATAATTCATGACATCACCTCCTACACAATGTAATGCATCCTAAACTGCGTTAACACATCTCCTCCACACAGAATGCAAGCATTGATAGGAGGATATCATATTAATTTACCCTCAACAATGATTTGCAGATTGGCTACATGTGAACATACCTGCCCATGCCGACAGTGTGTCAGACAGTAGCAAAACAAAAGAGGTGATGGCTGGAAGGTTTAGAATGAATCTTAACCTCTGGCATCGCTCTGGGCAACCCTCCAGACCATCGTTCTTCGCCTGCCAAGCCATTACAAAAGGGGAAAGACCATAAGCAAATCAGGCTTGGTCCCCCCCCGAAGGGTTAGTCCAGCCCGAACTGCTAGATCACATCCCTTCTGCACGAGACCACAAGCATCCCCAGACATGTTTCAGCCTTGTTGGGCGTCATCAGTGAGGAGTAGCTTGGGTCTCTAAACCCAGCAGGCACGGGACCCACGTCTGGGCATACCCGTCCCACTCGGGGTGACAATAGCAAAACAAAAGAGGTGATGGCTGGAAAGTTTAGAATGAATCTTAACCTCTGGCATCGCTCTGGGCAACCCTCCAGACCATCGTTCTTTGCCTGCCAAGCCATTACAAAAGGGGAAAGACCATAAGCAAATCAGGCTTGGTCCCACCCCCAAAGGGGTAGTCCAGCCCGAACTGCTAGATCACATCCTTTCTGCACGAGACCACAAGCATCCCCAGACATGTTTCAGCCTTGTTAGTTGTCATCAGTGAGGAGTAGCTTGGGTCTCTAGGCCCAGCAGGCACGGGACCCACGTCTGGGCATACCAGTCCCACACGGGGTGACAATAGCAAAACAAAAGAGGTGATGGCTGGAAGGTTTAGAATGAATCTTAACCTCTGGCATCGCTCTGGGCAACCCTCCAGACCATTGTTCTTCGCCTGCCAAGCCATTACAAAAGGGGAAAGACCATATACAAATCAGGCTTGGTCCCACCCTCAAAGGGGTAGTCCAGCCCGAACTGCTAGATCACATCCCTTCTGCACAAGACCACAACCATCCCCAGACATGTTTCAGCCTTGTTGGGAATCATCAGTGAGGAGTAGCTTGGGTCTCTAGGGCCAGCAGGCACGGGACCCACGTCTGGGCATACCCGTCCCACTCGGGGTGACAAAAGCAAAACAAAAGAGGTGATGGCTGGAAGGTTTAGAATGAATATTAACCTCTGGCATCGCTCTGGGCAACCCTCCAGACCATCGTTCTTCGCCTGCCAAGCCATTACAAAAGGGGAAAGGCCATATGCAAATCAGGCTTGCTCCCACCCCCAAAGGGGTAGGTAGTGTGTCAGACAGTGCATAGAGACTGGACTGACATATTTTGGGGCTGCTTTAAGTGTGCCTTGCATAGCCCTGGTTCCCCTTAGTAATGCACAGTCTATGCAAACCCAGCACTTTCTAGAATCACTTCATTGATTCTTGGAGCTAGACGTCTGCTTTATTAAATTAAATACCTGAAGTAAAAAATGTGAATAAAACAGGCCCAATGTCCTGTCACATATCAAGGCCATGCTGGATGCCATGCGATGTCACTCCCTGTGATTTTATAAGGCACATGCTGTCGTTCCCACTACCCTTGGCATTTTAGTGATTTTTTTCACCATTGCTCTGAAATTCCTTTCTCTCTTGCCTGGTGTACAATTTAGAACCTTGTACAGCACAGTGAACTAACAAAGGTAAGTCTACTCATAAAATAAATATGTCTACCGAATCCAAACAGCAACATTAGACACCACCGGCTGTGCTTATCTGTCACCTAAAGTGGTTTATTCTGTCTTTTATTGTAAATGTTCAATAACAGTCAAATGAAAACCTCAGAACTTACTTATTGCAATAGTTCAGTGGGTGTGTCTTCCCAGACCAATATCTTTTCGTTTGTTGTCCAGGTAATGTAAGTGGTCTTGTATGGCCCTATTTGCCACTATTGGTGGCCTCACTGTTCTTGACTCTGTAAGAGAAAAGGGGGGTGGGGCAGGGACGTCATTTCACCAAAATGCCTAGGGTAGCGGAAATGACATCATATGCCCCTTGATCTTTGATGACATGATAGGAAGTGATGTCATTTGACCCCACCCTGAAGTGACATCACGGGAAGCGATGGAACAAGGCCTTTCGCCCCTTGACAAA
The DNA here is from genome assembly GCF_040938575.1 of Ambystoma mexicanum. Classification (NCBI taxonomy): domain Eukaryota; kingdom Metazoa; phylum Chordata; class Amphibia; order Caudata; family Ambystomatidae; genus Ambystoma; species Ambystoma mexicanum. The sequence goes on from NC_090936.1 coordinate 224,211,321, forward strand.
ACAGGAAGTGGCATCACTTAGCATTGTTTCTAAGTACACTATGAAAAATATGGCTACAATATCACTGTAATGTGATGTACATTTCATACAAGAATGGATCCCTGTATGCATCGCTAATATCAGTGTGTATAGGGCAATATTACCCAATTACTGTGAATGCAAGTAGACGTCCAAGGCCAAATAATAACATACAGCACTTACACATAAGCACTTTATATACAACAAATATACATACAATATCAGCCAACCTGGATTGGTATGCATTTATTAACCTCAGAAGGATCAAAGGCTGAGTTGAGCTAGCTGGGATTTGAACATGCAACCTGCAGAACACACACAGATCGCAAAATTGAGTGCTCACCCCACTGAGCTATCTTACCAGCTATAGCTATTTTACTGGCTATTGTAAAATGTCGTATTACATGTCTGAATGTTCTCAAAGTTAGAAAGCAGATTACACTTTCTAGTGGATGGATGCCACTAAACTGGTAAATGAGATGGTACAGCAGGCCAGTTTATCAGCAGGTCTGGTGCAAAGTTCTCCACATGTCAAGCCTGCGTGGATCTACTTTTCAGGCTTCAGAAGTTAGCAAAAAACACACCTTTGGGAGGGTTCATAACTGTGTATTAAAGAATTTAGAGTAGTGCAGGTAAAGCAGCACACTCACATGGCATCCAGTACTCAGGGCACTCGTTACCTCGTTACCTCATACATGCAAACAAACAACCTGAACAGCATGCCATGGAGATAGAAAGGAGACACATTACAACAAAGCATTAATTGTGGTAAAATGACATCAAGGGCCACTGTATGTACTATGGTCAAACATTTCCACACTGTACACAAGTTTTAAAACACAAGGATTTTGGCAAGTGACCGAGGACACCGAGATGGAATGTCTTGTGATGATCGTAAAAGAGACAACGGCAGAAAAAACACATACTATAACTGCAACTTTTGAAAAGCAAAATGCAGTCGGAAATGGATGCTTATTGTACTATTAATGCTTTTTAGAAATTTGTGTCTGCATTGCTAATTTGAGGTGTTTAAGAGCAGGCTAAATCAGTGACTCACCCCCTGAAGTGTGCCTGAAATAAACCTTTAATGTGTCTAGCAATTATTGTATAGAATTCCAGAAAGACAGATTATTTGTTATTCCTATTCTTTCTCATTTTGGGTCACTGCTCAGTGTTACCCTTGAGGAACCCCTGGTGTTTTTTTAAGAGCTCTGAAAAAGAAAGACAGCCACTCCAGAAACAAAGAGCCACATGTTGCTGGCCACAGCCCAGGAGCTTTATAATTTTTTTATTTTCTTTTTAGGGGTAGCAAGAGAGACTAGAGGGGTAGCAAGGGAAAGCTCAGGGGTGGCAGTGCGGCAACCCCAAAGGGCATCCTTGGGGTGGGGTTCATCAGTGGGGCAGTGAAGATGGGTATGGATGGATGCAGGTCAGAAGTACCTGGGTCCTTTGTGCCAATGTGCTTTCTATGGGTTTGGCAAAAAAAACCTGATAGTATGCTATCCATAGTGAAGTGCCCAAGATCTGATAGACTACAGCACTTTCGGTCTGATTTGAGAGACTATGACAGGGCTGAAGGAGAGAGCTTAGTCGTGGCTTGGTTAGTGTTGATGTTCTACCTGCTAGGCATGTGGTGGCCTATTGTCGGGGGCAATATGTGTGTAGTGTAAGGTGGTAGGAGAACCTAGAGGGGAATTGGTTAGTTGGGAGAAGGTGGGAGTAGGAGTTACAAGGCAAAACCACCTGCACTCCTAGCACTGGTAATTTGCAAACAGGTCCCATTTCTCTAGCTACCAATGCACCTTTCTCTCTCTTTCTCGTTCTCATTCGCTCTCGGTCTCTCTCTATTTTTCACTCTGTCGCAAATAAATATATTGCCCCTCTTAAGGAACAAAACAAAAATCTGTGTCTTTGCAGATAAGGGAAAAGGGTGATGTGGTAACTCAGACATTACCATAACCTTCTAAGGCTTATGGGAGGCAAGACGTTAAGGCTCTGTAGAAGGGCAGCTTAAAATACAAGCACTACAGTCCCGCATCTCATCTTCCTTTGTATGCTGGTTAGCAGGCTGAGAGATGTCTCAAACCTTACTCTAATATGCTCAGGTGCTATGCTCTCTGTCCAGCTGGGACCTTTGCCTTTTCGAAGACATGGCCCATTGAAACAGGGCCCATTGAAATAGGGCAAAACATGCGTCAGGAGACTGGTCAGGGCAGGTGCCAGAAACCTTACACTCGGAGGTGCACCTTGCTGTCTGCCCAGTTGTAGCCCCAAATGTTGCATGAAAGGTCCACTGTAATCTCTGCATAATGCTGCCCTGGATGTGAATTGAAGCAGCCTCTAGGAAACTGGGATTTATGTACAGTCGACAATGCTGGTTGGGCTCTCCTGCCAGTTTGAGATAAACAGGACTGCACCCGCTGGTGGAACATAAGCAGACACGTGTGGATAAGCATAGCAGCATGTCCTCTGCTAGTCCTGAACCTGTCCTCCAACTCTCCTCCCTTCAAATGTCGAATAAATATTATGAATCCTGTGGTGCACAAGGAAACAGCCTGAATTTGATGTGGGACCCCGTGGGTCTGGCTGAGACCTGCACACTCTGAAATCAAAGAGACTCTACCTGCCCTGCACAGAGGCTTAACATACCTCCTCTCTTGTAGAGGGCTGCAAGCTGCTCTCCTCTTCCTGGTGGAGTAAATCCACTGTCCTCTTAAGAGAAATGGCTAAGCAGATGGACAAATGGGCACACAAGCCTTTGTTTAATATGTCACATGGTGAATTACTGTCCACTACGATGGACCATAATTCATCGGCAACAGGGCTCAATTTTTCCAAATTAGTACAGAAATGTATTGATATTTCTCATAATATAAATTCTACACTTTCTTATGGGGGTGAAGTTATTCATCCTGGTGATCTTGACCAATGTCTGACATACATAATGATTCCCCAGCGCAGCCTTATATACCTAGTCAGTACCTCATGTTAAGGTGCACAAAGTATTCATTACTACAATGTTGCATGCTAGATTACAGATGTATATGCCCAGGTAGGCTCCCAACAATCTATGAACTGTGTATAGCTGTCATGCCCTGGTACAGCAATGTCAAGCAACATCTAAACACAGATTACACTCAGGCACAAGTTTCCGTGTCCATGAGAAGCCTTCTACGCATAGGTGCAGCATTACCAACATTCTCAGCTATTGCTTGACGACTAGTTACATGCATACTACATCCAGGGGCAGGTTTGTATGCTAAAGCAGATGTTACAATGGTCTTTGAATGTGGGATGGCAAGAGAAGGTTCAGAAAAGAAAGAAGCAGATAGGCCAACATGTAAGATTGGGTTATGTTTGAATGAAAGTAGGAGTCTGTTTCACAGAATGATTTGTGACTAACACAAAGAGATCTATCTCTAAAATGTAACATGATAAGAGTTCATTGTAGAAGAGGCATCACTAGTAAAATGTGATCCTGACTTGTGTTCCCAGTTTTACATTTTGCTGCGACACTAAATGTATGAAGACACCAAAGAGACAATTCTGGCATGGTCAAATACAATCTATAGAAATAGTGCATTCTGCAGGAGACAATACTAAAAGCAAAGGGGGGAGGAAGGAGCAAAGTTCAGGTGAAAACGAAGATGGAATTAGAAGCAGGACACGTTTAAAACAATGTTAAGAAAATGAAGTGTAATATGCTTGAAACATCATTTTTAATCGAACATGTTAAGGTGTTCTTCAATACAAATGTCTAGACTGTGTACATTGGCCAGTGGAACGGGCTGAAGACCTGTACTGGAAAACTGGTGTCTAGGTTGTAAAGCCCATCTCTGTTTCCTGCCACCAGTACCTCAAACGTTTCATCAATGAGCTTGGATCCATGGATCCACATTTACGGACTGACCCACCCAAGAAGGTCTCCGAGCTTTGCCTAGGACAACCATCCTCTTAAGGAACGTTGTGCCATTAGCAATGGTGGAGAAGGCAAAACTGAATGAGCAAAATAGTGAGAGAACATTAAAAAAAAAGATCTATATCATGGACGGACATTAGATCTAAAGGCCACCACAGGGCACAGGGGTTTTATGGTAAGAATGGCGAGAAGGTTTACATTTTAGCTTTGCATCTCATTAAAACTGTTTTCATCCATTCTGTTACCAGATCCCAAACATATCTCTTAGTTAAGCATTGGCTGTTTGCTTCATGATCAGCAGTGTCAAACACAGTGGAAAGTTTCAACCTTTTAGCGTTTCATTCATCTCCCACTTTGCGCAAGTCTTCCAAGAGTGGTAATAATGGCAGATGCTGTCCTTGGCATGTGCGAGATGCAACAGAGCGCAGATGAGGTAGTAGGTTAGTTTCCACAATCAATTTCACGTGTTGTATTGGGCAGCCCACAAGAGTTTGGAGAGGTCTGGTGAGGTAAGTTGCAAGGTGAATGAAAGTACAGGCAATTGGGGTAGTTCATGAAGATATGTTATGTGAGCGGACCCCAGAACATATTTAATGTGAGAATGGGTTCACGCAGATGCAAAAGGGTAAAGAAAGGGACACGAATTCCAGCAAGATGCAAAAACATTTAATTCAGACTTATTACATCAGTGGTAGAAAAAAGTCACACGTGACAGTGAAAGCAATCGGCACTAGCTGCAAATAGAGAGAGTGCAGAAACTCTTTGTATGGGAAGAGCAACTTGTCTGAGAAGGCTGAATTCCTTTGCTTGTACGCATGTTTTTCACCTTAGAAGTCTGTGAGATGTTGACAGAGCTTTAGAGTTGACTGAGTGGATATCACTGATGCGAGAGAATGAGATAGGTTGTGCTAGAATGTTAAATTAAGCGTAAGTGCCTTGTTGAAAGAAATCTTGCTGGCAATTTGTATTGCTCTTTCTAGAATACAGCACAGTGCGTTCCTTTGTTCTCATGACTGCTTCCTAACTCAGATCTTCTGGAATACAGTCAATACCAGTAGTTGTTGACTGAATTCCAAACATGCAGTTCGGCTGAGAGGTGGTCAGTAATGACTTTCATGAGATAATAGAAAAGAAAAAAGTGAAATCATGATTCGCCCTCCAAAAATGAGCAGGCACATGCAGATGTCATTATCACAGCCTTGCCTTTACTCGGCAGTACGTCAACATTTGTTGTATTATTTTAACTTGTTATGGATGTTCGATTATTAATAATATGAGAGTCTACCCTGATAAAACCAGACCCAATGCACTTGAACATGATCATGAGACCCTGAAGATCACTTCAATGCCAACTCCTACTTTCCTTATCCGAGCTCTACTCGATGGATCCTGGAGACAGCATAAAAAAGCAACACTTTACATTCCTAACTGCGAGAGGGTGCATCTTGATAAGGCAGTGTGTGATGGATTACATTAGAAGAAGTTGAAATGATTCCTCTGATCCACCTAGATGCCTCTGGGCTTTGTGTGCTATATAAATAAATACATAAATAAATAAATAAATACATAAATAAATAAATACATTCCATGGGATTTTGGAAATTCATTATCCATCAATTATTGCAACAGATGTTTAAGTGAACGGAGTAAAAACATAATGCATGGCCCAGGCAGGCTAATGATGAGCATGGGACGAAGTGCTAGCAAAGTTGATTCTGTATAAGTAAATAATAAATCAATGATGCATTTCCTATCCAAGAAATGTGTTCTCATTAAACATTCTACTCTTAACACTGTATACATATTATAAATAGCACATTTCAAAGTGATTCTTGTGTAGGTTCATGTGGATGATATTAAATCTAGGAAAGAACATTATATCATAGCCCGTGCTTCCATTACAGGTTTTTCTGGGTCTGTGTAGGCAATCAATGTATGTTAAAGGTTTAATGCAAATACATTTTAATTGAAACACTTTGCTCTTTTAAAATAAAAAAAAAGATCACATTAGTAGAATCCTTCATAGTAATGGTCCTAATTTGCTCAATCACTATACATTGAGGTTTCAGAGTATCCATTAGAGCCTTTATTTGTGATACCTTTATGTAAAGGGTGGTCAAAGCATCTCAAAGGGACTAATAGAGAGGTAACAATAGATAGCACGAGTGCGACATGTCTACAATATTATCTATAATGTTTATCTAAAGATCTTTTGGTTGTGCATTCATTTTGTGGCTCACGCAACGGCAGTTCACATGTAAACATGCTTGTAATTAACGATTAGATTTAATAATAGTGCAATGTTTTGCTACTGTATGAGGCGCATCATAGCACTGTGAGCAAATGGAGTTTCTATTATGCAATTTAGTAGTATTCCCGTTGCCAAACTTGCAAGGATGAAGAGTTCAGATTGAGCTGCCTTTATTAGGATGACCACAGATTATGGCAACATTTTACTAACTCACTGAGATATATGTCCGGCATAAGTGCTAGCAAGGTGTGAAGTGAAGAGCAATTGGAAGTAAATTATCCAGTGTGCACAGAGTTAGAACAATACAAACCAGGCTCCACACATATATGGCGTGATCCCTCCAATGTCTGAAATGCCAACAATATCAATGTGCTGCTTTACAGTCTCTCGAAGAAAGTAGTTCCAACCCTAACATAAGATAAATGTGGACATATATATGTATATATATACACGTATATAGTCAATGCAAAAACGTTGTTAAAGGGATGTTATGGTTACAAGTAACACCGAACACCCCCCCCCCCGAAATTCACCAGTTATGGTAAGCTAAGCAACCATAACTTGTGCCACCTCCGTGCACTGCTAAGACTAACACCCAGTACATCAAAGATGACATCACAACTGTACAGCACCCACATTTTTCAACTACAAAAACAGCTCAAATCATATTTAGTCCACCCCCACCCTTTCCAGCCCCTCTTTCAGCCACCAAATTATGTTTTCCAGACTTTTTCCCAAACGCGCTATCCACGGACAACAAAAATATGATGCACCTCAGGCTTTTCAACATCCAACCAGTGGGCGCGGATGATGTCAGCGGACCAATGCCGGCCCCTAAATGGTCCAGGAGGGTGTCCTCTAAGTGAATCAGGAAGTGAGTCTGCGGATCAAACCCAGATATCACTAATTTCTTTGGACATACTTTTGGGCGTTTAAAAAAAAAAACTACTGGACAGATTTACACGCAATTTACAAAAGTACCCTTTCGGGGCCAAGCAGCGTCTCCTGCCGCACATTTGGTGAAAATCCATCCAGCGGCTTGGGCAGTAGGCATGAGCAAAACCTTTTTGCCATTGCTTCTATGAGGATTTCCACAAATGTTGGGACCCCCCCTATAACTTTGCCCCCCTAGACGAAACCACACCAAACTTCACAGAATCAGTCCCACAGGGCCATATATTTGCACAGGTTTGTTAGGATACGTCCAGGGGGTGAAGTAATAAGCCACCCAAGAAGTGTTCTTTCTATGAGTTGAGCAACGTAGTCATAACTACAGGGCCATTACTGAAGGCCCTGTAATATATAAATGCGCTCTGGAAGGGGGAGAAAGAAATAACACATGCCAAAGAAATGCAGATAATTAACGTGCAAAGTGAGTTGGGCCAAATATTATGAGATCAGAATCAACAGGCAAGATACACAAATGTATATCAAACCCATCAACCCTTACCATCAGGGAGACCAGACACCATGTGCATTGAATACATCAGAGAATGAGGAAGTATTGAACCAGGGGAAAGAAATAGATAAAGATGAATAGGATATGGAGGTTCCAGACATAGTAGACACTATGATGTCAGTTAACAGCAAACTAAAAAAAGAAGTCTAAATTCAGCCCTGCAACTCCGAACAGCCCAAATATAGATCGCTTAAAAGATCTAGTAAGAGAAGTTTTGAAACTTGTGGCATCGAAAAGTAAATGAAAAAAAAAATACAATCTGACTTCGGATCAATGGAAAGCAATGGAGGCCCAAAGGGGAGACAAAACCATTGTTATTAAACCATCAGACAAGGAGGTGCTGTAGTAGTGCTGAATGAAAGTGACTATATAATACAACCTACCAGGCAATTGAAAGAACCTGATACTACAAGACACTGACTCTGAACCCCTATCCGGCATACAAGATGGAATTTGACAAAATGCTGTAGTATTGGTTCAATTGAGGCCTATTGGAATGGGACGAAAAGCAGTTCCTGACTTAAGATTTTCCAATAGTACCAATAATATACTTTGTCCCTAAAATACATAAACTTAAGATGTGGCCCCCAGGCAGGCCAATAGTGGCATCTATACATTCCCTTTTGGAGAAAATCTCCACAGTTATGGACACATTTCTATTCCCCTTTGCGGAAACCCTACCCCCTTAAATCAGGGACACCACTGATTTCCTTAACAAAATAGATGACATTCCATGTTGTGAGGAGTATGTATTGATCACTTTGGATGGAGTCTCACTCTGTACATGCATTACCCATCAACAAGGTATAGAAGCCGTGAAACGCTATCCCTCTACAAGATCACTCAGCAATAGGGAACACTGAAAAATTATCCTGGAAATGTTGTCCTTCTGCATTACCCACAATGTGTTTATTTTTGATGGGCATTATTATAATCAGTTATGTGGTACAGCCACGGGGACATAGTAGCCCCGACATATGCAAATCTGTTCATGGGGGGATGGGAGGTGGACAGATATGCCTCAGAAGACCTTGCAGTACATACTAACAGAATCAAAATGTGGAACAGATACACAGATGACCTGTTCATTCTATGGGGAAGTACAGTTACTGAGTGACTACAATGTTTTACTTAATGTCCTTGACAAAAAAAAGAGACAACAAGAATCGCCCATAGAAGCTATTAGATGTATAACAACTTACAGCGAAGGAGCAAAAAGTGTCAGAGAAATCTTAGAGAAACACTGGCATTTACTGATTAGAGATCTAGAAATATGCCACTATATCAAATCCAATGCCAGTGTCACCTTCAGAAGAGCACCATCGGTTCAATCCAAACTGCCCCCTAGCCTATTTAAATCAGTGAAGCCTGTAGAAAAGTTAGGGTGGCTGACAGAGAAGCCAGAATGGTTTTGTATAAACTCATGTATAAATATAAGCATTGTGTGCAGCATACATGATGGAGGTGCAATATTCATAATCTTCCCCTGTTGAATAGTGAAATAATAAATACTTTCTTATTAGAGTGTTGTGTACTGTGCAACATGTAATAAGTAGCTTATGAAACCCACTTCCTATATAATTTCATTATTACATACAAAACAAAAAAACACAATAACACATACAAATATGAGTCAACACAGGGAAAGTGAAGTACGCAAAAAAGCAGCAGTAGAACCAGAAATTGTTCATAACCTACCTGATTATCTTTATGCACAGAAATGAATGTTCTGCTTCAAACCTACTACTTCCCTATGAATAACTATCACATGATGTGACTGCACCCTAAAAAAAGTAAAGTAAATACAAACATGAACATATCCAGAGAAAGTACAGTAATAAAAAAAAAAACAGCAGAACAATAAGAAAGTGTTGATAACTTCACCGATTGTCTTTATATACAGAAAGCATTTTATCTTTCAAGTGTGTATTCTACCTATGTATATGTTTCATATGCCATGAGTGAACCCTAAATGAATTAACGTAACAATATATTTGAAGTAGAAGTCTACAAATATAGTACTTTTTGATTTCTTTGTTTGTAAGTATTACTCGCTAAGATATATCACTAAAGGAAAAAAACAGGGAGCCAGATATGTGATGTCATCAGTGATGTCATCAATGACATTTGCAATGTCATCTTTGATGTCCTGGGTGTTCGTTTTAGCAATGCACGGCGGTGGCGCGAGTAATGGTTGCTTAGCTTACCATAACTGGCGAATTTCGGGGGGTTTTCAGTTTTACTTGGAACCATAACATCCCTTTAACAAAGTTTTGTTTACTGAATTTCATAGGTTTTTAGTAGTGCAACTTAACCATAATGTCCCTTTAACAATGTTTTTTTTACTGAATTTCATAGGTTTTTAGTAATGCAACTTAACCATAACGTCCCTTTAGCAAAGTTTTTTTTTTAACTTAATATATATATATACATACTATGAATTTGATAGATGTTTACTAGGATTCCCTTACTTTATATACATATAACATGCTGAATCCCCTGCTAGTGATTTTGATGTCCGTGGACTGTGCGTATGTCCGCAGATGGACGCGGACAACATCAACAGTACCCAAAAACTCAGGGGGTATCTTAGATTGTTCTATCATACCATATAAACACTGAGCACGTTCAAAAAGCAGCACATAAACACATTATATGTAACAATAAATATTAAGTGCAACCTATATATGTAACACATCAACCATCCATTGAAATACCATATGTACTAAAATGGAATATACCAAAACAAAAAAGATATGCTTCCAGCATAATTACCTCACAGAAACTGCACAGCTAGGAGCAACAGCATACCTACACAACAGTAAGAACACAACTTACCAGAAGCTAGTAAGTAAACATAATTTTTCTTATATATTTCTAAACTTTCTGTATTAGGTACACTAAAAGTAATATATATATATATATATATATATATATATATATATATATATACACATTTTTAACACAGAAATGGCCAGTACTTTGGAATGGCTTGAGGAACATTTTCCACATGAGGAAATGACTGAAGATAGTGATACTAATGGTAGACACTTCTCTATATAACCAAATTAATAATCATAACTATGTGTACTTAACATTTTTATTTTTTTTAACAGACCGTACAAACATTGAGAATAATACACTTCAAGACACATTAGAACAAACTCTGCAGCGCATGGAAGAAAAAATGGACATGCTAATGGAAAATTTCAATCTTTTGAAACATTGTGTGGAAGACCACATAAAAGAAAAAAATAAATATCATTGTCCCACATGTACCTGTTCCCCCTCTCCATGTCTCAGTCAACTATCCCCAAACCGGACACCAAGAAAAACATTACGATGAGACTTCCAACCCTTCATCCCCTCCCATCCATCCTCTCCAAACTCCCAATTCCCCTGTGTTTGTGTCAGTTTCTGCTTCCCCCTCTCTTGCATACATTTTATATCAGTACATAATAAAAGAAAAATATTAGATGTGTTTTAATTCAGTCCTTCTATGTCTTATTTTTTTTTAAAAAAGGCAGTTAAGATGTCCGCGGACAGCGCAGGTGTCCGGAATGTCTGTAATTAACCAAAATGGGGGTGTCCTAAGGACACTATACCTGTCCGTAATGTCCGCAGGCATGTTGAAACTGTTCTAAGAACATGCGTGGTGTCCGGGCTGTCCGTAATAAACCAAAATTGAGGTGTCCTAAGGACACTACCCTGTCTTTACTGTCCTCAAGCAAGATGGAACTGTTCTCAGAACACACTCATTGTCCCGAATGTCTGCAATTAACCAAAATGGATGTGTCGTAAGGACACTATGCCTGTTCGTAATGTCCGCAGGCAAGTTGAAATGGTTCTAAGAGCATGCGCGGTGTCCGGGTTGTCCGTAATTAACCATAATGGGGGTGTTCTAAGGACACTATGCCTGTCCGTACTGTCCGCAAGCAAGATGGAACTGTTCTCAGAACACACTCATTGTCCTGAATGTCCGCAATTAACCAAAATGGAGGTGTCCTAAGGACACTATGCCTGTCCGTAATGTCTGCAAGCAAGTTGAAACTGTTCTAAGAACATGCGCGGTGTCCGGGTTGTCCGTAATTAACCAATATGGGGGTGTTCTAAAGACACTATGCCTGTCCGTACTGCCTGTAGAACATCTATGCACATGCGCCCCACATCCATAAGTCCTACGAACATCGCGCATGTCCGTAACTGTCCGTCTCATTTGTGTCGCACTTTTAATTAGTTTCAGGACCCGAACACTGTCTGTAGAACACCCGCGCGCATGCGCACAGCCGCTCCTGTACATTTGTTGTCCTGCAGACACCCGTTCCCTTCGCGGACGTGTTCGCGAAGTCATCAAGTGACCGCACCCACACTGAGCGTGTGTCCTGAATTGCGGACACTGTCTGGGTCCCCAAACATTTTAAAAATACTTTTTCAGGCAATCCAAAGTATTTTATAGTAAAAATGCACCATAGCACATGTCCCAGACAATGACCATGACTTTCTACATACTTTTGTTCGATCTGTCCGCAGACAGCGCATGTGTCCGCGAAGCACGCACCCACACCCCTATAAAAGGCCACACCCCAGAGCTCATCCTCATTGTGCTTTGGCTATCTGACAGACAATTGTCTACGTTGGCTGGTAATCTTCCAGATTTTGCTGCTTTCCATCAGACCTGATGGCATCAATGCTTGCTGCTCCAGCTGGTGCTACATCTGTCTCAGCACCACCCCCACCCCCTCCACCACCACCACCTCCTCAAGGGCCTGAAGAGGGGAACAGGCATGAGGATGTAGAGGAGGATGAAGAGGATGAGGTAGTGGAAGTCCCTACTACCAGCACTCACCGTGTGTCTTGGGTGTGACGGTTATTTACCATTCAAGGTGACATACCAAAAGCACGTTCAAACAAGGTCACCTGCAACAAGTGCAAAATGGTGCTGAGTCGTGGGAGGTCTGGTTCGTACAGCTTTGGTATGACATCTATGAAGCGACACCTAAGGTCGTTCCACGGTGGGGCCATTCGCAAGGTTGTACCTTGTGATCAACGCAGTAGGTTGAGTTCCTCTACCATATCCTCTGTTTCCACTCCTGTCACCACAAGAGACACTCCAGTGGGACAGCGCACCCCTCCAGCTGCCTCACAGGCCATCCATGATGTTGATGACCCTTACCTTTCGAGGGTCACAGTTTTGTGTATGTACTGCAATGCAGTACTCTGAAGGGGGAGAGACTTCGAAGTGCTTTCGAGACTGCGGTCAAGGAGCACGAGAAGACCTGCCCACTACCTAATTAAGGCCCACCCTAAATCTTCCTCTCTCCACCTACCCTTTCTTATCCCCCTGGTTGGTGTCTCCCCTTACCCTCCTTTCCCCTTCTCTCCTAGTGTGTCGTGTGTAAACAACCAAAAAAATATAAAACAACAAAAATCCCAAAAAAAAGGCTCTTTTCAGAGCCGCCTTTCACAGTCTAAAAATAGAAGTGGCAAATAAATGGAGCAGGGCCTTGTGCATTTTTTAGAAGTCTGCCTACAGTTCACAGACATCTAACATTTTGGGGTGCTGCCCTCTCAAAACGATTGCACTTTTCTGTGGGAGGAAGTGGTGGCTATGAAAAGAGCCTTTTGGTGGTGTTTTTTTGTGTTTGAAAAACTTAGTCAACAGCTGCTGCAAAATGGATGGCTGTAATTCCACAAAAGGTTTCAATGCATTTTGTACATTTCTCAGAAAAATCTGATTACCAGCATAAGTAAGATGAACTCCATCTCTGCTAAAAATGTATGTGCTACGAAACATAATATTTTTATTGTGGAAAGAGGACATGCCAACATCTCTTAGAAAGGCACAAACAGCCTTATTAACATTCCACCTCGCTTTCTCTATTTGTGGACCAAATAAAGAAGAACGCAGCTACATTTGTCTCTGTGCAATACGAGAATAAATTACTTGGGAATTTGGAAACATGTCCATGACCTTCCCAAGTCCTTCTTTCATTGCAAATTGTACAGAAATTCCTGACACATGTCCTAAACTGTTCCCTCCACAATGAAATATAATTATGTCTGGATGAAGCTCTGTCTCCAAACTAGCACAGAGAGGTACCAAGTCCAACCACTTCAATTCCACGCACTCCATGCCAGTGCACTTCCACATGAGGGAATCCAAGATCTGCAGCTACTCCACAGCGTTCTGCAAGCACCTCCAACCAATGTATCCATGAGTTTCCCAAAATCCAGATAATCTGTTTTCTGAAACACACAGCCATAGCTAACTGTTCTTCTCTCAGGAAAAAGACTTTCTTACAAACTCTCTCCTTACTCAACACACCCAATAAACTTTACTGACCAATCCCTTGCTCTGCTCATTCTCATTTGCATGCCTCTCCACCCCAGAATCCCCATATGTAATACGCACTGTCTGCGGACTACCGCCATGTCTGCGGACATATCATAACTTGGACAGCCCTTCTACCATTTCCACTTCGCTCTCTGTGCCCTTCCTTCATTGAATACAGCTAACCAGTCACACAACCATCCACCAATCACATCCAAAACCTCTACATCTAACTCCATCATCAGAGTTCAGCACTTCAAATGTACTGTTGATGACTCTGAGTACAAGTCTTATATCATTGGAAACCACCTACTACAAAAACTACTCTACAAGTCTCCAAGATTTCTACTTGCAGCTGCATGCATATCCACATGCATGAATACAAACTACAAGTATGCATATTTTCTGCACAGTACATGTACAACTCTTATAAAAGCATATAAAGAGAGTAACTTCCACTTAACCTGTATAACCTTTAAAATGAACTTACTGTCATTTTTCCCATCTGCTACAATCAACTGTCACTTCCAAACCTGTCTGCTATCTAATTTTTTATTACACACACATACCTATCTAAAAATTTATAATATTAGAAGATGGGAGAAATAACAATATAATTGTGGAAAAACACTTAGTATTATAAAATTACACACAGCCAATAAAAGTTCATGCATCTTCACACACTCACACACATAGACACTATCATTGAAAAGCTCCCAGCTGCAATAACACCACTACCTGTAAATCACATCCTTCTGCTTTATTACCCACACCTTCACTAATGCATACATTCCATGCTTTTCGATACAGTTTCTGCCATTGACCTTATAAAAACTGAAAAATAAAAATATAGTTTCTTCTTTCTCCTAACATCCTATAACAGAGCTTTAAAAAACCAAGTGAGTTTCATACAGTTAATATTTACAGTTAATATTCTACTCATTTGCAAAGCACGTTGAACTGAAATATTGTAAATAAAATATGAATGCTTCACATAGTCAAATGAAACTGCATGCATAGACTATGTTCAGATATCAAACAAGAATACTACTACGAAAACATAAAAATCAACATCTCAATTAACATCAGTGCTATAAACACACAACCTTACTAGCTTCTTTCTTTTACAATTGCAGTGAAGACCACTCTCCTGGAAAACAGCAGCATCTGAACTACAAACAACAACTCCAAAGAAACCTGCTCATTCCACAAAAAAAGAGTAAGTACAATACAACCTTAATTTCTCTGCCTAGTCTTTAAATCTCTCCACGGTCTTGCTCAACCTTATCTTTCCTCCCTCCTCTCTTTCTACACTCCCTCCCACTCCCTTCACTCTGCTGACTACTTCCTTCTCACTGTTCCTCCTTCCCCTTGTGCCACATCCCTTTTCCGCTCCTTCCATCTCCTAGTCCCCCTGCACTGGAACTCCTTACCTCTCTCACTCCGCTCTATTTCTACCTTTTCATCATTCCACACTTCCCTCAAATCTATCCTTCTCCATTCCCTGCCATTTAACCCCTCCCCACTACTTGCCCCGCTCCTCCCATGCCTTATCTCCTTGATCATCTCCCTCCCCTCTCCCCTCCCCCATTCTCACCCTTCACCCCATCCATTTCCATCCTCCTCCTCTTCCCCACCCCTCCCTCTCTCTTTCAGTTCTACTGCACTACTCTCCTTCTCCCCTTCAGTTTAAATTGCTATACTTACTGTTTTGTTGTGCGGTGCACCAATAAAACAGAGATTTGTGCACCATTCTGCCCCCAAATCACCATTTAATAAACAGGGATTAGCAGGCAGAATGACACACAAATCCCCGTTTTTCAGAACACAAATAACATAACTCACCCCCTAGAATGTTAGTATTACAAAACAAAGAACTGTTTTAATTTTATACCATTAGATTTACTATTAGTGCGTCTCCTCACCACTAGCTCACTTTCTACTGTCATCTGAACCGCAGTATAGTAACACACAAATAGAAGATTAGCCTTCCCAACTAATTGTAGCTGCCCAATGCACAATTACACACCACCACATACATCTTTACCATGATACTCAGACACTCATGCATACAGCACACATAAATTGCACAACAGCCCAACCCATACCTTCTTTTTTTGTTTCAACGCACCCCACTGAATGCCTACCAGAAAACAAGTCCATAGAAAGCAACGCAGAAATAGAGCAAATGAAAAGAAAAGTGTCCAAAATAAGCATCCATCTCTAGCAGAGTTTGTACAAGAAGTTCAAACAAAACAGCTAATACAGTCTTTTAGCAAAACAAAACAATCTTCCAGTACAGAAACTTTGCCTCCTCTATCAAAATGTAAAATAAAACAGAAAATGATTAACAAGAATGCAGCTACCACTACTGCTTAAACTGCTCCTATAAATCTTGATATAGTGGCAAGTAACCATATCAAAAAAAGTATTTTAGCAAAAATGTTCCGGCAGAGAGTCCTTCGGAATCCTATAATGACAGGAGACAAATCATGCACAACCCTTAAAAACTACCGTAGAAAATTAATCTTAGAATCTTTGATAGAAAGTGCAATCCTTCTCAAAAGAAAGTTATTTATTTTAGTGTTAAACAGAATGAAACCACTATCAAAACGAAATACTAAATTACAAAAAAGACTTCTCAATAAACGGAATGTGAACAAAAGTAATTTCTTAAATATCTGTGGAGGTGAATGGAGTCACACCACGAGCACAGAACCATACTTTAAAGAAGAAGCATACAAACAAAATCAAACAAACACAATTGCCATACATAGCAGGGACAAGGTTATGAAAAACTTAATACCATAATGCAACCAGAAATACTGCTTACAAAAATATCCCCAGAGAACTCAGTATCAACTCTCCATTCGACTGCACCAGAACCTCCAGTATACAAATGGCCATGCACGTCAATGTGTAACATTGCCAAATAATCTTTCAAATATTTACACCAGTTCCTCAATCAGTATGTGAAAGGCAAAGACAAAATCAAAATGAAACTGCTGCAAAATATGAATACCTGTCCAGTGCACAAATACACAGGACTACAAGGACATTCATTGGCCTGCATTTCAGGACCTATTTGCAAAAGCACCTTCCATCATATCAAAATGATATCAACACATCATTCAACTATAATAAATCTAGTCTATAAACTGTACTATGCTAAAAGTCCTCCTTTAGCACTAGCCAATTTAAATAACAATCTTCTACATTATACAGCCAAAGACCTACTGGAAGACATTGAGCATATCCAGAAAAAATATTTTGGAAGTGAAAGCCACTTACAAAATACAGTAGCTGTACAACAGACTAGCAACAATTGTACAGATGTCAATGTTCTAATACACACAAAAAAGAAATACTAATATTTTAAAGTACATCCGAAGTACCAAACCATGTGTGTTGGTGTTGCCACAGAACTATTTATAAATGTGACACAAAAACTATAGACATAACATACAAAATAGAAAATAATGAAGATCCAAATGATTTGAATAAGCTCTCTACCTTATAGCAGAAAACAAATACGAGATAACTGACCCCTTAATACTATGCAGCAATTTCACTACAAAACTTGACGACAATCAAACTCCTTCACATGCTATCACAAATAACTTGGAATTATTCCCACTACCAAAACCCTTGCAACAACTCAGTTTATATGAGAGCATCATAATTCAAACAGTGCACCCATTTCAAGCAATAATACGCCTTCAACAAAAACAGCAAAATTACCTCCCTCTGAATTGGTGAAAGGCATTTGTGGCAAAGTAGTTTATTTACCATTAGATCTAAAATTAAATGTGCACACTCAGGGAGTGCAACATCCAATAGAGCAATCTTTAATTGTCTTAGTAAATGGTGTACCTACAAAAGACAAAAACATTTGGCAACAACTCATAGACTTACATAAAGTTAGACAAGCCTTGCAATATCTAAAAGACAATAATGAATGCTACAAAAAAATAAATATTGAAGAAAACTTAAGGGAAACAACTGAAAAAATTCAAGAGCCACCAGAAACTGGTCAATCTGAACTTCTAGATCCTGCTACAGTATCAAAATATTTTAGACCATTATACAATTCATCCATTACACTCTAATGACACCATAGATGATGCACTAGACATTTACCAAATGCGACAAACCAAAGGATCACTAATCAGCATATGGGAAAAAAGTATAGAAGCACGTGCTTTTCCTCTACTCTTTCCTACTGGCAAAGGAGGAAGGTACAATGATAGACCTATTCAGATAACAGCATTAGAATACCACTCGTTATGAATGTATTCTGAAGATCCCAGATTTAGACACAATGTGGAATACATATTCCACCTACTCTTTGAAAGTGAACTACAACTCTATGTTACGGAGTTGCACACACATTAAAATCAGGAACCCACTTTCAAAATATGTCAGCTACGCAATTACTACAAAAAGTGCAAGAAAAAGATGAGGTTTTAAAATCAAGCATTACAAATCTGTTAGCAAACATGCGTGGTACAAAAGAGTACTGGTTCCGACGTCATGGAGATGTACATTGTATGATAAGAAACCTTGGCCAACCCACTTGGTTTGTTACATTAATTTGTGCAGAATATGCATGGGAAGATGTACATGATTTCCTACACATATCAAACAAAAACAAAACAAACATAGATATACTAACAGCTGGAAAACTTTGCTCTCTAGATCCTGTTAATGTTTCACGATATTTCCATCATCACTTCATTGCTATGCTACACTTTATTTGTAATAAAACTGTTCCTCCCCTCGGAGAAGTGCAACACTTCTTTTGGAGAAAAGAATACCAAGCCAGAGGAGCACCACATATCCACATGCTTTTATGGATTAAAGATGCTCCTAAATTTGGCCAAGACAGTGATGCCACTGTTTTACAGTTTATCGAAAAATATGTCACTTGTGAAATTCCATCAGAAGCAACAAATAGTGATCTTCATAAACAAATTGTACAATTTCAAAGACACATATGTGGCAAATATTGTCGTCACAAATACAAAAACAGAGGGAAATAATACACCAAATGCCGCTTTGGTTTCCCTAGACCGGTTACAGAAACAGGTGAAGTGAACAACTTCATGTCTTCAGTTAGACATACTGTTAAAGGTAAATCACCTAAAAACACATATTACATAAAAAGACCAGAAGAAGCAAAATATATCAATGATTACAATGCAGTCATTGCCCTATTATAGAATGCAAACATAGATGTGCAGTACATTGCAGACAGTTCCACTGCAGTTGCACGATATGTTACAGACTACTTAACCAAAGCAGAAAAAACAGAGCTTCAAGACCTCTAAAATGACCTATCATCAAACAAAACACTGTCTCAGAATTTGTACAGCTTGGGCATAAAAATGCTCTCCCATAGAGAATGTGGCTGCTATGAAGCTGTAGATCGTTTAACTGGTACTGCTTTGTATGGAAAATCTGAAAATATAGTATGGCTTAGTCTTGGTCCAGCTAAATCTATAAAAAGACTTCTCAAATCATACGACGACATAGAAACAATAGCCAAAAATGATCCCAACAGCCAAGACATTTTGAAAAACAATTTACTAGACACATAATACCCAAACAGAAGTACCACTTTGGAAACCATGTGTCTATATAACATAGCCCAAAACTTCACATACAAAAATAATATGAAACCTGATGAAAAAAAAAAGTAGATACAGAGTGACAAATTGTGAAGGCAGTTTAGTAAAACATACCAAACCAAGTTTAATTAATCATATCAAATTGTCATTAAAAACTCCTCAACATAAAGAACTATATTACATGTCCCTGCTACAACTCTTTAAACCATGGAGAAAAGAAGAAGAGATACTAGATAACTATGACTCCTATGAAGATGCTTTAAAAGCAAATGAAAGCACTATAACCGATGTAAACTTTACACAGTACAAAACAATGTTGCACAATGAACAGCAACACGAAGAAGAACTCCAGGCCCAACTAGATAAGGACACTCCTGACAGTAGTCAACCTTCTGTAACAGGAAGCCAAGAACCACTGGGACAGTCACTAATAGCAAATGAGGCAGTATTAGCTATGACAGAAGTAGAAAACACCATGTGTCACTATGAAGATACAGAAGACTTAACTGTACTCCAATCAAAACTGAACAATGAGCAGCGTAGCATTTTTCAAGAAGTAACAAAAGAAATTGCACATGGTGTACAAAATGAAAATAAAGAATGTACCTGCCAAAATTACAAACCTTCACTACTATACATCAGTGGTGAAGCTGGTTCAAGAAAAACATTCGTAATCAAAATCATCAGCAAGTTCCTTCAACAACTGACAAACAACAAACTGTCAGCTGTTGTAACTGCCACAACAGGTTTAGCTGCATACAACATAGCGGTGTCACTTTACACCGATTACTACTCCTTCCAGTAGAACACCAAAACAAATCAGAATATTACAAACTTTCTACAGAAGCTGCAATCTAACTACGCAGAGTGTTAAAAAACATGAAAATGCTACTAATGAAGTGAGCATGGTCTCCAACCTAATGTTGGCTTTGATTCACCTCAGATTACAAGAAGTACTCAAAACAAACTACGAAGAGCTCTTTGGAGGAAAACACATTATTGTTTTTGGAGATCTTCTTCAATTGACACCAGTGAAAGGTGAACCTATTTTTAAAACCTTAGGGCACAAACTCTGCCGTAAAACTGTTGGCAGCATAGGAAATGTCAACCTTTTGCAACATTTCCAATACAGAGAATTAACAGAAAACATGTGCCAGTCTGCAGACCTCACCTACGCCAACATTTTAAAAAGTATTAGAGTTGGTGGAAGCACAAGCAATATAAAAAATCGGGCACATCCATGCACTTTATGGCCATAACTCATGTGCTACTGATGTCATGGAACAATTAGCACACATAAATGTCAATTGTATGTCCTTGATGCCAACTCTTGCAAGCTGTTCCAAATTCAATGAAACAATGATGAAAAAAGAAATGCAACCAATAATTGAAATTTCGTCCATAGACTAACTGGACGTACATGGTATGACACTACCCATGTGTCACTTGACACAAAAGGACCAGTGAAAGGGTCTCAAACCTGAGTGTACCCTTATATTTTCACACAATAGAAGACTAAGGTTAATCAATTCTGTAGGGATATTTTAATGAAATGTTTAATTTTTATTTTTTTGTTTGCCCTAGAGTGAGGTACTTAGAATTTCTTTAAAAACTGCTTCATAGATGAAAACATGATTTTATTAGGTTTCTCTATCCACAGGGTATTTAAAAGAAAAAGTACAGATAGACGTATTTCTATTGTGTACTTGTGTTCATTTGTCTTAAAAAATAATAATGTCCAGTTGTTTCAGTTTTACCTAAGGATTCAAATCTCCCATATTTCTCTTCTGTTCTGGTCTTTCAGAATCCATTTTAGACATTTTTAGTGATTCCCATCTTTTTTATGGGGAGTCATAAATCAGGGAGTCCAGCGAGTTTTAAACTAATTATCTACTCGTCTAAGACTCTTCCTGATATTTGAAGCCATAAAAAGCCTACTGGTTTCAGTGGCAAGGAGGCCACATTCATCAGGGCTGGGCAGACATTTAAAAGTTGATGTATCAACGTCTAGATGGCTAATTGGATAGTACCAGGGGATCCCACCTGTAAATGCGAGGGGAAAGGGAAAAAGAGGGAGGGGGACAAAAACATTGCACCATTATGATCTTACAATAGTATATTTCAACGGTGCTATTATGTAGTCAACTGAAACTAGGTCTTACCTAGTTAAAGGTGTCACCACGAATATCTGTGTGGTTGGGGAGAATGGGTATTGTACTTCCCAAAGGGGTACTACCCATGTGTCAACAAGCCACAACAAGAATAAATACCATAGACAATTCTATCTACAACACAGCTGATTTTGGCGAAAATATAAAAATTATCTTTAAACTGTAGAGTAATGCTTAAACATAACCTTGACATGGAGCAAGGACTAGTTAATGCAGCACTGGGTACAGTTGTTTGCTTTCAAACATACCCACCTGACAACAACATTCAGTTAGTCAATATTCTGTTTGACAAAATTTCAGAAGTAAAAAGGATAGGGCGCTCAACAGCTTGATTCCTTCTCTTGAAAGACATGTATGTATGCAGAGAACAATTTTCTCTAACTCTAGCATACACAGTCACCATTCACAAATCACAAGGTCTTACCCTAGATGAAGCATTGATAGATATTGGGAACACAGTCTTTAAAGAAGGCATGAGCTACGTAGCACTATCACGCTTACATACACTTGACGGTCTATTTCTAATCAACTTTGATGCAAGTAAAGTAAACACTGATATTCCTTGCATTTTAGAATACAATAGACTACGTTCACTATACACCCCCATCTAAAAACATATCCTCTTCTACAAAAAGGAAAACGTTGTAAAAGAAAACTAATTCAAACAGAAATGCAACAGGATTTCACTGCAAATCCTCCAAAGAGAGTAAAAGAAGCTAATACTTCATCAATTACCACAACCAAAGAAGAACCTATTACTCAAAGTAACTCAGATACTTCTTCAAAGAAGCAACACACAGTCCGAAAATATGACTTGGACAGAGAACTATCTGGTCCATTCAAATGTTCAAATATAACTGGTGTAAGATGCAATTCAAATGTAGCAATCAATATTCTATTTCAATTGCCACCAATTGTTGACAACATTTACTTACACAGTACAGACCAATGTGTTTGCAAATGTTGGTCCTTCATAGAAACGCAACAAACAATCCTGACAACACATATAGTGTTCATGGAATAAGACAATAATTGGACTACTGTGCTGGAATGGTGAAATTCACTATAAACTTACAAGATCTTCCAGATTTCATACACTTCGGAAACATACATGCATTCTGTGCAACAATATGCAATATGAACAAATCCCTAATGAACATTTTGTGTATGTATCTATACCTAACCGTGAATCCTTTCCATTTCAGCAACTTGTACAAAACGCGTACCATGGCAGATTATGTACTACCTGCAATTCAGATAATCGTTCCACCTTACTAATACAAACACATAATAAATATGTAATACTAATGCTTCTACGTTACAATGCAAACAGTACTAAAAACAACTGCAAGCTGACTGGATTCACACATGGTCAAGTATCACTTGTTAAGAAAACCTTCACAACCAAAGGTATAATCTACCATGCAGGAACCACAACCAATGCAGGTCACTACACTGCATATATAAAAAAGAATTGTAGATGGTTCGAATGTAATGATAGTAGCATTACTTTAAAGCAAAGATTACCAGCAAATCGTATAAACACTTATTTAATATTCTTAAAACCATAATGTACTAACTAATCTGTGCATAAACATTACTAAAACTTCAATTAGAAAACTATAAACAGTTAAAATATGCCAACAGGTATCTAACTAGCCCAAGATTCTGCAACAACCAAACAGATAAATCAATACCATTAAATTATAACAAGAAATAAACAGTTAGAATACGCCAACAGGTATCTAACGGCCCAAAGATTTTGCAACAACCAAACAGATGAATCACTACCACTAGAAATAACAAGAAATAAACAGTTAGAATACGTCAACAGGTATCTAACTGCCCCAAGATTTTGCAAAAACCAAACAGATAGATTAGCAACTTTAGAATATAAATAAAATGTATAATCAGATACAATTCAACAACAAGTATCTAACAATCTGCAGCAAGCCAACAATAGCCAGAAACAACAAGTAAACACTGAAAACACAAAAATAAAAATGTACTGTACCAAAACAATTATTATTTTTTTTTAATCCAACATGGATTTTTTTTTTTCACAGACCCAATGATTTAAAAACAAACACAGAAACTGAGCAAATTGCACAGTACACTGGTTTGTAAATTACTAAATATGAGGGTTGAAAAAAAGCTGAAATGTCTATTTTGCAATGTAATAAGTCCTTATAAACTACCAACACTAACATGATCTTTTCTTTTATCACAGAAATTGACAAAGAATATATGTGCTCCGTCGGCCATGCACCCAAGACAGCATATCACACCAATGGTGGCTTATAACTTCGGTGCTTATAACTTCGGCCATCCACCCAAGACTCTAGGCCCTGGCCACAACCACCACAGCATGGCCTTTGGCCATGCACCCAAGACTTTAGGCCCTGGCCACAACCACTGCAGCATATCACATCCATATATATAGAATCAAACATTTAACTATGCAGTATGGGCATTTTTATGTCCGCGGACACCTAACATGTTCTAAGAACAGTTTTATTTTGTTTGCATACAGCACGGACAGATATACTGTCGTTAGGACACCTCCATTTTAATTGCTTATGGACATCCCGGTCACCGCGCATGTTCTTAGAACAGTTTCAACTTGCCTGCGGACACTACGGACAGGAATAGTGTCCTAAGGACACCTTCATTTTGGATAATTGTGGACATTCCAGACAGCGTGCCTGTTCTTAGAACAGTTTCAACTTGCCTGCAGACACTACGGAGAGGAATAGTGTCCTTAGGACACCCCCATTTTGGTTAAGTGCGGACATCCCAAACACCAAATATGTTCTTAGAACAGTTTCAACTTTGCCTGCGGCCAGTATGGACAGGAATAGTGTCCTTAGGACAACCCGATTTTGGCTAATTACGGACATTCCAGACAGCGCGACTGTCGGGAGATAAGATGAACAAAACAGGGGTGCTTGCCACCTAAATAAATACACCATTTGACCCATCTCTTACTGCCCCACCCTCACCAAATGCTCTTACACACCAACACACTTGCCAAAGTTGTATTTCTCCACCATTTGTCACAGTGCTATCCGCGGATGTCTGTGGATCCAAGATGGCGGGCGTTTCCAAAAATCTGATGCACTTCACGCTCTTCACCATCCAATCAACGAACACATTGCATGTTCGTGGACATCATTCAAGCCGCTTAGCCAATCAGGACACTGTTTGCAGAGCCAACAGGGAAATGTGTCCGTGGAACGGACATAGATATCACAAAATTTTTGTGACATATTTTTTGGTTGTTTTTTAAAAAACTACTGGACAGATTTTCACCATATTTACAAAAGCACGCTTTCAGGACCCAACCGCTGCTCCTGCCGCAAATTTGGTGAAAATCCGTCCAGCGGTTTGGGCTGTAGGCGTGAGCAAAGTTTTTCCCCCATTCAGTCTATGGGAAAAAAAGAAGTGTTGGGACCCCCCTATAACTTTGCCCCCCCTGGACCAAACCTCACCAAACAATTCAGCGTGGGTCATATACTTATTTTGCAAAGTTTGGTGAGGATTCATCCAGGGAGAGCAAAGTTATAAGCCACCCAAAAAGTGTTCTTCCTATGGGATTAGCAATTTAACCATAACTACACAGCCACTACTGTGGATATATATATATATATATATGTATATATATATATAGCATTGCATGCAATGCATGTGAAGCTCTAAATGCACATCAATCCCCTTTTCAAGTCGCTGCTCGGCCACGCAGCCTGCTAAGGAAAGTAATTACATCTATGGTTACAATAAAGTAGGTGATTAGTCCGGTTCTCCAGAGAAAAGTAGAATATCCATGCTCGAGGTGCAGTAATTCTCAATCAGCAGCAGATGTGTAATATTGAAAGTCTGTCTCGGAGAAACCCAGCATTGACTGATGATAATGTAAACATGCTCGACCTAATTGTGACGCTAAATCACTCCCGAATGAGTTTTGATTTTATGCCAGACATGCTACAAATCTAGTCACCACATCCATGTGTAGTGTATTTCAGTTCCTAGCAAGAAACCATTAAAAACGACAGGGTTAGTTAAACATATACACAACAAAAATACATGAAGGCATAGCTGAATGATTTAACCATGAAAAATATAAATGTGCTGGGAAAAGCTTTTTAAAAATTGCAAATTTCATACTCCAGAATATTGAAACATTTAAAATTAAGAATAATTGGAAAAGTGCAAATCTTAATCTCATAGGCCCATTCACTCTGTCTTGATGAAGCCATTACAAAGCTGTTCTGCCTAACGGGTCACAAGCACACAAATTAGAACTCGGAAACATTGTCAAAAGAGCAGTGGGGTTTAATCAAAGGCCCAAACAAACTTAATGAAAAGGCCCACTGGAAAAATGACCTGGCAGCCTTCATAAACCCTAACACCGAAAATGGGCCTATTACGCAGACTGTGTGCTTTTCTGCAAGTAACACAATTAAGAGCTATGGGAATATCCAAGCATTGGAAATCGAAAGGCTTATCTTACTTTACAAACAGAGAGGTCGAACTGAAAAGCAGCAGTTTTCAGTGAAACTGCCACCCATCAAAAGGTGGTGCACTACGACAAACCAGACCCATATTTCAGTACAAAAACGAACAGCAGATAATGAAAAAATATATTATATGAATGACTAAAATAAACAGCTCTGTACTTTCTGCTGTCATATTTAAAAAGGAATGCTGTTTGAGAAGAAATAAGAAATCCACAGATGCAAAAGCAAAGTGAATCATGATCAGTAAAACAAAAAGTATTTCAAAGTATAAAGCCTGATGTTAGAAAATGCAACATGTAAGTTCATTTAAGCCAAGGACAATTTGTGGGTCGGAATTCTCAAATGACTTTGCCCACTGCAATCTTGCTGGCATCTGGATCAGGAAAGGGAATTCCTTTGAAGCTCTTGCATACTAGTTATTTACAACAACAACAAAGAGACTAGCAGCCTTGGGTGGTGCAACACACAAGGGAATTGCAGGTTTTAAGATTAAAATGGTGTCCAACTTTAGATAACAGGACTAGGTGCCAGATGTCAGTATGGCCTAATGGCATTACAGGGCAGAGGTGAACAGTCTGCTGCCCGATAAGGTTCTCGTCAACCCATCAACTTTTAAGCACAAAGAGACTAATGGATTTTACTCCAGACTTATTCAACCCAGGAGGCTCTGGTCACATGCTTGCAGAGAAATGAGACCTGTGATATTAAACCAAATATTATATATGTTAACAATGTGGCCATAGAGTTACATGGGACATTTTACTCAGCAATTTATGAATGATTATAGTTACAGACTTGTGGAAGATGTCATTTTAAAGCTAATTTCAAGGTGCTTCTGTGAGGGTGATTCACATAAATTTGAAATTTCAGAACTCTGGTATTTAGCCAAAAAGTAATCACTGCTCTCCAGATGTGGAAAGAAGCTGAATTTTTAGACACTAGTGGCTAAATGCATTACATAACTGGTGGTAAGTGTGAAAAATCACGAATTGCGCAGGCAACATGGTGCCAACATGATAGATGTATAGATAGATTTGTCACGATGAGAGGAGCACAAAAATATATGCATTATGATGATTTGAAAAATAAAAATAGTTACCATGTACAGACCTTGTTAGGTGAAATCTTTCTAAGTAACATATACAATAATGTCACTCTAGACAGTGAATTTGTCTTCTCCCTTCCTTTTGTCCATAATATAAATGTCAGCACCACCCGGAACCTATTGGTAGCCAGAGGTGGAGAGAGAAGGTTAGCTGTCCAATCCTGGTTACGAGATAATAAGTTGGCACCACCTTATCTTATTACATTTGCAGGTGTGATTTATTTTAAAATTTGTTTATTGGCATTTATTATTTAACACCGTTGCAGGACAGCATATATGTCCGTGATTCAAGGATAAAGAGCATTACAGAGAAAAACAGTAACAAATGAACGATACAACATTAACTTTCTCCTAGTGATTTTGCCTGTTGAGCTGATGCTGCTCGGTGGGCCGGGGGGGAGGGGTTCCAGGTGGATTGGAGGGGGGGGGGAAGAGAAAAAAAAAAGGGGGGGGCATGCCTGCGAGAGCCTAGTAAAGCAACATTGAAGTAGTCGCAGGACCTGCAAATTCAGGGCATGGGTCTGTTTTTCGGTGGATTCATACCAGTTCATGGGGGTTTGTCATCTGAGGGGTATAACAAGGGGTCTGTAAGTTCCTTCCAGGCCTCCAGGGCCATACTAGAGTCATCTGTAGATCTGGTTACACTGTCCTCCCAAGCCGTCGTTTCTGCTCGTACCCAGCGTTTCAGCTCAGAGTGCCAGCTTTTCTGTTGGGGCCCAGCTTTTTTCCTCCAAGACATTGCCATAGTCCTTTTTGCCAGTATGCACATAATGTCCATTAGTCTGGTGAAATGCTTGAGTTTGGCAGGCCTAGTATACGTGCCCAATAGGCATTCCTCCGGGGTCCATTTGTATCCGGTCGCCCCCATATTATTGCTTGTCTGCTGTATGGCGGTCCACAAGGATTGCGTCTTAGTGCACCCCCAGAACACATGAATCAAGTCCGCATTACTCTGTCCACACCATGTGCAATTGGAGGGCAACTTATTACTTAGTTTTGTCGGCCTGGATGGCGTCAAGTATGTTCGATGTAGCAGATTAAGTTGTATTTGTCTGAACCGGTGGTTTCTGGAGACAGATTTGGGAAATGACAAGGCCCTCTCCCATTCTTCATCAGACATTTCCCGGCCTATGTCAGCTTCCCATTTACCTCTCAAATTGGCACTCTGTGGGTTGGGGATGCCGCTTAGGTGGCCGTAGATCTGGGACACCAGCTTCCATCCTTCTCCCAGAGCACAAAGAAGACATTTGCAGGTGTGATGAGTGGTATATAAAGTGGATGCACTATAAGAGAAGGGAGGAGCTACAAAAAGATTACCATTGGGCAGCTGCCAAATATTACCAAATATTACCAAAGGATATGTGCTGAGATTTCATCTAGGTGGAAATATTGCTGGGGAGACTTGAAAACAGAGGCAGTGAGACTTCCCTGGCACCATAGGTTGAGGATTGCTTTGGACCATTGACTGAAGTGCTGGCCAGAACCATGTTTTCCCTCAGAGCAAAGGCCTGCTCATTCCATGAGTGCCAGTCCAGAGACTTCCCCTTCCCCACAAAACAAAATTCTAAAATGCCCAACTTCCACAACACAGGCCTTTAAGTGAAGGGGTGTTCTGAAAAACCAAAATCCCTAAATCACCCCATTTTACTTTCCAACTTCACCAGCATGGGCCTTTAAGTGAGGGGGGCCTGAAACACTAATTTTTAAATTGTCTCAACCCCCAGCACCTCACCTTTGAACAGAAGGGTTCTGCATATCATTTGATGCTTGGGTTTTGGGGACTGGGGGGAGTGCTTTGCTTAAGTGAGACCTCATGTGTACAACATTGAACATGTGATATGTGTCTCATTTTTAAATTAACCCTGTGTCTATTCCTAAAATAAATTCTGGGAAAGTCCAATTTGCCATATGCATTTTACAAATCTGTGATTTAAACTGCTAGCATTTTGAGTGTGCAGGGAACACCATATAGCAAGCCGTGAAGGTGAACTAGTTTCCACAAAATGAAAATGGAGTTTATGTTTTGATACTAAACCTCTCAGCCAGTAGTGTTCGATATTATGTCCTAGCATTGTTCCATATTATTATTATTGAAATTCAACATTCCAGTGGATTCATGGGAACAGAGTGTTGACCTTTTATTAAGTCTCTGTTCCATGTTTGTGAAACAAAAGTAAATTCAGAAAAGTGTGTTTTGTAATTGAAGCTGTGTGTTATGTCAGAAGGAAGGTGGTGGCTGTGACTTAACAAGGTTACTATTCATTGAGTTTACATTTCCAATACATATATATTCCTTCTATGACATGGCCTGGTTCCTGCTTCACTGTGGGCACAGGGGAAAGATTTAGGTGACGCAGTAAGGCCAGCACTAGAAAAACCTTAAGAGAGTATTACAGGATTCCTTGATTGGGGGTGGGAAGGAACTCCCCATGTTAAGGGTAGTCTCAATATAACGCAACAGAGCCAATTTTTAGGCCCATCAGCAGATCTACTCCTGTGTAAAAAGCATTAGACCAGGGGTCTGCAACCTTCGGCTCCCCAGATGTTTTCGACGACCACTCTCATGATCCTTCACCATTGACTATGCTGGCTAGGACTGTAGATATTTGTTGTTCAAAACATCTGGAGAGTCAAAGGTTGCAGAACCTTGCATTAGTTTAACTACTAGACAGCCAATGCTGACTTGTGGGTGTGTTGTCTTAATCACTCATTTTGATCAGTGGAAATAAATGGGAGACTATTTCTCATAGATTAACACTATTTTATGCAAAGTGGTCCCTGATCATAAACGTCTTCAATGCCCCAAAAACAGTGCCTTCTGACAGCATGCTTTTATCTTCCCATCTGAAAAAGCTGTCTTAAACGGGGGCCTCAGTTTCCACAAGAATGACATTGCTTTGGCATAAATGTACCTGCACACCTCGGACAAGGCCCAAATATGCCCTTCTCAGTCTAATTATAGCTTAGCAATACTGGCTTCA
This sequence comes from Ambystoma mexicanum, assembly GCF_040938575.1. Taxonomy (NCBI): domain Eukaryota; kingdom Metazoa; phylum Chordata; class Amphibia; order Caudata; family Ambystomatidae; genus Ambystoma; species Ambystoma mexicanum. Next base: position 224,241,703 of record NC_090936.1, read on the forward strand.
GAACAGTGACACCCGTAACTAGGCACTGTTTTCCATCATACCTTTAGATTTACAATATAGCGTATTCTCAAATATACAATTAACATGGATCTTGTATAATGAGAGGTTTTTAGCGCATTCTTCATGTTTCCATGATGCTTACTTTCAGGGTTCATAACCAGTTGATTCACCCTGAAGCCTAAGTATACAGCATGTGGAATTATTTTCAATATTGAGTAACATGACTTCTCCAAGCTGACTTCTCCAACAAAATCATGTCATGAACTATAAACGAGATAGCTCCCACAACCTTTGATGCTGTGCTCACCCTTGTCTCCTCTCGCACCCGCCCTCTGTGTTACATCCCATCATGACTCCTTTGCTGCCTCACCCTGAAAGCCATGTACAATTTAAAACAATTTAAAACAAAGCCAGCACCAGCCAAGGAGTTTTTAGGGTGTTTATATTGCCCTTTCATGAGAATTCGTCTGAAGCCTTCCTCCAAGTGCAACTCTTGGTATGACTGCGACCTCGCCACCCTGAAACGCAAGTGCAGGGTGGCTGAGAGGCAGTGGAGGTCTTTGGGCACATCCTCTGACAAACTGGCATTCCGCCTGCTCCAAAGGCAATACAGACTATCTGTCCTGTCCAAGAAGAGAGTCCACATCTACGATTGCGTCTCTGCGGCCTCTAACAACACGGCCGACTCTTTAAAATCTGCAAGGAGCAGGCCAATCCTTCTGCAGTTTCCACCTCTCCTGTTCACTTCAAGGCCTTCTGTATAGCTCGGGTTTCTCACTTCACCAATAAAACACAGAAAATCTTGTCCTCTCCTCTTCCTCTCCCTCTCCCCCCCCCCCTCTGGCTGCCTATCCCTCTCCTCCTTCTTTCTCTGGTAACACCTGATGATGTTTCTAGACAAGTCTGGTCTATGAAATTGTCATCCAAACAGGTGTTTCCCTTCTCCTCCAGAACCATCCGGGACCACATTGAAACCCTTGCTCCAGCTTGGCCAATTTCTGCAATCACTCTTTCGCCACTGGAACCTTGCCCTCACTCACTCCTCAAGAATTCTCTTGTGCACCCAGTCCTTAAAAAATACTTTTTCTCATCATACCCGACTCGCAAACTATCGCCCGATCTCCATCACCCCTTTCATGAGCAAACTCTTGGAAAAGCTGTCCATCTCCCAGTTTACACTCCACACTGAATCTGTTGGTTATCTCCATGACCATCAGTCTGGCTTTAGAGTATCCAGAGGCACAGACACTGCTCTCCTGAACACCCATGAAGATCTGCTCACTGATCCTGACTCTAGCCTTCCTTCTGGCTTCATCCTCCTTGAATTTCCCTCTGCCTTTGACACAGTAAATCACTTCATCCTGATCAAATGACGCAGTTGGAACCTGGGTATCATGGATCAGCCCCTTGAGTGGTTAACCTCCTTCCCAAAGGACTGACCATCCTAGGTGCAACTGGTTTCCTTTCTCTCCAACACCTCTCTCTCCACCCGTGATATTCCCCAGGGTCTATCCTCTCACCTTGGCCTCTTTAGCCCACCTGATCTCTACCTTCTGCTCTAACTTTCAGTGTTATGCAGATGACACTCATCTATATTTCAGGCTCCCCTCAGCCTCCTCCTCTCTCTCACTAATTCCTGACTGCCTATCCATGATTCAGGATTGGTGCGTCTCAAATGATCTCTGCTTTAATGCCAGTAAGTTGGAGATGCTTCTTATTGGGACCCCTGCTCCTGCTTTCCCTCTCTCACTCTGGCCGCCCTCCTTGGGCTCTCTTTCTTTGCCATCCTGTGAGGCAAAAAACCTTGGTGTCATCTTCGACTCCACGCTCTCCTTCTTTCCCCACATCACAGACATTGCCATGAAGGCCCACTACCAGCTGCACCATCTCAGAGGTATTGTTCCTTTTCTCACTTTCCCCCAGAGGGTCACTGTCTCCAGAGCCCCGTTCTCTCTAGGCTGGACTACTGCAACAGCCTCTTTCTAAATCTGCCTTCCTCTACTATTCGTCCTCCGAAACTAATCCAGAACATAACTACAAGACATGTCCTTGGCCTGAAGATTAGGGACCATATCTCTCCAGCCCTGAAATCTCTCCACTGACTCCCGGAGGCTACAAGGATAAAGTTCAAGATCCTCTGCATAGTCCACAATGCTTTCTGTGTCCGAGGCCTGCACTATATTCAACTTTCTCTTCCAAAATACCTTCCTTCTCGAGCCCTATGTTCAACTACCTCAAACTCTCCGAGGGTCAGACGCTTCTCCAGGCAGAGAGTGCCACCCTCTGGAATGGCCTCCCTCTGCTAGTGCCTCCCTCTGGAATGGCCTCCCACCCCTCTCAAACTTGATCAAGCCCACCTGAAGTTCTGGAAGCAGCTCAAGACCTTCCTTTTCTCCACTGCTTTCTCTCTCTCCCCCCCCCTGCTGACCTGTCTCCTGTGCTGACTGGTTACTTGGCTACCCACAGAGTAAAATGGGTACCATGGACCCCCATGATCAGTCTCCTCTGCACTGCTTCCAAGCCTAACATGCACTTGGGGGGTGTAACTGCTGCCCACAGTCCCCAGCCTCCTTGCACTTACCCATAGACACGCTGCCATGGCTACACCTACTCAGAGCATTGTTGCCCTGTCTGAACCCCCCCCCCTCTTCCTGGCACGACCCCCTCCACCCTTCGACCTGCACTTTACATCCCAGCACTTGCATGATCTGAATGACACAAGGCCTAGTAAGATTGTATGTCTTGTCTTCCCTCTTTCTTCCCTCCCTTGTCTTGTCGTGCCTAGAAACACTTGTGTACAGGTGCATTATAAATGACATATCATATCATATCATACAGTAGGGCCTCCCTCATGCCATTAAAGATGAGGACACCTGCTCAGACCTCCAGCCATGCACATTTCAACTCTTACGTCTTTATGGCACTCTGGACCCTCTTGAGAAATAATCGGTATAAAAGAAATGTGCACATTGCAAAGCTGCAATAACATGCAGTAGAGGTAGCCACCTGTAACAGATCTTCTACACGTAGCTTGATGCAGGTTTTTCCAAACATAGTCATTGTTTTATTAATGGCTGCACCCTAATCGAGCAATAAATAGATAAAGTGATTAGGTTGTCTTTTGCTCTCACTACTGCAGTAATCCTTGCATCATTTTGATTTTCAAAGGCAGGCCTTTCGTGCACTTTTCTGTGCATTATAGCTCTGCCCTGAGCACATCGCATCCTAAACTGAAGTTGCAAGACTGTTTATAATCACTCATGGTTGGCCCTGCGTAGGTGCCCTTTTGGTCTTTGTGGATGTTCTGAGGGTTTTCTTACTGGTCAAACAACTTAATTCACAGTGCACGTGGTAAAAAAAAATGTGTATCCTGCTATTGTGTTTGTTATGTGTGTTATCTTAAAGGATATTTATACCGCACACTATCACCACCTGAGTGGTACTCAGATCTGAAAAGAAAGAGGGTAGGGTGAGGGGGTAAATTAGTAGGACTGAGCTGGAAAAAAGCGCAATGGAGCTGGGATGTGCTGTTGGCAGCTTCAGTTTGGTTTACACCGTTCGCTGAGTCTTGGTGTGACTTTCCGTCCATAATAGTTGTTATGTGCTGTTGTGTATGGTTTGTTTCATTGTTGCGGTTGGAGTGAGTAAAATGATGCCTGCTATTGAAAACTAAAGTACAATTATTGTGAGCCTTATTTACTCACACATCAAATCAGTGCACATTTCATACAATTATTACAGTGCCTAAAATTGAGATTGTCTTTTATGTGTTGACTTTTTTGTTTGTAACCATCAGTGTTCATTACCCAACACATACAATGATGTTGGAAAGAATTCCATTCAGGGCAGAATTTGCCACGGGATATCCGATCACATGGTTGCTGTGCAATGCTAGGCTGTATCAGCTCCATTGAGAATGGTGCCATGCCAAACTACTTCTAATGCCTTAGTGGTATTGCCAGGCTGCATATGAACAGCATGTCTCATACTGCCTCCAGTGTGCTGAATCGATTGTGTACAATAGTAGCTCTGCACTCCTTCAATACATAATTTGTCACCTGATCACCAATGACTTCTGACAATGTACTAGTGATGACCCAATGCTATCATAACGCACTGCTGCTCTACAATTTTGTTTGCCATCGGCCAGGTGTGCATTTCTGGTGCTGTGCAAATATCTGGCTAATAAATATGTCATGTTTTGGCTTTGCAAAACACGCTACAGCAATATAAAACGATTCACGTTGTTTACCATGGACTCATTCACTGGGAATGCATTGGATAGTGATAGCTGTCATAATCCTGTACCCTCAAGTGGACACAAGTCACAATGGCGGAACTGTTTCAAAGTGTTCCTTTGAAACAGTCCTTCAGAGGACCAGTCAGAAGCAGTACCAAGGGGATTACAGATTACGTCCCCTGGTCGGTGCCCCAACAAATGTAGTGAAAGCAGTGCATTGCATCTTCCTTCAATTTGCAAATGGTGTGTGCCTGCTTGGTGCAGGACTAAATCCGCTAAAACATTGCTCCAGTGCATGCACTCTGAAACATGGCTACTGTTTGCAATATGGAAGCCCAATGAGCTTCAATACATATAATTCAAGAATAGGGAACAGAGGGTCAGTATTTTACCATGGCTGATGCTTTTACAACAAATTAGAGACAAATTGAGAAAGTTACATTAAAGGGGAGTTTGACCAGCTCATTGTGTGGGAGATTGGGGCAGGAACATTCTTTATTCATGGCACAACAAGATGGCACGAGTCAGCTTATTCACCACAATACTTTATTGGTGTTTGGGGATGTTCTTTCTGTAGGATATCAAAGTCTTAACGGTCCAGCAAGGGTTAAGTTATACTACGAAATAACCAGGGGAAGTTCAGGTAAGAATGTCAAGAAAGTCAAGGGACAGGATGGACTAAGCCAGAGAGAACAAAATCTTGAGGACATGTGAAAAACATTGAGCAGAATTTGAAATAGAGCAACAAGGGCCATTTCAGGCATGGGGTTTTTCATCTCAGGGCTTGTTCATTACAGAAACATTTTCAAAGAGGGAACATTTTCAGCATTTGGATATTTTTAGGATATACTATGCCTCAATACACTGTTGCCAGTCTGGAAAGAAGGGTGCCGGTAAGCTCACAATTCTTTTGCCTGCCGGATGCACTGTACCTGACAGGTCTGATCCTGCCAGGCGCAGCAGTCCCGGTAGGCAAACCATTCACGGAAGCACCGGCACCATTAGCAGCAGTGCTGGTGCTTCCGTGTCCCCACTCCCATAGAGTCCAACAGGACTCTATGGGAGTGGGGATTAACAAATATACCGGCGCCTGACTTCCTGGCCGCTGGACTTGTAATGAGCCATTGGCACCGGGAAGTCAAGCGCCGGTACATTTTTACGGGTATGATATGATAAGTTATTTATAATGTGCTTAATATCAAAATGTTTCTAAGCGCGGACCCGGGATTCAAACCTGTGTTGGTCATGTCGTCTTGCTTCCAAGGCGAGCATGTTGCCACTGAGCTATCCTCCCGGGACACCGGCCGGGTTAACACCAGACCCGTAATGAGGAAGTTTTTTGCATGAACCCCGTTTTCAGCACGGGGCTTGGTTTCAAGATGGGTGACGTTTTCAGCATGTTGTCATTTTCTGTATAGCGGCATTTTCAGCTTGGGAACCAGGCAGACAGAACTTGCCCAGGAGTGCAGCTGCATGAAAGCCAAGAATGAGCAGGAAAGGGGTAAACCTCAATTCTAGGACATTGAGCAGGTGTAAATATAAGGTCAGCGAGCTGGTAACCACAGAGAAGGGTGAAGTAGATCTGGAGGCGGGCTGCATCAGACTTTATTTTGGGTACAGTCAGTGGTGACCCCCTGCATCATTTTGATCTGGAAAACCCCTTGTGTAAAAGATTTTCTCAGACTGACAATCTGTGGTGCAACTGATTAGGTTGCACGCCCATCTGCTCATTGCTTCATGGACCTACCTGAGATTTTTCAGCGTGCCATGCTCCCAAAGCCCAGACTTGGAAGAAAGTAAGAGTTATGAAGAGAGTAAAAGAGAAGGTGAGTACATAGAGTGGGGTTGGGAAAGACAAATAGAAAGGGACACAGTGAGGGTCATGAACAGCGCACCAAAAAGAGTGAGGCAAAGATAGAAGTTAAATGAAGCACTGCATACATAGAGATGGACACACAGAGAGCGAAAATAATAGAAATGGGGTGGGTAACGAGGGCAGCACACATTATGTTTTCACTCTGTCAGTGCTGAGCCCCCACTCACTTAAACCTAAACTGGTAAGTACCTGCACTTCTTTTTTTCCATTTCAAGCATTTGGTGCAGGTTTCAGTACTGGAAAGTGTGTGCACCTTGTTACACTAGTAGCACACGTTTGTTTATTGTTCAAAATCACTACCCTCTTATACCATTGTGTCTCTTTTTTTTTCTCGGATTCCTGGCAAGGCTCCCACATCTTCCTGACTGTTGCGCACCTCCTTCCTGTCAGGTCTGGCAGTATATAAGGGTGCAGGAATTAATGTCACAATGCTTCCTGCTCTGGACCTTCACTGTTGCTTTGATTCTTAGCTTAGCCAGAAACAAAGGGAAAGATCGACCGGGATACGAAGTTGATTATTCAAAAAGGCCTGTTTTTAGCCGTTTCCTAAAGGATGTGTAGTTCCTATCTACAGAAAGATGTTTCGGAGATTATTCCATATACGTGCAGCCCCTACCTGGAAGGATCTCAAACCCTTCACTCACTTGCTCTTGGGAATGGCCAAGTGAGCAGAGGCATTGGATCTTGTAACTCTCTTAGGACAAGTGACCCTTATAGAGTCCTTGAGATAACTTGGTGCGCGTGGCCATAAAGGCATGTATACACAACAGTGCATACTTTAAATCAAATCCTGGCTTCTACTGGAAGCCAGTGCACGTGTTTACGATGCTCTATAACGCGTTCTCTCCTAGAGACAACATTGAGCCTTATGCGTGGTGTAACCTAAGTAATCTCAGGTAACATTGTGCCTTATGCGTGGTGTAACCTAAGTAATCTCAGGTAACATTGTGCCTTATGCGTGGTGTAACCTAAGTAATCTCAGGTAACATTGTGCCTTATGCGTGGTGTAACCTAAGTAATCTCAGGTAACATTGTGCCTTATGCGTGGTGTAACCTAAGTAATCTCAGGTAACATTGTGCCTTATGCGTGGTGTAACCTAAGTAATCTCAGGTAACATTGAGCCTTATGCGTGGTGTAACCTAAGTAATCTCAGGTAACATTGTGCCTTATGCGTGGTGTAACCTAAGTAATCTCAGGTAACATTGAGCCTTATGCATGGTGTACTGGATTTCAGCATCTGAGTTTAAGGAAGCCTCAGTACAACACCCAGGGTCTTGACCTTTGAAACAGTGTTTACTTGGTGGTTCTGGATAACAAAGTTTGAGAATTCATAGAGATTGCCAGAGAGGGTCAAATGGGCTTTCCAGGAGGGTGGTTTTCACCAACACATTAAACAAATATTTACATTCTCCTTACTGCCCCGTGCTTTTGAAAAAAATAAACACTGCCATGTTGAGGGCCGGGTAATTTTACTGCCATATTAGCCGTCCCGGGGATTTAAAATGGACCCATAAAATGGACGTGTCAGCGCCATGTGTTCCTTTATAAAGATCCAAACAAGGCAATGAAACAGAAAAATAAATCAATAATCAGTGATGGCCTGAGCACTGAAACATAATTCTAACTGACAGAGCATTCTGTCTCTCCAAACATGTGTCTTTTAGCTCACCAACAGGAAGTATGCTAATAATCAGTGCTGCCCACAAACAGCACTGCTGGATGGTTCCGCTGCATGCCAGGCGCTAGGCCTTTCATGTAGCTTGCACCCTCCCGAGCATCACCCTCGCATGTGGAAAAGAGCACAGCTTTCTCTAATGGGAATCTTTCTTCAATTACAAGCCCTGCTAAAGACGTGTAAAAAGAGCCTCCAAACACGCTTTATGATGTTTCCAGACCGCCCCGTGCATCTCTTTTCAGCAACCACAGACTGCCAGATGAGAGCAGTGAGTATTTTGGAGAGCGATTGACCTGTAAGCATGTGCTGTAATCTATAGCAGTCATTTCTAAAACAATTAGAAGCTGCACTTTTATATCATCCAACAAGAATTTAATTGAAGAGACCACCTAGCTAGTTTGCAGAATTTAATGCACCTTAAAGCGGATAGATGTGTATTATAATAATAATAATAATAATAATAATAATAATAATAATAATAGTAATGATTTAAAAAACTGACCTTGCTATTGGAGCTAAAAGGAAGAGGACTAGATCTCAGTACTCTTACATTTGATTTATTTTGGACATATATTGAACACAAACATAGCTTCTTTGGGCAATGCAGTGCTGTACCTCACTAGGGGTGGCAGGTTGCATTAGTTGATTGCAGGAGAAACAGTTCTTAGAAGATAGAATGTGTAACCAGGGGAGGACTGACAACATTTGGCCTGAGGGGCAAGTTTACTTTTCTGGACCATGGTGCAATGGCCCAAGCCCACAGCGCAGTGACCCCAACTTCCAGGGAAAGTCAACTCAATACCAACCTCTCCTAACCACACATTAAGTATATATAGTTGATATTATTGACATTACTTTCCTTTTATACAACATATTGTTCAGTTATGTTTGTGGTTTCTTAGAGGCAAGGACCCCTGGAAATTCTCCCACTTACCAAACAGTAACATTATTTCACCAGGATAATATAATTGGTGGAATTCGAAAACTGGAATTTGAGCCAGTTTTTCAATGTGTTACAGTTTGTAATTTGACAGCAGGCTACACCTATTCCCATCCCATCTCACCTATAGCTTTAGAATAATGTAAACAGGTGGCAAAGCTAGAGAATTCATTGGTTAAGTAGAGTCATTGCTGAACCAGAGGGTCTGGTTTTGCTCTCAGAGATAAACATGAGTTGGCATGGCCAAAGACCCACACCCGGCGTCTTGCCTCCTGAGCCCACAATATAAAACACATACCTGCACCCTGTGTACCCACACCCCTCAACATAAGACCCTCACTTGTCATCCTGCCTTCTCATTGCTAAAATTATTCATAGAGAATACTATAGAGTATAAACACATATTAGTGAGGCTTTTTCTACAGATAGTTAAGGAAAATAAGCCACATTGAAGAAAAGTGATTTGCTCAGGATCACATCATGTATGAAGTGTGGAAGTTGGGGATTTGCGCACTGTCTTCCTGGTTCCAAAGTTTCTAATTCAGAAAGCAAGGGATACTTCATATTCTACTATTCCATTTTGAATATTAGTAACAAAAATGCATTCTGCAATTTATTTATTCAAGGACTAAACTAGTACACTGTTCAATAAATTTGGCTTTAAAAGCACCATTGTATCTACAAGGGGGAAGCTTATTAATCATCTGTATCCGGAGGGAAATACATGTGACAAACAGGCTAAGATTATAATTATAATGAAAACTTTGAATAACGATAATCTTAGTCTGTACAATTGTGTGCACTTTCAAAGTAGGAAGTCACATGATAAGCAACCTGAAAAAATATAAGAGAGGTAGTAATTGAAACATATGTTCATAAAGCAAGCATGCATCACTTAGCCAGAAAACAAAGGGGGTCAAGCTAGTCCCACGGTTAGGTGCAGTGGCATGCAGGTCAGCCATATATCTCAGCAACAATCAGCCTGCTGACCTACTGTTCCAGATGTGTACCTCCATCTCATTTACCCTATTTTCCTTACCCGTCATTCTCCGTTGTCCTTCCCTGGCACCTGTAAGGATATTTGGCGTGTTACAGTACAGAGTACAGTAATACTGCACAAGTAGCACATTTTTTTGCAGCACCACCACAAGGGTGCGGTGCATTGCTATATGGGTTGCCAGATTAACAAGGAAAGACAGGCTATTCAGTCAAAAACGATTTTAACATATAAGATGCAAATCTATTTTTACAGTTAAAAGCACACGTGCTCATTTAAAAATGCACACTATTTTTCACCTGAAATGCCTATATTGCTAGAGACACATTTGAAAATTAACAGCTAACCTATTAACAATTAACCTGACTAATAAAACCTTATTTAACATAACCCACTAATAAAATGTGTTCTCCACTGCAGAATTAGGCATACTCTGAAAACCATTTAAATGCGTGTGCAGATTTTTTTTTCTTCTCTTCTCTGCCTGATTCTCCGTGTTTTTGTGCACAGTAACTGCAGGAGAAGGAAGTCAGATTTGCAACAATTGCAAATGTATAAGCGAAGCTATTGTTGAAGAGTAGGAGGATGAGAGATGATGGATTTCATTGGGACACGTCATACAGAGGGCTGAGAGGAAAGTTTTAGTGGGCAGTATCAGGGAAAAAGACAGGCAGACATCTTTCTGCACTACTGGGGAGAAGACCTGGCTGTGGGGTCCTGACTGAATGCAGATTCCTGTGTCCTGCTGCAGTCGAGACTGGGGAGAGCTGAAAGAAAAACCTTTCCACTGGCTGAGGCATTCCTATCTGAAAAAGCTGAGAATTCCAGGCAATGACCCCGGCTTGAGAAGGCAAGCGTTCCTTTTTGCTGGGGTTAATCTTCAAGGGAGATACATTCAGAAAGAGAACAACTGAAGAACACTCAGATAAGGTAATTACCTAAGCGTGGGAGCCGGGTGTGTGCACGAAAATATGCAGTCAGTGTAGGATTCCTGTGCGTGTCTTAATCAAATACCAATGTTGCAATTTGAGTTCTGTTCTCCGCCACGCTCTTTGCAGTGTGACATAGAAAATGCTTTTACTGTACCATTTTATTTATTTCTGTAAAGAATGAGATCATGTCTAAATGCAACTTTTATAATACAGAAAATATTTGAAAACAGACGGGTGGTTTATTTTCTATTTACCATTACAATGCCAATGATGTGGGGAGATTTTTAAACAGTGCAATGGTCATTTTAAGACAGATGTGTGCATGTCAGAATCAGTATGAATAATTGTGAGTGACTGTAGCATAGCTTGTTGGAGGTACATGAGCCAACGGGAAGAGAGACTCTCTGAACATAGCTCCCTACCGTATATAAGGTAGTGGAAATTACCACAAGACTACCACATATAGCTCTCTGTCGTAAATAAGTCAGTGAGTTCGCCCATGGTGGCACACCAACACTATCACTGGAAATGTGGTATTCCTAGAATGCAGGTCTGAGGTCTCTCTAGTGATCACACGAAAAATCTAAGCAAAGATAAGGGATTCTGGACATTGGGGCCACAAATAAAACAAGGGAATTATGCTCACCAAAAATACCACCAACCACGTATACCAAATATGCAGGTCTGGGTGCTGAAATAATGCATGTCCATTGTATTATTGTTGCACATGGCCAAATCTGAATACAAAGAGTGATTATTGCTAAGTTATTTTCGGCGGTAATAAAATACCGTCAGGCCCCAAATCTCCACAAAATACCCTACATATTTATGGTGCGTTGCAGGCCGGGAAAGTGATCATAGAGTACCTACTGGGCGTGGCAAGCGTGTCTCACACTGCCATTTGCACATTAAAGGGAACCCATTTTATAATAGCAGTGTGCCACTAAAAACGAATTTCAGAATGTCACAAAGGGAAACCACATTCTCAGATCTAGTGCAATATTTAGAGGCAAAGTTATTTGCACATGGGAATTGGTCTTCGAATAGCACGTTAGAATGGAGTAACCGCATTCAGGGTGAGGTGCAGAAAGAAAAACTAGACAATATTTTTGCAGAAGGCAGCATAATTCAGGTCTGCCTTACAAGATTATTGAATGCAGCCGATAAAAGTGCAGAGAAAGACTGTTTAATACGGCTATGCGGCAAAATATGGTTTATTTTAAACAAGTCCCTGCGAATGCAAGAGAATGATACTCAGCTAATTAACAGGTTAAAGACTGAATTAGATGGGGCAAGTAAAAATCAGGAAATGTTGAGAGCAGAATTGGATGTATGCCAAAAAGACATGCAATTAAAATGCAGAGACTTTGATACTCAGTTATCCAAAAGCAAGAAACAATTTGAAGATAGTGAGCAAGAATTGACACACTTAAAAGCCTTAGTGGATCACATTAGGCAGGATAAAGATGAGGTTGTTTCAGAAATGCAGATTTTACAAAAAGAACATTGTGAAAAAGAAGGTGATCTCGAGAGTGCAGAACAAGAAATGATTAAAATGATTCAAGAAAGAGACAAAAGAAATAAAGAGTTCAATGAATGCCAAATGCAAATGTGCGACATGCAAGAGGCGATTAATAAAATGAGCGATGAAAATAATTATTTGCAGAATGAAGCAACTAGACTCCTTAAAAAGTGTAAGGACTTAGAACAGCAAATGTGCATTCCCAGGTCCCAGGAGAGGCGGCAGGGTACCACATTCAATGGAGTGGAGGTGAATTCTAGCTCTGCCCAAAGAGCTAGTGCCCCAGTGACTGGGCCGGTGACTGAACTTGGTTGCAGCACCCTTGGGGGATTTGATACTCCCATTGGGGGCAGCCACCAATCTCATACACCTGAAAACAGGATTGAATCACAAAATAGTGCAAATCCATGCATTGCAACAAGTAGCCCCATAAAAATAATGAAATCCATTAAAGCCCTGATCAAACCATTTAAAAAGGGAGGTGAATGCTGCATTGAGGATCACTTAGAAGCGGTGCATGACATTTTTAAAGCACTCCAGATACCTAAGGAACAGTACAGACAATATTTTCATTTAACTTTAGATGCCCCGACGGCCAGCATCATAAGGGGATTAAATGAACAGCAGAATATGACATGGCTGGAGTTTGAAAAAGAAATTAGGCGTCATTTTTCTCCTTTTCAGTCATTGCAGGAGGCAAAGAAAGTCGCGTACACAATTACTGCTGGACCTAATACATCCCCTCGCCAATTTTTACAAGACTTAAAAAGAGCATTCTCTCGCTTTGATGTATCTTTTGACTCAAATTCCAATGAGTTTAAAACTGCATACTTCTATGGGCTACAGAAAGACATCATATCCCAATTGGTCCGTGAATTTGACCGTGACAAGTCCCTTGAATGGATTGTACATCAAAGCACAAAGCTATATGAGGTACTCTATTGTCAGGGTAGAGAAAGTGATAAAATGAAAGATACTAGGCCTAAATCTAAAGAACCCTCAGCCACAGTAATGGAAATCAGGTCAGCCAAAATGTCCCTTGAGTCTGCTCAAAGCCAAGGTAAAAATAATGTGACACCTGAACAAAGGGGTAATCAACAAAGATCGCCATTTCCTGTACCAATGTTCCAATCACATGATCCTAGTAATAGAGAGAGCTACATCAGCCCTAGATATTTAGGGGATAGACCCCGGGTAAGATATCGGCCTGATATGGCAGGTATGAACAATAACCAGAGACAAAATCAAGATCAAAGAAATGATGGTCCCTACCAGTCATTGGGGACACAGAGTAGGTTTGATCCCAACACCATGATATATGGTAATCAGGATAGGCCCCGATATGTGGATCGATTTACTGATAATGGAAATCAACATAGGGGCCAGTACCCACAATCTGAGAGACAGGACATGAGGCAAAACGTGAACTACAGTCCACGCCAGTACAATGATTCCCCACCAGGGGACTATAATCAAAGGATGGGTGCAACCCGCTCCCCTCCACAAATGAATCAAGAGTTCAGAAACCATCCCAACCGACATCAATCACCTGAGAGGTATCAGAATAGATCCAATCAGGAGGAAAACAACCAATATCGACCTAGGCCACAGAAAGAGGATCCTAGAGAGATGGAAAGGTTCCAGTGCCTTGAGGCCCAAGTGAAAATGTTAGCTGAGCAAATAGGAAAGCTCTATACAGCGCAAAAACAACCTTCCAAAGAGGGGGCTGATGGCCATAGCAATGACCGGGGGGCTTCCGAAAAGTGACTAAGTACTCATGATAATCGCAGTGCCAAAATGACAGATTGCTCTGATATAATTTTGCATAACAACTCTGAGATGCCTAATGGATTAAAAATGAAAGTACCAGTAAATGAAATTGTGACAGAAAGTGCAAATACTTCTAAAAAAGAGGTACGGTTTAGCTTAGAGCTAAATAAAACAGTAAAGATTTGCACAAATGAAAAAGAAACATTAGGAATTCCAAAAGAACAAAGGAACAGATTTAAGAAAAATGACTCATGCATGGGGAATACCAGTGAACAGGGAGTAAGTGGGGATGCCATAGCTCCTTCCCTGGGCAATCAAAACAATGACCAAACACAGACAGAAAAAGGAAATACTCACAAGGAGGGTACAAGTCAATCACCTGAAGAATTCTTTGAGCCACATATTTTTGAAGAGGCTGAAAGGGCTGGTATTACACTAAATGATCACAAATGCACAGAATTAAAAAATGACAAATTGCTGAATGATGTTGTTACACATGTTCAGTTGGAAGGTTGTAATGTGGTCTCTGATGTTACCCAGATGGATGGGCGAACAGTGGCCACACTCCAAAAAACTTCTGATCATGGAGAAATGAATAAAATATCTCGCACAGAAATGGGTAAAAAGGAGGGAAAAATGTCTTTTCATTTACCAATGTGCTTAGCCAAAAGTGAAAAAGACCTGAGAAAGGTGAGCCCTGAAATCAGTAAGAATTCACATTTCTTATGTGTATTAGAGGAAGTTGAGGACAGATATTATGCACCCATCACTGTAGAAGAAAAATGCCACACCTTCGCTATGATTGACACTGGCGCACAGGCCACAATTATGTCCAAGGAGCTGGTAAAGAGTATCAATGAAGGGAGGCCTCCACAGAGTCAGATCACAGTGAAGGCAAATCAAGGCCCAGTGCATAACTTTAATGGGGAGGAGGTGCCCATCATAGGTGTAACTGAGGTTGACATAAAAATAGGAAAGCACAGAATGAAACAAGAGGTATTGATCACATCTATTTGTGAAATTCCATTTCTGATGGGGACAGATTGCCTGAAAAGATTGTCTCCTCTCATAGATGGGGTGAATGGAGTGCTGTGGTCCTTAACCAAAAAACCATTGAGGCCTAAGAAACTAAAATCACAAAACAGCAATATAAAAGAATGTCACACCGTTGCCAAAACAAATGATGCTGTGGAGGTATATCTCCAGAATAGCTGCATACCTAGTGTCACTGTTATATTAATGTGTCAAGACAAAGATCAGAGCGACAATGAAAAACTACCTGTACAAATATATTTGGACCCAAGGAAAGATTGGCAGACTGCTATAGATGAGCACACATTACGTTTTTACTTAAAAGAGAATACATGCAAACAGAATATTGTTCCTAAAACAGATTCAGAAAAACACATTACCACTCTGGCAGAAATACACATGGAAGATGAGCAACCATGGGTTCACGTTGGTATAAATGATTATCTTAAAACAATAAAAGCCACTTTAGCGCTTGAACATGAAAGGAGTTTCACTAATGAGAAATTGTTGCAAAAAATTATGGAGAGGGAAGAAATCCCGAAATTTAGGATTAAAAACCAATATGTTTCTGGGTTGGACAGTCCAGACTTTGAAAACCGAATTGCAGGCAGATGCATGCTTAAAATTAGCATTGGGCAGAAAATAATTTACCATAATGTATGGATAGTGAGTGGAGCACAAAATGAATTTTACATGGGCAATGACATCATGCACAGAATGTGTATGGTGTTAGATTTCCTTAATCAAAAAATATGGTCACGCCTAGGTGGTCCGGCACCTGAATTTGAAGACAAAAGAAGGGCTTATTATTGTGCACAACTAGTTCCTTATGCAGTCGAATTACAAATGAGGAAAAATACTATTGTTCCTGCATTTACAAAACAGTTTGCAATAACACTGAAATGCAAAAATGGACAGCAGATGAAAGGCTCTGATGCATTTGTATGCCTGAATGAATCCATAAAACAGCAAGGCCTGGATTATGAATACATTCCATTGGTAGACATTGGTGAGGGATCTGTAAAAATCATGGTAAATAATAAAGGTTGTCAGGATATTCATTTAGAGGAAAACTCCCCATTAGGAATGGCCATACAAAAATCACATTATACGGCAGATTTAAATAACATGGTGATTGGGAATATTCCTGAAAAATATGTAGATGCCAAGGGCGAGTTGCCAGAACACCTGGACTCTCAGCCCAAAGGAATATTTAAAATTCATTCTGTGTATCCTTATGATTCAAATGAGACAGTGTGCTGCCATCAAGAGGATTGCATAATATTTAATTTAAATGAAAATGAAACAGGAAATCAGCCCATTGAAGTGGAAGCTGATATGCCAAAATATTTGAAAGTGGCAGCTCTACAAAAAGACACAGCCACACAGTTAGAGGAAAGCGCTAAGATTCCTTTACCAGAAGAGTTTCCAGAATTTTCCAGAATGGTAGAAGAGCAGATCTCCTTAGCGGATGCATGTGACAGCGATGGGGATCGAAACGACCTGAGGGAAATATTTATGGAGTTTAAGGATGTATTTGCAAAAGATGCTTATGATTGTGGTTTAACTGATTTACATGTGGCCACACTACCAGAAGGTTGTAGCAGAAATCCAGTGTTTGTACGCCAGTATAGACTACCGCTGGCATGTTTAGATTCATTGGCAGAGATTATTAAAAATTTGGAATCACGGGGAATAATTAGGCCCATTCATAGCACATCCAATACGCCTATTTTAGGTGTGTTAAAGCCAAATGGTCAATGGCGGCTGTGTGCAGACTTAAGAGAGTTAAATAAAAGAGTACCAGTATCTAGATGGCCACTACCATTCATTGATCAGGGCCTAGCTCAGATACATGGTTCAAATGTATTTACCACATTAGATCTCACATCTGGATATTGGTGTGTGCCATTGGCAGAGGAGATACAACACCTATTTTCCTTTACATTTGACAGGACTCAATATGCCTGGCTTAGAGCTCCGTTCGGGTACATCAATAGTGGGAGTGAATTTGGCATATTTTTGAGAAAGGCCATGCCGGATGCAGCGGAAAGAGGAACAATAGTTTATGTGGATGATGTCCTGATAAAAAATGAAAGCCTTAAAAGCCATTTTGATGAAATAAGACATATACTTGGCCAATTGCAGAAAGCAGGCGCCAAAGTATCTTTGCAAAAAGCACAATGGTGCAAGAAAAAAGTGAACTTTCTAGGGCATGAAGTGACTGAACATGGGCTAAATCCACAAAGGAAGAAAATAGAGGCCATTCAAAGATTAAAAGATCCTAAAAATGTGAAAGGAGTAAAAAGTTTATTAGGGATGACAGACTATAACAGAAAGTTCATTGAGAATTATGCAGAAATCACTCAATCATTGACTAAACTGCTTAAACTAAATACTCCCTGGAGATGGGAAAGAGAGCAGTCTGATGCAGTGGCTAGATTGAAGGAATGTCTTGTAAAGGCACCATGTTTAGCATACCCCATAAAGGACAGGGATTTCTTTATAGAAATAGGCTTTTCTGAACATTGTATGTCAGCAGTGTTATCACAAAAACACGATTTGAATCACAAAACCATTGCATATGCAAGTAAGGCATTTTCCCAAGTTGAAATGAAATTTAATGAATGTGAGAAGGCCCTATTAACCACTGTGTGGGCGCTACAACATTTTCGCCCCATTGTTCAGGGAGAAAAGGTGATTATTGAAACAAATCATCAACCTTTGCAATTTTTAGAGAGTAAAAGAATTAGATCAGGCAATCTAGCGCAATCCAGAATCACTTCATGGACGCTGGCATTACAAGGTTTTCCCGTAGAAGTGAGATATGGACAAAATAAAAAGAGCCCAATTGCTCAAGGGTTAGCTGACTTACATGACTGTGCAGCTGAACAAATACCAAATGAAATGGAAGTGGAAACTAGTTTGCAGGAATTTGAACAATCATCACACAAAGCTTTTGATGAAAAAACATGCAAGGATCTGCCAACTGTATATGTGGATGGTTGTGCTTTTCACATTGAAAATGACAGTAATAAACAATTAGTGGCAGGAATAGGAAATGTCTGGTTGAAATGTGAAGGCGTTCCTAGTATAGGGATGAGGATTGGAGATAGGAGCAGTCAGGTGGCGGAATTGGCAGCCATCTATAAAGCAATTGCTACTGCAGTTGATAAAAAGTTCAGTGAAATTGTCCTGGTGACTGATTCTGACTATGCACGGAATAGCTTTGTGGAGTATTTGCCTGGTTGGAAAGCAAGAGGCATGGTTACATACAACAAAAAGCCACTTAAACATGGAAAAATGATACAAGCCATAGACAAATTGGTGTCAGAAAATAATTTAACAATATACTGGAGAAAAATTCGTGGGCATTTAAAAACACCAGGAGAGGATAAGGAGGGAAATGATAAGGCAGACCATCTGGCTAAGATTGGGCCTGTGATGGGAGAATTGCTACCTATTGATTATTTAATGGGTGAAATACAAATTGATGCAGTCACACGTTCTAAAGCACCAAAGGAGGTAGATCAACCGGTGGTGCAGTGGAGTCATGACACGCCAGACCAAGATTTGATTGAGGCACAAAAGAATGATCAAATTTTGGGAATCTATTATAATCATTTGATAGATCCTGAACAAAATCCTGTAACAGAAAAAGATTGTATGGGAAAAGAAGAGTTGAGGGTGTTATTAAAGAACAAAACACGAATTAGATTACAGGATGGGCTCATGATTAGAGAGTCCATAACAGGGCAAATACAGTGGGTAGTACCCCTTTCATTCAGAGGACTAATGCTACACCATGCACATGATGCCATAACTGCAGGCCATAGAGGTTCACAAAAAACATTAGAAATACTAAAAGATTATGCTTACTGGCCTCATATGTCCCAAGATGTGGAATTATATACTAGAGGATGTCTAGTATGCGCCCAATTTAAACCTGCTTCACCAATGCATAGAGCACCATTGATGAAAAGAGGCCTAACTCTCCCATGGTCAGATTTGCAAATAGACTATGTAGGTCCTTTAAAAAGGTCGAGCAGGGGACACCGTTATATTTTGAGTGTGGTATGTTTGATGTCAAAGTGGATTGAGTGCATTCCTGCACCGGATTGTAGTGCGCAAACAGCAGCCACATTGCTGGTGAACCATGTGTTCTCAAGGTTTGGGTTGCCGCAAAGAATTGAGTCAGACAGAGGAAGTCATTTCACAAGTACTCTAATGAGCAAGGTATGGCAAATACTAGGTGTGAAAAGGAAACTACATATCGCATATCGGGCGGCGTCTTCAGGTACAGTTGAAAGAAGCAATAGGTCTGTTGTGGATATTTTAAAGAAATTTGTGGCAGAAGCAGGTTCCAGCTGGGATTTACGTTTACCGTTGGTTCTGATGGCAATCAGGTCGACTCCTGCCAAAGCAACAGGTGTTAGCCCCCATGAGGTCTTAACAGGTAGGAAAATGGTGTTACCACAACACCTACTATACAGAACACATGAGCAAACTCTAGTGAGTGCATCCACAGTTCATGAATATATTGATGAACTGAGGAGGCATTTGCAACATGCATTTGCTTTTGTGCAGAGAAATCTGGAAAGAGCTGCTGACAGTGCTAAGTCATATTATGACAAAAAGACATCAGTAAAGGAATACAATGTAGGGGATCAGGTGTACAAGTTTCATTTTGGAAAAAGTAAACAGAAAAATTCTAAATTTCTAGCAGCCTGGCAGGGGCCATTTCGAATTATAGATAAGGTTTCTCCTGTAGTGTATAAAATTTTGAAAAATGAAGGTGAAACAGCAATAGAGCAGTTTGTCCATGTAAATCAAATCAAACCATGCCATTCCAGACATGAGATCAGGCAGCTTGAGCATGTAGAAACAGATAGAGTCCCTTGAGAAAATAAATGGGTGTAATCAGGAGGCAGTGACAAAGAAGTTAAAAAAAGTTGATTGTTATGATGGCACATAAACACTGTAATATATGTAAAAATATATAATATAAATAAATAAATAAATAAATAAATAAATAAATGCACATATAAAGGAAGCTCGTGGTTGGTGTGCAGAGAGAAAGTGTATTAAATATTGAATGCTGTTTTATATATGCTTGTTTTCTTTTAACTTGTATTTGATTTCAGAAAAAAAAAACAGAAAAAAATATAAACGAAATATTTTTACCAAGCATGTTTTATTTTTGGCAAAAGGTGGAAGTTAGTATTGTGCTATGTACTTAATCTGTTTATTTTCTATTTTGATTTAGACAATTAAAATTATTTGGTCGGAGGTTCCGGGATCAGAGGCCATGGGAGACGATGGAGTCCTGGAGTCCCCTGGATGAAGACCAAAAGATGCCTGCCTCCAGGTGGAGGTGAAGACAAAATAACCGGAATGCCAAAAGAGATGACTACTGTGGATTCAAGATTGCCAAGATGAAAGAGTACTCGAATGAACCGAATAACATCGCTGGTCGGGACATACCAAAAGAGACAAAACAAAAGTTCCGGCATATGAAGTTCCACGTATTTATTATTTTAATTATTTATTTTAACTTGTTATATTACTTATTTGTTTTAGTTAGTTGTTTTATTTCATTGTTTTTAATTGACTTGGAAAATTTAAACTTAAAGTAATGCCACTTCCACTGAGAAGGCAAATGTGGAACATTTTATGAACTGATGGACTCAGATGAAATGTTGATTGCAAATTTTCATTGATGCACATGAATATTCATTTTGTTGGATTGCTATATTGTAAAAAAAAATAGAACAAGTTGTTTTTAGGAATTGGCTTGGATTATAGCCAAGTTCTAAAAACAAAAGGAGGGTATATGTAAGGATATTTGGCGTGTTACAGTACAGAGTACAGTAATACTGCACAAGTAGCACATTTTTTTGCAGCACCACCACAAGGGTGCGGTGCATTGCTATATGGGTTGCCAGATTAACAAGGAAAGACAGGCTATTCAGTCAAAAACGATTTTAACATATAAGATGCAAATCTATTTTTACAGTTAAAAGCACACGTGCTCATTTAAAAATGCACACTATTTTTCACCTGAAATGCCTATATTGCTAGAGACACATTTGAAAATTAACAGCTAACCTATTAACAATTAACCTGACTAATAAAACCTTATTTAACATAACCCACTAATAAAATGTGTTCTCCACTGCAGAATTAGGCATACTCTGAAAACCATTTAAATGCGTGTGCAGATTTTTTTTTCTTCTCTTCTCTGCCTGATTCTCTGTGTTTTTGTGCACAGTAACTGCAGGAGAAGGAAGTCAGATTTGCAACAATTGCAAATGTATAAGCGAAGCTATTGTTGAAGAGTAGGAGGATGAGAGATGATGGATTTCATTGGGACACGTCATACAGAGGGCTGAGAGGAAAGTTTTAGTGGGCAGTATCAGGGAAAAAGACAGGCAGACATCTTTCTGCACTACTGGGGAGAAGACCTGGCTGTGGGGTCCTGACTGAATGCAGATTCCTGTGTCCTGCTGCAGTCGAGACTGGGGAGAGCTGAAAGAAAAACCTTTCCACTGGCTGAGGCATTCCTATCTGAAAAAGCTGAGAATTCCAGGCAATGACCCCGGCTTGAGAAGGCAAGCGTTCCTTTTTGCTGGGGTTAATCTTCAAGGGAGATACATTCAGAAAGAGAACAACTGAAGAACACTCAGATAAGGTAATTACCTAAGCGTGGGAGCCGGGTGTGTGCACGAAAATATGCAGTCAGTGTAGGATTCCTGTGCGTGTCTTAATCAAATACCAATGTTGCAATTTGAGTTCTGTTCTCCGCCACGCTCTTTGCAGTGTGACATAGAAAATGCTTTTACTGTACCATTTTATTTATTTCTGTAAAGAATGAGATCATGTCTAAATGCAACTTTTATAATACAGAAAATATTTGAAAACAGACGGGTGGTTTATTTTCTATTTACCATTACAATGCCAATGATGTGGGGAGATTTTTAAACAGTGCAATGGTCATTTTAAGACAGATGTGTGCATGTCAGAATCAGTATGAATAATTGTGAGTGACTGTAGCATAGCTTGTTGGAGGTACATGAGCCAACGGGAAGAGAGACTCTCTGAACATAGCTCCCTACCGTATATAAGGTAGTGGAAATTACCACAAGACTACCACATATAGCTCTCTGTCGTAAATAAGTCAGTGAGTTCGCCCATGGTGGCACACCAACACTATCACTGGAAATGTGGTATTCCTAGAATGCAGGTCTGAGGTCTCTCTAGTGATCACACGAAAAATCTAAGCAAAGATAAGGGATTCTGGACATTGGGGCCACAAATAAAACAAGGGAATTATGCTCACCAAAAATACCACCAACCACGTATACCAAATATGCAGGTCTGGGTGCTGAAATAATGCATGTCCATTGTATTATTGTTGCACATGGCCAAATCTGAATACAAAGAGTGATTATTGCTAAGTTATTTTCGGCGGTAATAAAATACCGTCAGGCCCCAAATCTCCACAAAATACCCTACACACCACACTCAATGCTGCCCTATTTCTTACAACTAACTGTCTGACCAATGTGCCAATGTGCCCCTTTTGCTCCATTCTTTACCTATTTATTCAATCCCTTCCTTTACCTTGCATGCACCTCCTTCCCTTGCCCTCAGTGCTCATTGACCGATTCCTTGCCACTCACTTCCATCACACCAAGCCCATTCCTTGACCCTCATTACCTTTTGTTGCCCTGTTTTACAGTAGACCACCTTGGTTTGCCAATCGGCCGCTGCCCGACACGTTAAGAAGCAGTGGTCGGGGTCTTGCTGGTAACTGTGGCTATGAGGTTTCCACTTGGATAGTGCAAAGCAAAAGATGACGAGGGGAAGTAGCTTTTATTGTGCCCCCAAGTTACACTTTCTTGGTAAGTCAGCTAACCAGTATGACATTTAGTGAATCAGGAAATATGTACCATCATTTGGGAATGTAAGAGTGCAGCAATAGGTATAGGGAGTTGAATCTGGTGTCAAGTCTAGTGGGTGATTGTCATGAGGAGTGTTGTTGGGGTCAAGAAGAAGATGTTCCTTGATGGGAGGGGTATTGTTTCTTTTCTGCATTACCTGAGGGTCATCAAAAGGCCAATATTGACAGATATCAGGTTCAACAGTATGATGGTGTAGACATGCGTGTTTCCTTGATCTTTCTTTTGCATTTCTGCTCTTGTCTAGTCAAGTGCTCCTAGCCTCTGGTGATGCACTGAGCACCTGATAAATTGACTTTCTCTGTCAGGAAAATATGATTGTGCCTGATGACATATTTACACGTGATGAAGCTGGCTTTAAAGGTGGTGCATGCCTGCAAGGCTGGCAAGGGAAGTTCAGTGAGTATCGTTTGCGCTGTATGTGTAGTTTTTGCAGAGACTTTCGAAAGGCAGTTATAGTCATGGAGCAGAATCCTCATAGACGTTAGAGTAGTAGTGGGTATGCTGGTACGCATGGAACTCACAGGGACTGAGCATAGGGTGTCAGCAGTAAGGGGAAAGCCTTCCAGGTTCATCACATACAGCCTGGTTTGGGATATAAGGATGTTTGGAGCTGTTCATAAGTAACACCAATGTCATTTTTGTGGAGTTCATTTTTTAGGTACCCATTGCATATCCAGGTCGGAATAGGGAAAGCTATGCCATGAGTTGGTGGACGATATTGATGGATAATAATTTCATGTAGGATTGTTATTGTCTAAATATTGGTGGGTATGGATGATGTGGCTAGTAAGGAGGGTTTACACGGAGCTCCATGTAGAAGCTGAAAATCAGGAGAGAGAGGAAGGATCCCTGTGGTACTCAACAGGTGATTACATGCCTGTCTGTCTAGACAAAACAAAAACTCTGTCAATCTCTGAAAGGATACCACAAAAAAGAGGGTCCTGAGCATCTGTCACCAGATGACACTTTGTGTTTATTGCTTAACTCAAATACTCTATGACAAATGTCATCCAAATCCAACCCAATTTACCTAATCCCTTCTGCCTTTGCCAATATCTTTTACCACTGCCTTCCTCACCCACTCTCACAACGTTTGCAAACTAGAGGTACAGTTTAATAGCAATAGTAAGCTCGATTATTTTTCGTAATCTCTTCTGCCACAGCTGTTAGTATCAAACTCGTAGACATCAGGCAGATAAACACTCTTCTGATGCAGCACTATAGTAAAACTCTGATCTCAACTTTTAAACTCAGTTGACTTAAACACCTTCATTTGGGCTTCCCTCACCACTACTCCACCCCTTTTCATAAAATGTTAGGCATTGCCACCCATTTGCATTATTTGACTATAACCATGGATTAGACCACTTCCAACCCTCCAGATAACATTTCTCCCCAAATCTCCCACTTGATATCACCTACTATAGCACCTTCCTTAATCTCTCAGATCCACGCCCACCTTAGGGATAGCCTTGCTTCTGCTCCATCAATGTCCTTTTCCTCATTACTGGAACTCTCTCCCCTATCATTAAAAGACCAAACAACATCCTTGCTTCCAGGTCTGCTGTCCTACTTCATCTCTAACTGTGAAGGACCTCTCATAGTTTTGCTGAACATTCTTTAACCCCAGCAGCCTTATCTCCTACATTGAATGCACTAACATCAGACATCCACTGTACTCACACCCTTCTTCCCATCAGGGGGCTACACCCTCTTTGATTCCTTGTCTGTATGTTCTTGACCAATGTATTTGTTCCAACCTTCACATAGCATCACCACGTTTAATATATATTATGCAACTTTCTTGTGGGATTGCCATGACTACAGTATGTAGGGAGACCAGCATTCCCCTTCCTTAAAGGGGAACAGGGTATTGACTATCATTTGAAAGACGTGTTTCAACACTAGGTCTTTTTCAAGGCATCTGTTGCAAATAAACCTTTCCCTTTATGCTGCAGGTAATGCTTAACAGTGACTAGATAATTGCTTGGTCTAAAGTATTAAAGGGTTCCTTGATGACTCAAGGGCTTGGCTGATCATAGAATGTATCAATAATATTAAAGATTGAATCTTCTTAACTGTCAATATATACTCCTATTATAGGATAGTGTGTCCTGTAAGGCATCAACCCTGGCTTCTCTTTTTGGCATGGTTTTAAACCATATGGGTCAGTTAAATTTCTCCAGCGACTAGACCACTGGCAGTGGTTCTCATTAGTAGCAATCGTCTTGCTCCTCTCCTCACTCTTGTCTGAGTTGTTATCATACTGTTCCTTATGTGATATTGGGGAAGCTGATATTGGATCTCCTTGGGAGTAATCATCACAACTCCCAGCCTCATCTGAGTTGTTGACAAACTATACTTTAGGTGATATTCAGCCATACTTGAACTAGAGTTGGCAAGTTGTCATGGGGGAGTGTTACAATATGCCATCAAGGCATGAGCACGGGAGGGAACATCTCTAAAAGGGAATGAGAGTATGTGACTTTGTCTGAAGATGCTGTGTCATTGCCCTGAGGGTCGCCTCCCCCGATGTGGCCCCTTACTCACAATGAGGGCAGCATAGTATATGGAGTCACTACCCCATTCTATAAGTATTTGGCCTAAAGGTTATCCCTGAAGAGGGAGCAAGCTGTCTGGAGACAAGTAGCCACCCATTTGTTATAACATATTTTGTAGGCTGCTAAAAAAAGAAGAAAAAAAACAAAACTGTGTCACACACTGTCTTTAAGTAATGTTTTCACCACAATATTAGTTCAGCATTCAAAGCATCTAAGGCTAAATATGTCAGTGATGGCAGAAAGGCAATGGCTTGGGGATCACTGAGCGGAAATGGAAGATGAGCAAGGTACCTTATCAGAAGTGAAGCAGATTCTGATTCAAAGTAATTACACATATTCATTTAGCGATGAGGCACTATTTTGTTGTTCATGTCTGGTGATAATGAGGGAACGTTTGGTTAAATAAGGATTTTCGAAGTTCCCAAATAGACGTGGACCAAAATTTAAAACAATGCTTCCCAGGCTCCCATAAAACACCAAGTGAGAACGGTTTCTCGCAAACTTTTCTTTCAACTCATTTTATCCGGATTGTCCTTGCAGAGTGATCGGTATCTGGGCTTGTTTGAGTTAGCTTTATACACAGAGTAGGGGTGGGGCAGATGGAAGAGCTGGTGTGACACTAGATAAGGAGTTGGCAAGATGAAACAGAATGCTGAACCCCTTAGGGCATTGCCCCCATAAGGCAGCATCTTAAACTCTGCAGTTATGCATCTGAATAGGCAAAGGCACCTGCTGCAGAAATCTGTGGACATGTGTCTGTAACCAGCAGGTCATCAGGCTTGCATTCCCCTGAATGTGATAACATAAGAAATGTTGACATGAGAAATTGTGGTGATATCATGCAACACCTGCAACTCTATCGGTCAGGGCCAAGCACGTGTGCTTTTCTATCTAGAGAGGATACGGAGAGCTCATGGCAGGCATGCACGGCCTGCATGTCTAGGCACACATTAAGTGTGCAACACGAAATCAGCGTTTCATCTTTATGAGGGAGCTTACATGAGTGCCATTTGGGCAAATCGTTTTGCAATAGGGAGGTTAATTGGGGCAAGAATTTACCTTGGAGAATCGAATCGAGATGGGCCAGAATCGGTCGCACAGTCATACAGAGTCAGGATGCATTATGCATCCGTTCCTCCTTCTGTTGATGCTTTTACAGGAACCATTCAGATGTGTAATGTTGCACTCGGAAGAGTGTCTGAGAGGCCTTTGATAGAGTCAATCACATGCCAAGAATGAATGATTCATGCATGATGCGGCCATTCGTCACACATTTGTTACATGAATAATGAAGGGCAGTAAAACCATATGCAGCAGCAAGTGTTTTTAAAGAAATCGACTGTTCCATGCAGAAAGCAAGACAGGGGGCCTCATTACGAGTTTAGAGGTAATCTCGGTTCCGGGTCCGGGTTCCTTGAATGAGGAATTACCGGGTCATTCCAACTTTGGAGGACCCGGTCATTTCTCATTAAAAAAACCCATCCCCATTCCCATTCGAGCCCCCATAGGGCTCAATGGGAATGGGGAGGAAGCTAATAACGGGCCCGTTACTAACGGGCCCGTTATTAGCTCCCTGGTCCCCTTGCGGGACTCACAAAGGACGTTTGGTCTGACCAGATGTTAAGAGCGGGTCCCGCAAGGGAACCTCGTAATACAGCGGAATGGGTTTACCGGCACCATTACCGATGCCGTTAAACCCATTCCGCCCACCTCGTAATGAGACCCAGGGTGTGTTGGCTTCCTTTCATAGTAAACTTCCATAACACCAGTAAGCTGACACTTTCTTGCCTTTAAATTTCTCTTGGAAGAAAGGTCTCTAGTGTTTGCAACCCACTGCTTAGAGAAACTTTCATCAGACAGAAAATGTTGTGAACCTAACAGAAAAGTACAACTTGAACTTCTGAAATGTTTGGGATGTTTGCCAGACTCGGAATAACCTACCATGGGAGCTGGGACACTGTAATCACAGTCCAGGGGAACAATGCTTCTTTCTAGCCATTCTCATAAAAAAAATATTTGTTCTCGCATTTTGGGCCTGCTAGATGCATTTGTGAAGAACTCCAGCGAAGCTTAACTAGCAACTGTCAATGAAGCACAATTACAGAGATTATATTTGGGCTAGTACCTTGGACCTTACATTTTAAAAAAAATTAAACAGCTACTTCAGTGATCTGTGGGATCAAAATAGAATGATTTGTTAATGACAGAGTACAAGTTTGCTGTATCCTGCCGGTATGACCAGCGGGATACCGGCAACTGCACTGCCTGATATCCTAGTATTATCAGAATATTATAGGCAGAAAAGTTCCAGTAAACTCCCAATCCCTGGAGTCCCATGGGATGGGATTTCCTGAATCATTGCCACTGTTAGCAATGGTGCAAGTGATTCAGACATTTGTTTGCTTGGAGGTGCCTCAACTCCCAGCAGGTCAGGCCTGCCAGGAGATCTGTGGCCCCCACCGGCAAACTTGAAGTGTGCTTGTCCGGAAAAAATTCTGGAGCCAGAATTGCCAGCTTTTTACCAGACTTTCTTCTGGACCGGCTGACTTGTAATGAGGCCCAAGCTCTCTGAAAGTTCTCACCAGATTGGAATGATCGGTGGAAAATGGGCAAAGATCCTTGCTTCAGATTTTTAGATGTTAACCAATGAGTAGAACTTCCACTTGTTTTGCATTCAATGTCAAATGTATCATGTGCATGTTTGTCCCCATGGCTTTCATCTGGTAACTGGACATAAACCTTTGTGAGCCATGATATCAATAAAATAGGAGTAACTGAATGATATAAAGAGAACGTTAAAAGAGTATATGGTTGGAGCACAAAGAATAAGCGACACAGGCTAGCCTTCATGGACCCACACGAAAGGAACTTTTTCTGAGATGGCACAGGGATAAGCACCATGGAAACTACAGAAACATACAAAGGAAATTGATTACGTCCCAATAACTCAGTCCTGTACTTATAGGAAACTTTTCAAATGTTTGCTAACAAGAGATTGTTGTGTACTACTGTTATCTTATCCATTCTGATCTTTGAAAAATACCATTATGTCACCAAGGGACAGGGATCATGGAAATCGGAGCCTTGACAAACGTGTGCCAGTTCTCTCCAAGAACGAGACATTCAGGGCTTTAAAGAAACAAAGCAATGTGTCATAAAAATGTTGTGTTTATGAGAAATAGTGGGACAAGCATTTGTTTGAGAACACAATGATGATGGATTAGATGGAAAATTAGATCCAGACATACTGTAGTACAGCGGATTGCAAAAATTGTGTTAAAAACAGTGGAAACCTTGGAAATCAGGCACACACAATGTTTCCAAATCAATGTATAAAAACATGTTGGCATCATATAAACCAGTGCAATTTATTCTCATCTGAATAGAAATATT
Source organism: Ambystoma mexicanum (assembly GCF_040938575.1). Taxonomy (NCBI): domain Eukaryota; kingdom Metazoa; phylum Chordata; class Amphibia; order Caudata; family Ambystomatidae; genus Ambystoma; species Ambystoma mexicanum. The sequence continues at coordinate 224,270,606 of NC_090936.1, forward strand.
GCTTTCCAAATGAATTTTGAAATCATTGCATGGGCTTTCAGTGAAAAGTTTACATTTTTTGTTTCTGTTCGTAGAATTTCATCAAAAGTAGGAGAACCTCGGTACACATTGGAAGACAAGTGCACACAGGGTGTCAACGTGGTGCAAAATGGCGAATGCCAGCCAAGAGATATCACACATTTCTTCAGTAGATAAAATCTGTGAGAAGATGGAAGGCCTTGTGCTAGACATAACATTCTAGAAAGGTAGTAATTATCAAAGAAATGAAACTCAATGACAACAAAGAAAGCAGAGTAGGAAGAGAAAGCCCCACGGATGTGCATTTTATTAACTATTGTCCCTGTCATTGTAATATTTCATTTAGACATGGACGTGATTCATACATCTGTGTGACATAAACCAGTACAAATTTGTAGCTTGCTCGTGTATAATCTAAACACTATTCAGAAAACATGTTACAATCAGTTTGTAAAAACAGGATAGAACGTGGGAACATGTCTGCACTTTTACATAAGCTAAGCAAACATGGACAACTCAAGCAATTGTCACTTATGAGTAAAAGTGCAAAAAGAAAGCATGTCCATGGTGTATCATGGAGTAGGCAAATGAGTATAATGAAACAATGGTGAACATTACCCTGGATGAACTTTCTAGCAAAAAAACCAAATCACCTGAGTGTTTGGTGATTCGTCAAAGACAAACTTGGAATGAACATTTGCAAACGTTTGTCTGATGTTCGACCACATGTCTTAAAGGGGGGCACATGACTGGATCTCCTATTTTGTCTCAGGCAGCTTTGAGAGTGGTAGGAGGTCACTGCTGGAGAAAGGCTCAGCATATTTAGTGATATCGATGATATTTAAAGTAGATATAGGAAGAAGAAAGAGTAGGGGGAGATAGTGAGTGACTGAGAACTAGTCAGGGAGTGAGATTTAGGATCAGTTTCAATATGCAAAACTAGGTGAAACTTTCAGTTATTTAGAGTGGATGAACAACACAAGGGCCTTCTCTAGCGATTGGGGTGGCAAGTGACACCCAACCAGTGTCTGACTCTTGGAGCTTGTGGAAGAGTCATGTGTCATTGTGGCACACCTGATAGGAGGAGTGGAAGGAGCTGGAAGTCCCTGAGGGCAGCTTTTTTGAGGGACACACATGCTTGGTTTACTAGTTGGGAGCAGCTTGGATTTGGGGATGCAACTGTAAGGAGAAGCTGGAGGAGCTGGTCACCCCTGAGAGATGCTCGTGGGAGACGCACACTCCCCTGGTTTTGCTGGGAGCAAGCAGCAAAGACTGGGAGAGGTGTTGGCTGAAACACATTTGCAAACATGTGGACCAACATATCAGCCCCTGAACGAATGAGAGGCAGGTGGAGAATTGCTGCTTGTGGTCTTTTCATTCCTGTGTGAAATGGCAAGGTCAAAATTACAGATGGTAAACTGAAGGAATCCCCCGACAAACATTCCAAATTCCTATCACAAGTCACTCAGAGGTACATGAACAGTGAGGAGAGACTGACACTTTCCAGATTTCTATCTCCACCATCCCCATCCACTGTGTCAGACAGTAAAGATAATGATAAAATGAATGATGATCAAGACTAAGATTATGCTCCTGTGGAGACTGGAAAGAACCAAGGAGTGATATGGAGAGGGAAGAGGAGAAGAGTATTAATAGAAATCCTCTACATTTGTACAAAATATCTTTGTGAAACAGAGCTCCTGTAGCAGGTCAAAAAGCATTTCACATCATTACATGGCACCCAGAACAATGCCATGCAACTCCAGATAGTATCATCATCCCCACATGAACCCATGCTGCGTGCTGCTAGCAAACTATGAAAGTTCAAAGTGTTGCAGTACTTCACAAAGTATAAACGGCAATTAAATCTGCCCACTTGCACACACTGCTGGAAAACGGTGAGCAAGGGGAAGGCATAGACAAACATGTGCATCATATCTATGGGGGCCCACATGAAATAGCACCATGCACAGGTATGGGAAGAAGTCAAAAGATCTAAGGTGTATACATCGCCATATCATCATAAAAGCAGCACACCAGCCTGCACATTACCCATTAAAATAAGTCTTCTGTATCAGTGCTTGAGACTAGCAGAAGGAAACTAAGCTCTAGCCCCTGTATTACAGATGCATTTAGCAGTGATACCACCTTGGGCCAGTGCGGTGTAATAGAAGTGTTTAAGTGAATCCTGAAATATCACAAGTCCATTGACAGACAGTTGCAGTCATTACAAGTTTGCCGGTATCCCACAGGCAATTCTGACGGAATACCGACAACTGGCTACAATTACTAGTGCTTGATATTACAGATTCCGTCAACGGCAATAAATCCCCATTTTATGGATCCCCATAGCCCAGAGTCCCTCATAGGACTCCATGGAGGGTATTTCTTGCACCGGATATACCGGTTCTAGAAATACCGGCTGCTTTTTGCCAGTGGGGTCCTGATTTACCTCCAGCTCTTGTCTTGACTAATTTCACATAAACAATTAGAAAAGTAGCAAAGTATTTTACGAGTGAATATGAAAGACTTTAGGAAGTTTGGGTATTGGTTCAATGAAAATAAAAAGTAAATCAAAGCCCAGAGTGATCGGATTAGTGAGGACCTTTGAGTGAGACATTTTGTTATAGTGAAATATGATTTTTTAACCTTAAAAGGGCTTCACATTTTTAGTCCAAATAATTGTGACAATTAGAAGACGTTTGCCAAAATCGAAATCTTTTGGAACCCATGTTCCTGGGAGGATCATGAATGAACCTTACAATATGTAGACTGCACATTTATAGCAGTTTTGCTAACTAAAACAAATACACACTTTGTCGTGAATCCCATTGCTGCTAACATGCTCATACCATTGCTGCCTAGCAGCAATTGTTCATGTGGTGTCATATGGATGTTGGAAAGTAAAATTATACACCCAATCGCCGGGAAGCACTTCTGTTTACAAAGCTACAAACACCAGTTTTTAAAACACAGAAAGCTGTCTGAAAGTGAGACTGTTCATCAAATCTAACTTTCATGACATAATCCATTTACTAGAGCCCTTATAATTGAAAATAATCTGTGCCCTTCGCCTTGCAGATCTAAATTTGTCACATTAACGTTTAAAATTGTTTTGTCCAGATGCTTTATGAATGGGTTTTCCAATAGATCCCAGAGGTTTTGGACTTGTGTTTGGTATTGGGGCAGGATGTGCATATATAAGTTGTTTATTGCTCCTACTAACTGTGTGAAAGCTAGTGGTGTTCTCCCATGTAAACTCTGAGAACCCTCTATTCAGGTAGCCAGTGGGTGGTCATCGCTCTTGGATCCCGATCCTGGGTGTGGACGAGCAAGGGAGGATCAGCCTGGTTGGGGGATCCCGGGTTGCCTTCATGGGAATACCTCAGGCAAGACGGGGTGTTCTGCCAGGGCGATAGAAAAGGAGGACAAAGTCCCGGATGCCTTCATGGGATCCATTAAATACCCTCACCATAACCCAGGTCTCATTTCCCCTAATTCCAATTCAGTCACGTAAGAACCGCGGGGGAGGAAGGAAAGAGTCAATTGCCAGAGGTAGGGAAGGAAGAAAAACCAACTAAAACAAAGACAGAAATCTGATATTAATAAACATTGATCCTCTATCAATCTAAATCACAAGGAATACCATCAAGACTCATGTTTGTATAATCAACCATCAGGAATATGACAGGGGGCAACTATCCCCTTGAGGGGAAACCAGGCTACATGATTTCCCTATGTCCATTGTCGATTTCCTGATAGAGTAGCAGCAAATAAATCTATCCTCCAAAAAACCTTCCATAACACCTGGGAGCAATGAAGATTAGCCATAGAAACCACATGGGGAAAGTAAGGGAAACGTACTATAGAAAGAACTCAAGTTGTCCCAAAAATATATTTTTTAAAATGTTGTTTGTTTTATTATTTTACAAAAGGAAGAATACGTTTTTCACAAATACAAACTCAGCAAAACATGTCCATATATATAATAATAAAAACATTTATAAAAAGGAAAATTAAGTCCGTTATTCCAATGTACTAAATATTTCAGAAACAATAATAGAGTCAGGCAGGGTCAGGCACTTAATAATGACCACGGACACATGACTCCACTTGACTGTTTTTTCAACTTTAAAAGGTGTTATTTTTCACAAGGAGGAGAGCGAGCCCTGGATTCTGTCCGCACCTGAAAAGCCAAGGGGCAGAGAGCAGCAGGAGTTGAAGCCTGGAGGATAACAGCATGCTGGGATGCTGGCCCAGTGTTTGTGAGGGGCTGCAGCGTGGCTAGGGAACTGTGCCTCCAAGGAGCCTGAGTAAGGCAGTCTGTAAGCTGCTGGTGGCGTTTGACAAAATGCTTGTTCCCTTGGGACGTGCGCTGGTCCCAAGGATGTCTGAGGGGCAGTTGGTGAGACCCTGACCTCAACCCCCTCTATCCAGAGGGACTGCTGGTCAACTTGACGCGGCTCAGTGTGTGAGAGAAACTTAGGAGCGTGCGTTTGACAGAAGCGGAGCGGGAGAAAGACACGGTTTTAAAGCGGCACAGAGAGGAAAGTGAGATAAAGTGTACAAACAACAGAAAGTGTAAGCGATAATCAGAATAAGAAAAATAGAAAGAAAGAAGCATTTGAATAGTGCCCTGAGAAGTTTCAAAAGGAACTGTTATATTTCTTTCTTGGTGTTTGGAACTTGAACAAGCTTGGGGAAGGAAACCCCAAGGAACTAAAGACGCTGAAAGTATTTGAGAAAATTGCAAGGGATCTGTGGAGAAAGTTTTACAAATAGCCCTTTTTGCTTGAACTCATTGTTGTGACATTGACCAAACAGCACCTGGTGAGAAGACCACCTGAATCCAACCTTGGTTTCCTATTTTCTCTTGAACCACTGTTTTCTTCCTTTTTAAAGACTTCCTATCACATTTTTGTAAGGAGTGAGGGCAAGCATAGGTTTAGACTATTATTTTGGACTATCAGACATCCACGGCCTTTAGAAATATCAGTTAAGAAAACTATCACTTAAGAGTTTGGGCTAGTTAGGCGTTACACCAAGCCAGGAACCTTAGTAAATAAAGGTTTTGAAACTAACATATTTGAGTCTGTGTCTCTCTTGATACAATGCCTGTCTCACATAATACATATATATTAACATGCCATAGCTGACATTATGATACAGGTTAGCCACAAACTTTTAACCAATACAACCACTAAATGCTGTTAGCCACATATGAAACCAGATGTGGCAGAATTACAGAGCTGTGCTGCATGTGCGTGTGTGTGCGTGTGTGTGTATGCAGGTGCCTACTTTACAATACTGTTCTAGTCCTGCTTGATTGGTTCATGCAATTGGGGCACCTGTACTGACATCTCTCCAGCTTCTGTTTTTACTGATTTGTTCTCAATACATATTCTGTATCCATGGACCAATTGATAGTGGCAAAATTGGGCAGTTGTTCACATTTTGCGTCTTATATCTGCCATGCTTTGACTATTATGCTTATATATGATGTTCAGTTGTCCAAAAGCTGCTGTCCTTGAGAATGAGAATGACTGCCAGATTGTGTTGCTAAATCAGTTGCACGATATTTACATTGGATCTGCCTACAGAATCAGGAAACATTGCTCCAGCTTCCCGGCTATCGTGGCCAATCTCTAGAACAATCTCCCGATTGACCTGCGTTCTTAGACTTCTTACCAACTTTTCAGAAACAAAACCTAACAACTGACCTGTTTACTTAACTTCATCATGTACCACCGGCTTGTTCTATACCTACCAATGTAACTAGCGCCCTGATACTGGAGGGCTTGGTGAGCTGCTATGAATGCACAAATAAACATGGTTTGCTTTACTTTTCTCTGCTAATAAATAATTCTGCTGGGATATTTTGCAGGCTATTATTTCCTATACATTTTGAGGAATCTTATACATTACATTTATCAGAACCCTACAACGCTCAACAGGCCTCTCCTTCGTGGCCTCTTGATTGTGCTTTCATATACATATATTGCGCAGAAGAAGCTAAGCTCGTTCATAAAGCTCAACCTCTACTGTGGACAAAGAGACATATGGGCCTCATTACGACCCTGGCGGAATTGGTTTAACGGTGCCGGTAAAGGTGCCGGCGCCGTTAAACCCATTCCACCTCATTATGAGGTTCTCACCAGATGTCCTTTGCGGGTCCTGCGAGGGGACCAGGGAGCTAACAACGGGCCCGTTATTAACGGGCCCGTTGTTAGCTCCCTCCCCATTCCCATTTGAGCCCTATGGCGGCTCAAACGGGAATGGGGATGGGTAAATTGAATGAGGAATTACCGGGTCCTCCAAGGTTGGAATGGCCCGGTAATTCCTCATTCAAGGAACCCGGACCCGAGTTTGGAGGCATCCATGACGTTATTAAGGGCATGGCTACCTCCAAACTCGTAATGAGGCCCAATATGTTTTATATAGGAATATTCTTGAAATCATTTATATCATTTGTCTTCCAATACCATGGAGTAGAACCCATATAATTCCTATATTTAATAAAGCTTCTAGTGCTACCCAAGAAACTATAGACCCATTTCATTATTTACGTCGAGGGAACATAATTGCTCATTGTTGTTGAAAGAATTACTTACTTGATTCAAATAAAATAAAAAAAAACATTCTACCAATCTTTCGGATTGTCTTTATGAAGGGGATGTGTAGTGCACCATGGGGTTGTATTTTATATTCCACCATGTCTCAGGCCTGTAGTATAACAGGTGTGCCTATATATATTTCATACCTGGATTACTCAGTTGTATTGTTTACTTGGTTGACTGAAATCAGATTTAGCACAACTTAGATCAATGGTGCATTCCCCAGGGCCTGTTGAGGCTATTTATCTGGTTGCATGCTAACAATAATGGGTAAGATTACAAAACATGTGCAAGTTGTCACAGAGATTGGAACTACTTGATGTTTAAAGCAGGTGTGTGTACTTGCATCCTACTTATTTAACCTCCATTTGGCAGATCAAGTAAATATATTCACAGATGTGAACAACGTTCTCCTTCGAACAGGCAATATAAACATCAACTTCTTTGCTTAAGCAGACAAACTAGTGATTTTTGACCTTTCCCCAATCGGTTTACAGAGAAGTTTAAAACAATATATAATTTATCGAAAATACTTTTATCCGGTATACACCTTCAAGTCAGTCGTTAAAACACACAAATACAAAGAAGTAGTCCAAGCATTCCTCTATAGAAGACATTTGAATTTTTTTTTAAAACGTATAAACTACAAGGAGAGCAATGCTTGCAGCCGTGGCAGATAAAACACTAAAGACCCCAATTTGCCTAATAATTAGATCAAAGCCTTCTTTCTTAGCAGCCACGCCCTGTAGCTGTATCGAACAGTTACAAAAGTCCCAGAGGCAGACAAGCAACGTGTTAAGAAAAGCATAGCAGAATTAAGAGTACGTATCCCCACATTTAAATACACATGTCTCAACCTCTGTGAGTTTTAGCATAATGAGAAGTGGCATAACACTGTGGGCCTCATTCCGAGTACGGCGCTAACCAATGGCGCTATTAACGCCTTGGTTGACGCCGTACCCGGACCGGCAGCGCCTTGGTGGATGGCGGAATTACCGCCCCATTCCAAGGTTGGCGGGGCGGTAATTCCCCAATCCCCATTTACCCTTCCCCATTCCCATTCTTGCCCCATAGGGCATAATGGGAGTGGGGAAGGCGTCAATTACGCCACCGTAAATTACGGTGGCGTAATTTACATCAAGGTCCCTTAGCGCCATGGTTTTTAACACCTGCTAAAACCAGGTGTTAAAACCACCATGGCGCAAAGGGAACTCGGAGTATGGCGATAAGGGATTACCGCCACCGCTCTCGTTAGCGGTGGCCGCTATCCCTTACCGCCATGCTCGGAATGAGGCCCTGTTTCTCTCACAGTTCAACACAGTGGACAAATGTCAGTCGCTGTTTTGCTCCAAGCATGGTTCAAAGCAGCTATAGGAAAAATGCCCAGTCTCAGGCGCATTGACAGAGATCTTTCAAAGGGAGGTGAAATGTCATCTAACTATTGCTTAAATCACTGTTATGGGCGATATAATCACGGACCAGTCTATATTTGCCAGCATCGGCACCACGCTGTTTCCTAACTCTCATTTTAGCTGTCGTTTTTGCTTTGCTCAGGGCTAAGCGGCAACTACCCCTTGGATTGCTCCACAGATCAACACCCAAATTTTGCAATGTATTCTTAATGTACGCAAACCATTTAAGACTTTTACCTCCATTCAGAGACATAAGATGTAACAATGCATGCCTGCTCTGTTCCAGGCCTGGTTGAAACCAAACCTTTATCCAGAAAAAAGCTGGATTAAATATTGGCAGTAAACCTACAGGGATGGTCTCATACTTCAGGTGAGTGGGTGCTGAAGGTGCACTCACAGGAAGCAACAGAAGATGTTTTAAAATGGTGTTATCTTTAATATTCAACTGTCCAACCTTGGCATACCCATGGAGTTCAGACCCATTTAAAACAGATGGCAGAACCTGTTCACTCTATAAACCCAAGGCCGGAGACACAGTACCTTTACCAGGGCTAAATAAGTTGTACTTGAGAGCACCACTGATGTTTTCAAGATTATTTGCTGCCTTGTTGATCTGTGCCGCCCACCCAGGCTATTCCTGGAACCTCACTCCGAGAGTCAAAATTGTCCACCTGCTCAATTAGAACACCCTTTACTCTTAACTGGACGTGGTTTGAGAAGTGAGGGCTAAACACCATCAACTTGGTTTTACTGACATTTAAATGTAATCGATACAGATTTGTCTAGACCCAGCAAAGTAGTTGAGATCAAAACTGCTTCGCCCACATAAAAAAGGGCCAGGTATTTGCCAAAGGCTAATTTCTGACAGTCCTTGCATGGACCAATTAAAGCATCAATTCTCTTCTGAATGTAAATATTAAAAAGGAGCGGGGAGAAGATGCAACCCTGCCTAACTCCCATAGACACTTCAAATGATGAGTTAACCAACTGCCCAGTCCATATTAAACACAAGCTTTTGTTTTAGAATACGGTTGAATCAATATGAAATTCAAATTGGATGGGGCCCCCCGGATTAATACAATTTGCTACATTTTCGTTCTTGAAACAGAGTTAAGGGCTATTTTTATATCTAAAAATAACACAAACAGAATAATTTTACAGAGGGCTGTATACTTTTGAATTAACCAAAAAAGTATTAGACATTGGTCCAGTGTCCGTACATTATGTTATTACTTACTTCTGTTATTACTTTACGCCCACTCTTGAAGACGGTTCAGGATAATCTTGCCTAAAAACTTATCCACACCATATAAAAGAGAAATCAGTCAGTAATTTGAGGGGTTGCCCCTACTTCTCTTTTTGTAAATTGGGACAATCACTGCACTGCACCAGGAGTCCGGACATGTTCCCATAGTAGGAATGGCATTAAAGACGTTTGATAGACTACGGGCCCACATTTTAACCTCGTTTTTAAATCCATCTATGGGTATTAGGTCTGGGTCAGAGGCCTTACCCCCCTTCGAGGTAGCCAATGCAGCTTCCGCCTCTTTTACAGTAATATACAAAGGGACAGAATCAGATGCCCGGGGTGGAACACAGGAAAAAGAAAGAGGGGAGGTATCGTAATACAGACCTGAGAAATGAGATTTCCACAGCTCACCACTAACACAACATAGCAGAGACTGATCAGATTTAAAATCCCTGTTAGAAACCATTTTCCAAAAAGGGGAGTGACCTCTGATTTAAAGGAATTATACTGTGCCCCCATCTCTCATTGGAATCATGCTTTGAGAAATCATTTAACAATAAATACAATTCAACTGAATGTGATGCAAAGTAGAAATAATAGGTTTAGTTGTCATTCAGATAAGTCCTCATTAGATGAAAAGCCCAGGCAATCTATCTTGGTTTTCTCATAATGAATTTGAAATCAGAATAGGTACATCAAGGTGACATTAAATATAAAAGTATACCCTTATTTAAAAGAATTTGAAAATGCAGCCATTCATTATGTATTATTGAAAGAAAATATTACCAGACATTTTGTATGGTATTGAAACTAGAACAATTATTTCAAAATCCTGGTTAGATCTATTGGAGCGAAGGCTTCAGAAATGATTATTGGACTGCCCCACATGCCTCCAATCCAAGCTACAGAAACTGAACAGGGACTAGACTTGCACTTTGCTTGTACAAAGTTAAGAAGACACATTTGTTTATTTGAAGACAACATTTCTTACTTCCTAATGTGAAAGATGTCACAGTCAATCTCAAATGTATACTTTTTTAAATTTTAGAAATGCCATTTATATGAAGGGATGAGAACTGTATTGAGACATTGAATGTCCATTTACTGAAGCATACAGGCTAAAGTGTTTTAAGTGTTTTTTCCATTATGAGACAATGTTAATAACTGAACCTTTTAAGGCCTGTATTTTGGTGGGCAAAGAAATGTTTTGAAATATTGTGGTGTGTTCTTATAATGATGGTTTAAGTATTTCTTTATGAGATTTTATGATGTATTGTTTCATTTGTATTGTGTAAGGTTTAATATAAACCAATTCACAATAAAAACATAACAACATAAAAAACAGCTAACTAACTCATGAGTGGGGCTTGTTTGAAGGGAAAACCCTTAGAGTGATATTCTCAGGGATTGGAAATGTTGGCATGTTGGGCGCCTTGAGATTACACACTTTGAACGTAATCACATGAAGTGGTTAAAAGACAGAGCTGTGATTTGATCTCAGTCTACAATGTTTGCACTATACCACATTATTCTCGAGGTTTTGTGTTACAGAAAGGTGCAATTATTTGCTAACGTTTGACTTTCAATAATAAATAATACTGTGTCTTGTAGATCTGACTTGGAAAGTACACACATTAAATAAAGACAATATTAAAAAAAGTGTTATTATTTTTCATTGTGCTGTGTTTTATTCATATAAACCGTTCACAAATAAAATATGTTATGCACAAGTAGTGTCATTTTCTCTACACCTAATAGACAATCTTGTGGATTTTTATCCATGACGCTCAGATAAACATTTGAGATTTTATGAAGAAGCAAACTGTTTTGCTAACCAATAAGCAGACCTTACATAAGCAAGCCAAGGCCGTTGACATGTGGCTGTGTCTCTTCTGTCTACAACGGTCACGAAGAAAACAAGGAGCCGAAAATGGGCTAATCATTGCCTCCTGAATGGGAAAAGGCACAACTTCTCACAGAAGAGAGCACAGTGAAATACAATGAGATAGAAGGATTTCTAAAGGATCACTCTATTGTTTGGTAGCAAAGAAGGTTTATGAGCCTCAACACTTGGGTTCCACAGTATAATAAATCGGGTAAATATATCTATGTTGGTCCCAGAAATAAACTTCATTTATAAAAATGTTCATGTTTCATTAAAGGCATGTTTCATTGAAATTAGCTACCTAATCACCTCTACTAACACTTTATGCTCTTCGTCAGGGGTGGCTGTCTGTATTTACAACCCTTGGTTGGAGGCACTGAACTCTAGCCCTGCACCAGGCAGATGTGATGCTAGGTTTTTATTGGTGCAGGTCCATTGTTTGTAGCGCAGTAGGCCTTACTTTCTCCAAGGTATATAGGTACACTCAATCTTACCAACATCTGGGATGAACGGCTGAGTTGGTCTGGCTAGAATTTGGCACTGTGATTGGGCATATGAACACAGGTCTCTGCAAAGATTGCATAACGCAATAAGCTATCCTCTGCATTATAGTGGCACTCAAATGTATTCGGCCATTGCACATGGTCACTATATTCCCCACAGTAAGGTAAACATGCTGATTGACGCGTGCTTCAGTGAACACAGAAGTTATATGTACAGCAGAGAATGCAGAATGCATTACAGGATTCATTGATCAGATAGGAACTTCTTAATAGTCAGACAGGCAGCAGGCTCAGACCACCAGCAGCACACTAAACAATACCATGGCCTTACTGTATGTTTTGTAAAAATGGATACTGAATTCTTTGAATCGGGCAGCCATGTAAGGCCTCCCCACCTCCCCTGAACCCCTTTTTCCCTCCCATAAAGACATCTCTTCTTTTATACGTTCTATGAAGTTTGTATCTTGGGTTGGTCATGGAGAAAAACTATTTCTATGGAGGTTATGATACATTTTTACTGGCCTTACAACTTTTATAGGAAGATGTTTACAGTATATTAACTTTTAGAGTCGCGCTGACCCAGTCTTCAGAAATAACACTGGATTGGCAAAGGACATGCAGCTTGCATGTAAGAGCAGCAGACCATAGCATGGGTGGAGGATGACTGAGGGCTATTGAAAAGGTCAGAGGCACAGAGCTGATATAATCCATACAGATGCAAAAGGGCCACTGGCCAGACTCATCTAGTCTCTGCCAGTACTGAAAGAAAAATGCAAACTGGCATTCATTGGCGATAATGTGACAACAGCGTGTTGTGCCTCCTTATGGGTACGGTGGTGACAGTATAAACGTGATCATTGTGCATTGGGGTTGCATGGGATGTTTGCTGTACAGCCATTATGCAGTAAATAAACCATACTTATTGCAAGTATTGCTTTCTGAGTATGATCTGCAGCAAAAGCCCCATGCGATCACATCTCGCAATTAGGCTGTTTTTCTTTTTCATTTTATTTGTTTAAACAAGTGGTATTTAGGAACACCAGGGGCCAGATTACCATACAATTTTGCATGCACACATAGAATGTTTGAGTGGGCTCACTTAGTGCAAACGCCTTTATCTTGTATTTCAACAACAAATCCGAGTAACATAACTGTCACTAACACAACTGTGCATGTAAAAACTGTGTTTGTGCCTGCCCGGATGTAGAGTAATCTGGAACCATGCGTTTACTGTTAACATTTTACTAATAAGAAGGTCATCATTACTGGGTTTATTTTGTCGGCGTGTTAAATATGGCCAATAACCGTTCATATTTTTTTCATTTCTTTGATTCTCTCCCATCCTTCCTATCGCAGTTGATGGACGTATTAAAAAAAAGTAATAACAGCTGGCTTGCAGACTGATGTATTACCGGGTTAATCTAGCTTGACTCCTCAGTCGCTGCTGCTACTGTCCAGCATCATTTCCGGGTTAATTTAGCTTGACTCTTCAGTCACTATTGCTGCTGCCCGGCATCAAGAAGAAGAATCGGAGTGTTTTGCAAGCTAAAAATATAGATTTCCACACTTCGTTACCGACCCCTTGAAAAGGTATTGCAACTTAAAGCATGCATTTAATGAGTGATGAGGCAGAGGGCCCGATTCACAGAAGTGTTTTATAATGGTGCAATCCCATTAGAAAACGCTCTGTGAATCCGGCCCAAAGTCCTGACCAAGCATAACGCTTCCAGAGGTGGAATTTGCATCCATCTTAAGTTCACATGTATGTGCCCCGCAGCTCTGTTCTTACAAATGGTAAAGTAAATAACCAGCTATGAAAAATACATTCTGGTAAATAAATACGTAGGTACTCATTTAGAAGAGGTAGGAAAAGCCCCAAATTCTAACCCATAAGTGTATTACTATGTTTTGTATTGTTATTATTATCATCATCATTATTATTTTCAATATTATTATATGGAACATCTTTTATTAGTCACAGCAGTAAACAGAGGCGTTGCTGGGGGGGAGGGGCTTGTGGGGTATAGACCTGGGTGTTTTGGTTGTAGCCCCGGATAGAATCTCAGTGTCTACAACCGAAAGCCTAGCTAGCCCCCAGTCCCGACAGTCTGGACATTAGTGTAGCCCCGGATCTTTTCCAGACCTAGCAACACCCCTGGCAGTAAATGTGTACACTAAAATATGTGATTTTCTTTCAGGAATGATTAGTTTCTGCGATCAACAAGGACGATAGAGAGATAGTTGTGTAAAATCAAGCTGCATTAGGGGCAACACTTTCCCTTTGACACGTGTAGAAAGCTAGCCCCAGGAATAGGATGAGAATAGTAAGGACGATTTTTGTAAACACAAAACGAGCATTTGCTCAGATGATAATAATAATAATAATAATAATAATGATAATAATAATAATAATATCTGATTTGTATAGAGCACTTGCTTGCAGATTTATCCCACTTTTTAAAGCATTGTATATATTGTTGCTTTTATTAACCCATATTCAATTGTAGACATTGTTTTGGTGATAGGAGGATCAAAGGCATAGTTGTTAGAGATGGGATTCTGCCTTTGCCTGGAGGTTTCACATACAAATCTGACCTCTGCAATTAACTCGCTGAGCTATCTTACAAGCATGGCTATCTGCACATTTGATAACTATGTATAATGCCTATCAGACATATCAATTCATCAGCGATTCTGAGGATTGATACAGACATGTATGGTGGCACTTTGATAAATGAATGTCTCATTTAGGCCTCATGAAACCCCAAAGAAAGGCACATCATTGCTTAGGGATCCATTTAGCGCTGGATGGATTTCGTTTTGTGTGAAACGCTTCTTCTGTCAGCAGTTATCGCCTCCACCGGACCACCTGCGGTCTATGCCAAAAGCTGCCCAATTCAGAGTTTACCACAGGCGTGGTGGTATTTCTAGAATGAATCTGAAGGTATTCCAAAAATACCTCTTCTTTCAGTGGCAACCATAAAATGTATGTTTCAGACTTTTTGTTGCCATTCCAATCTTCTATGTGGAGGTGGACATGGACAATGTACAGTTGTTTTTCAGGGAACAACCATACATTTGTTGTAATCAACAATGGGGTCAATTCTAACACGTGTATGCATTACATGAGTAGGGTGTTGCATGGGGGGGGCACCAGTAAAATATGGTAATACATGGGCTAATTAGAAGTTGTACATCCACCACTGAGGTGTAAGTAAAAGTAGGTTGATTTTCGGTAGAAAGCCGATTTGGAATATAAAAGGTGGTATTCACATGGAATACCTCTAGCAGTATTTCACAAAAACCTGACTTAGGTGGAGGGTCAAATTGTCAGCACTTGCCAAATAACTCTTGCTGTTAGTCCTCAACCGTAAATGACCCCCTAACAGGGACGTCATTTGGGGGTCACCAGGGTTTGCCTTGTGGTGTCCCTTGCTACCCTTTACATTGAATCTTCTGGGCAGTGACCAATGCCATGTGGCTCTTTGTTTCTGGAGCAGCTGCAATTTATATTGAGGCCTCTTTAAAAAAAAACAGGGGGTTACACAAGTGTAAAATTTCGAGCAGTGACCCTAAATAAGAAAGAATAGGAATAACAAATAAGGTGTCCTTCTGGAATTCTATATAATTATTGCTAGACTCATTAAAAAAGGTGAAAGGTCATGTTCTATAGCTTCCGATGATGTCACTTCGGGATAGGGTTAAATGACATCACTTCCTGTGAGGTTGTCAGAATTCAATGGTCATGTGATGTCACTTCTGCTACCCCTGGCATTTTGGTGATATGACGTCCCTGCCCCCTAAGTCCTTTGTGCAGAATGACGTGTCTTGTAAAAATCGGGGCAATACCTAAGAATTGATGTCATTTTGGGCAATTCTTCGGTACCGAAGTCAACTGCTTCCAATTTTCCTAAATTGATTCTTCACATATCATTTTGTCAATTAGTGCAGCCACATAAAACATCCACGGATTAAGCATAATTTACATGCACTGCTCTTGAGGCAAAGCTGGTGAGGCTGGGACACGCATTCTGAACGACGGCCTGCTAAGGGTACTCCCGGCACATTAGACTGCAAGAAAGTGTGCTTGCTTCCCACCCAGCGCATGTGCAGTGTTAAAGGGCGGGCTGCTTTTCCACCTCCACTCCAGACGATCTCCGGGCTGCTCACAGGCTTCGACATCCGTTAATAGCACAGGATCTGTACTTCATACTTTTGGGGTTAAAAACAGCCTAGAAAGTGAAGCAAGCTTGGCAGCAAAGAACCAATTGATGTCATGGCTGGTACTGCTCTTAACAAGCATGAGGACTGGTTCCTGGGAGGGGAGAACACGGTCTGTGCTTGGACCGAGAGACTTTTGCAGCTGCGCTCCTTTACAGAATGCAAAGAGTATCTTTAGCAGTAGAATGGGCTCCAGAGCAGCAGGAGTGGTGGAGGAGGGAGGCTTTGGAAAAAGGGCCTGTTCTTTTGGGATGGGGGAATCAAGTTCTCCCAAAGTGTCTTCAAAGAAGGGAGCAAGATCTAACCAGCTGTCATCTTTGCCTTCCATTTCCTGCTCTGACATTAGCAATGCAGACTAGACCAGTGACAGCTGGGGACTTAGTACAGTGCAGGAATGTAAAAGCTGTCCCTAAATTGGCCCCAGGAAGCGCACTGGAACCAGTTGACTAAGGTTGTGGAACATGCTTTCCCATGGAAATATTTTAAGAATAATTGGTTGAAATCATGTATGTTGCAGCATAAACTACTGAAACATTGGGTAACAATCCAAATAGCGTACACGTGCTGCAGCGCAACAGATGAAGCACTGCAATAGATGCCAGGTTACTGACAATACACAGGAGCATTTTGCAACAGCGAAAAAACCTGAGGCTTGTCTTGTCAATTTCAAGCAGGTTCTGCCACCTTTACAGGGTGGTTGTGTTCAAAGAATGTGATGAGGCTGGTCTCAACAATACATGCCAGCATTGGCATTGTAAAATATATTTCATGCTGCTAGTCCCCAAAGAAAACATGAGGACAGCATCAACAATATGTTCCTATGTAGCCCCTTTCATGCTGCTAGTGCCACAGAGGTATACAACTATACAGATACATAATGGAGCACTTTACAGAGGTATACAGCAGTACAGACGCATAATGGAGCGTTTTTCAGAGGTAGCAACAAAACAGATATACAGCGGGGGTAGGATGCAGAGGGTCGCAGAGGTGGCATCAAGGAGAGGGGCAGGCGGTGTCTAGCAAGTCAGGTGGCACGAGGGAGAATGTGATGGTATTGCCCCATAATACAGAGATATAAATTTCTGAATGCGCAATTACTGCACATTCGGCATGATCTAAAAAGTCTAACCCTATCATACCAAATGGGGGTTGCAGGGGTGTCCCCAGCACTCTGTGTTCGGTATGGGGGTTGGGGGTGGTCCTCACTTCTAATTCGAGGAGTGTGGGAGTGCAGCGCTGGAAAAAAAGAAAAAGGGATACTGCGACAGAAGCCCCTACCCCCTTTAGGGGAAGGAGACTTAATGTCACAGGGGATGGGTGAAGGGACTAGGAAGAGATGGGAATTCAGGTAAGTGTGAGAAGGTAAAGGTAAATAAGGAGGGGGGTCGCTGGTAGGGGTAGCAGCAGAGTGTGATGCTTGTGGTTATTTAGCGCCGCCATTTTCGAGGGGGCACACAGTAATCATGTAGATCCCAATGTGATGCCCTAGGTGTTGAAGAGGTGAGATTCCCTGAAGAGGTGAGACTTAAGTTCTTTTCTGAATTATAGGAGCATGGGGGGTGAGTCTGATGCTGATGAGGAGGAGGTTCCATAGTCTTGGGGCATAGGCAGAGAAGGCTTGTTTTCTGGTAATTTCCCCTTTGCAGTAATGTATTTTCAAGACTGCACGTCTCCGGGCTTCTGGTGATGTACTGTCTGCCAGAGATGCTGAGTTTCTCTGTGCGGTAGCTGGGTAACTTGAGGGTGACTGCCTTAGGGATGATTCAGCAAGACTTGAAGGTGATATATGTGTGCAGTTGGAGTGAGTGAAGTTCGATGAGGGCCGGGGTGACGTGGTCGTGTCTGTATAGACCCTTGATGAGGTATGCGGCTGCGTGTAAAACACTTATCAGGGGTACAAGGGAGGGCTTTGGGAGGATCTTCGAGGAGTGCATTGCCCCCATACAGGTGGAATAGGACCAGTGCTCGAACAGTGGATCTAAAGTTGTCCAGAGGGAGGAAGGGCATCTCTGTGGCTGTCAAGTGGGCATCTTGTGACCTTAGAACCTGCTCTGAGCCACCAGTAGAGCAGGCACCACGGATCAGGCTACTGATGTGGCAGGGCATGAGTTTACTATGCTTTTGGCCAATTACCTCTTTTGGAGATTGAAATACCCTCACCATTCTATTCATTAATAAAAATGAATTACCCTTGCCAAATGGCAATTCCTCACATTTCCTGCTCCTGTCGTCTATTTGAACATAACCCTTTGCAAATAGAATGTGTTTTCTTGTATTTTATTCTTGTATTTGTTTTGTGTTTATTTCCTGGTTTTGAGGATTTGTTTTTATGGGGTGTGAAGTGGGAGGCTCACACCCCACTTGTATTGTGGGGTAATGCTTCATTGACATCTCGCAGGTTGGTTCTGTGTGGGATCAATCTTTTTCCAGGTGCCTATTTTGAGGCTGAGTTTTCTGCTTCCTTGGTTTTCCTCTGTATTATGTAGAAGCACTAGTGTGTACTTTTTTGCACAGCAATGCTTTCCATCAGGTGGGTGGTCTCACTGTTACCATTAAATTCTTCTTCTGCTGAGCGGGTGTCTTCTTCTTCTTGCGGTCAGATTCCCAAATGGCTGGTCTCTGCGTGTCTGTAAAAGGACAGAAGGACAGAGTGACCCCCCCCCCCCCAAGGTCAAATCAAATTTGGGGAAAAAACCTAAGTCAGCAACAAAAAAAGGGCACATTACCTAGAAACTGTTGTGCACAGTTGTGTTATAAATGCCACATCATATCAGTGAAGCATAAACAATGTCCAAAAATCCAGGGAGCAATATCCAGAAAAATATAGAAGTCAATGTGAGAAACCAAAGAGTGTCTCACCTACTAGACCCTGGGGATCGCTCTCTCAGGTAGCCAGTGCATTGCCACCGCCTTTGAATCCAGACCCTTTCGGTGGACCAGTGCCGGAGGGTCACCTGGGTGATGGGTCTTTGGGAAGTGGGGGTGAGGCAACTAATGGAGAGACGTGGTATAACCCCTTTTTTGTACACCTATCCCATCCTAGTTAGGATTATCTGATGTCCCAACTCCCCCCTTTCCATACAAATGCTGGGCTGAGAAAGTGGACGACTGAGAGTAACAAGACTAAGGGCCTCATTACACGGAAGGCGGTGATCCAGGGTGCTATTAGCACCCTGGACCATGCCGGTAAATTACCGGCACCGCCTTGGCGGAAAGGGTATTTACCGCCCCATTCCAAGGTTGGTGGGGCGGTAAATCCCCCTTCCGCCATTGCCCTTCCCCATTCCCATTTCTGCCCCATAGGGCTCTATGGGAATGGGGAAGGCGCTAATTACGGCACCGCAATTTTGCGGTGCCGTAATTAGCTCCGAGGTCCCTTAGCGGGTTGGTTTTTAACGCCTGCAAAAGGCAGGCGTTAAAGCACCAACCCGCTAAGGGACCTCGTAGTGAGGCGGTAATGGTTAACGGTCACCGTTACCATTAACGGTGGCCGTTAACCATTACCGCCTTCCGTGTAATGAGGCCCTAACTCTTATACATTACACTGGACATGTCCCATTAATCAGGTCAGGCATTTGACTTTAAGTACATACATCTGACACAAATTAGCTCTCCTCACACAGATTAAAGGTTGGCACATTCTGAGAAAGGTGGAACACAAGTAAGAGCAGAATTTACGGGGCAAAGGCGAACCTACTGGAACAGAGCGAAGGACCAAGGAATGGGATCAGCGGGTCGAGAACCCTAGGAGTTCCCTAGAGGAGGTTGATGCCTCCAAAAGGCAGCAAAAGAAATCTGTAGATGGCCAGATCACAAAGCAGAAGGTTGCATTGTGTTTCAATGATGCCAATGACCCTGCTGTGTTCACAGCGGAGTTGGGGAGGCAAGGCCAAGCCTATGGTACTAACCTTGACTCGTGAATTGGAAAATTGTAAAGACAAGAAATAAATGCGCACAGCCGGTGAGTTGGAAAGCGACCTGAGAGACCGGTGTGTGCTAAAGCCATATCAAAGCTGCAACCTTATATCTCAAGTGAAGGCTACATGCATGTGGATGAGACGCAAAGAAAGGCAGACCTGTGAAAGAACTTTTAGGTAAGGCCAGCTGCAAAATCAGAGTAGTCTGGCGAAAGGAAGTAACCCACTTAAAAGTCTCTGTGAAAGGCACATTGTTTGTAGCGAAAAAGTGAATGAACTGTGAAAGCAAAATGATCAAAATTAACCCAGAGAGAAGGGGAGAGTAAAAAGCTGAACGTTAAACTTTAACTTTCAGTCGAAGTGTCCCTGTGGAGGTCTATAAAGAAAGCCATGCACATTTGAAAGTCTTCGAAATCTGAAAACAGTCTCAGCCCGACTGAGGGAGACCCGAAGTGTAAGGTTGGGGGAAGGGAGCCCCCCAACCTTATTGTTGAACTTGTGTTATGAAAACATTTGAGTTCGACAGAGGAGGACCAACGTGAACTGTTATTTTAAAGAGGTCTGAGCCTGACATAGGGGAATTGCTATGAACTTTTTTTTAATGTTGTTTTGAAGACTACAGAGAGAAATTTTAACTTGGAAGGCCAGGTGGGCCTTGATTTATGTTTTGAACTCTTTGTGTTGAAAATCTGAGACAGAGTGTGTTATCCTGCCTACGGGGACCGCCTTACTCCGTGCTGTCTAACGTGGGAAGGAGAGCTGATTCAGCCACATTTATTCTTTATTTTTGAACACTGCTTTTCCACCCACATATCTCCTTTATACACCTTTGACAAGAGATAGGGCAGGCATTAGGTTTTTGTTAGAATAGGCAATTTTTTATTTGACTGACTCAACTAGGACTGTTTTATTTATTGTTTGATGCTCAAGACTTCTCCCATCCTAGCTATAGGGCAAAGTAACTTTAGTGTCAGTGTCATACTTGTGATAACATGCCATTCTTACACCAAGTAACAGGGGTCCGAAGCCAAGAGGAAAAGCAAAATGGCAATAGAGCAGCTGCGAGGGAAGCAGGTAGCATGACAGCAGGCACAGAATGCTCAGTGGTACCAAAGTGGGGAGAGGGAAGCAGAGAATGAACAAGAACGCCAGAGATACAGGGCAGGAAAGGAAAACAAGAGTCTTACCCCAAAGGTATAAAGAGGGTTGCAATGCAAGGCAGTGCAATCGAAGGCAACTGAAATTCAGTTGGGGAATAACCCTCTTGAAAAAGACTAGACTAGAGTGGACCTCTAGGTCGAAAGAAAAACGTAATGGCACGTTAATGGTGGAATCTTCACGCATGCCATATCTTCCCCCGGCGCTTGTGCCATGACAGGTGCTTAACTGCATGGTCCTGCTGTTCTTGTGCATTCGCATGGGCCTTAGTATACCAGCACACATCTGCTCCTGCCTGTGGATTGGCTGTGGAGCTAGAGATAGTAGCCTTTTGCTTTCATGTGTACTTGGGTCTCTGGAGCAGTGCATGGGCAAAGCAATGGATAGCAGGTCTGATTCAGAGGGCAAACAAGGCAAAACAATGGGTGAATGTTTGAGTACCCATATGGTGGCAGCAAGGGGATCAGATGGGGTGGAGGATGTAAACGATGGACCAGATGGTCAAGTCGGGTGTGTTTCAGTCTTTCTGAGTGGGGACAGGCTAGGTGTGCCTGGTTGCCAGCCCTCATCTGTGTCTGGTGAGATTTGAGAGGGCTACCTGATAGGGGGCTCATACTGTAGCAACATTGCTGGAACTTTAAGGTTGGAGGGGGAAGGAGAGACACGCTGAGAGCGGATTACATTTTTACTTCTCTTGAGAGGTCCATTTCAGTATTTTGAGTGTACTAGCGCAGTTTTGCAATTTCCTGGTTGGTTGGGAGGGAGAACAGCTGGGAGACACAGTGGACGCATTTCGTGAGTTTTATAGAGTGGGGGTTCTTTTTGGGCAAACATTGAATCTCATGTGGAAGGCAAATTTAAGCAATGTGTGAGCTCTTCCTGAAAGGTTCCCGGGTATGGCTTGTTTTATTTGGGCTCCATTCCCATAGTGGGTGTGTAGCCTTTCAGAGACGTGACTCTTGGGCTTTACAAAACGGCTGGGGTGGTTTGCTTTGTTGGGATATTCAGGATAAAAGTCGTGTTGTTAGTTTGAAGCAGATTTCCTGTTTGTGAATGAAGCACTCTCTCTTGTGTGAGTGCTTGGGAGGACTGGGCAGTGCTCTCTTGGCCATGTTGGAGTGCTGTCAGTCTCTGTCCTTCATGCAGTCAGACTTTGACGTGGTGTTAAGTGCACAGGTAGAGTTTGTGGTGCTGAATACAAAATATCTCTTCTCACAAAATCTGCTGGGCTTCAGCTTTCTGGGCAAACAGCATTCCCTTTAAAATCTACCTAGAGCATTACTAATGAATAGATTTGCAGCAGTCCAGTTGTAAACCAATTGTGGGTGTGAGTAACTAAATGTAATCTGGAGCTGTAGAAGTGGATGAGTATAATTTTCCTAAGTAATCTAAGTGATTAATAACAGGTGCTAGTCATTGGCTTGTTTCGATCTGTTTAGGAAGAGAGTTCAAACATTTCGAATCACACATTTTTGAATAAAAGTGCAGGTGAAGGGTGGAATCCCATGTCTGGTTGTCAACATGTGGAGTCCTATGGGTTGTTGCTTCTATCCACCACCAGTACCACACTGTTTAGCTGTTTGGCATGCCAAATTGTCTGACACAAATGTACTGGGCCTGTGCCATTGACACTGCAACATTCATCTGAACCAGGTGCACTAAATTACGATGGTTGTTGGGGAGTGGACGGGGTCTATTGTGTGCCTCCTCAGTGCATTCGTAATCTGTCTTAAGTGTAATTGTGGTGTCTCTGAGTGATAACAACCGTGTTACCAATATTGGCAGCAGTACAGATCCTTTGCAGTGATGCTGCAATAGAATGCAGCTTTTTAGAATGCAAGTCAGATACCCACTATTCTGAATGGGCAAGGCCACAGTCTACTGTAATTGGTCACCTATTGCCAAATGGAGTTGGCGTTTAGTCCAGCGATATCCTTAAAAGGATATACATATGCAATTACTGTTGCGCTGATCAAGTATGCAGGCATATAGTACCCCTGCTCTGATGACTAAAGGTAACGTGATAATTCAGCCAAATGAAAGGTGCACCTCCCAAAAGATGCAGCCATACTTGCTTGCAGTAATCAATAAATTATTGATCCAAATCAAATAACACTAGCAATTGATAGGCTGACATGTGTGACCAGTTTACTTATAGGAATGTGTATTTGGCCCAATCAAAAATGTCAGAACCTTGAGAAATAAACAATAATATGAGAGAATGCTTAAAATTGAGTGTGGCAATTAAAGTGCAATACTTTGAGCCTATCTGTTCTCCTGCAGGTCTTCAACACATACACGTAGCATGAAAGTTGCTGTAAGCCTTTTTGTGGCGAATTTATGGGTATTCTTCTTTTGAACATTGCTACCACATTACACTCTGTCCAGCTTTGTAAACATGTGATTGATGGTGCTTTTAACAAAATTGTTTTTGAAAAATATACTCTGGATATCATTGAAAATTACTAATACAATGCCCACGCCTGCTGGAACAGCAAGCTGGTTGAAATCAGGACCAGTCCAACAATTCTGCAGTTCAGAAAGGAATCCAGGAGCCTGCTACTAAGGGAATGCACATGGATAATTTAGGAGCTGCTTCTCTTAGTTATAAACCACTTGTTTAACATGGGATATTCAATATACATTAACCTGTGACCTCCCCTCCCACTAATCTCTAACCTCAAAACATTTGTACAGTTGCTTTCTAGCAAGGTTTAACAATATATAAAACCGAATTCTTATACCAATTGAACTAACTCATTCTTGGCCATCAAAAAGCACGAAAGGCAACATGTCTGATTTTTCAATAATTGGAGAGTGCCAACGCTTCCAATTATCAGGATACATTGTGCAGAATACCACATTGAATACGTGCCTTCTAGTGGCCTAGCTAGTATAACATGCGAATATTTGCATCTTCCCATCAACTGATAACCCTGATGAGTATCTCATGATTTTATGTGAAAAACGCAGCAACTGCGTTTATACAAATGAATATAACACTACCGTAAGAAAGAAGCAGAACCACAGCTCTGAGTGAAGAAACACAGGATGTCCATTTAGTAGAGGATGTGCAAATATTTGCAAACAACTGAAAGTAGGAAGCATGTCTCTGCAATCTGATGACATTCAAATCGGGAAGCAGGGCACATGCATGCATGAACGTGTTATAAACACTCACACACACATATGATCAGAATTAAACACAAGCTCACCAACCTTAAGGTTATAAGATTCAGAGAGTAGTGTAAAAATGCAAAACTGATAACTTCAACATCAAAAAACTCCATTGTATTGGGGGTTGCTTCAGTTCAGTGGCAGCGTTCGGAAAAGTGATGCAATGAATGATGTTTGCATAAGAGACCAGCAATAAACATTTGGCTGAACATCAGGAACCCAGGATTTGGAGGGCACAGACCTAACATGGCAACAGGAGAAGGTGGCTAGAGGCTAACAGAGGCATCAAGCAACTTCTGAAGGAAGCAATGCACCCGGGGTCATCAAAGGGCATGTTATACCCCCTCCTCAGCTTAAATAAATGGCACACCACATCACCTGAACACTATGCTTGGGAATCACCATCACATGCCAAGACAAATAGGTGCCCATCATATGTACAGTAAAAGCTCCTAGATGATGGGTGAGGAGCATGCGCGACATGCTTGAAACGGAATAGTAAACATGCAGATGGAGAGGCTCGGTCAGTGACTCCAAAGCGTTGCATGCCATCAGCAGCATTAACCCCGAAAGGCAAACATACCCACCCCAGCTACCACATTACATGCAGACTCTGGAGCAAAGACATGTGTGAATAGGGCAGCCGAGAAGCAGCAAGATGCTGTAATAGTCAGTTGAGAAGTCCCAAGCTGACAGGCTCCCCCTGTCAGAACCGTATTATCACACAGGCATTGCACAACACATAGTTTGAGGGAAGAAGGGAGGGGTGGGTATGACACTACGGAGGCAGCGATATTGGCTTATCAATTAAATTAAAAGTAAATCAAGGTCAGGAATTTGATTGATAGTCTACGTACAATGATCAGACAATCAGACCACCAGACGCAAACTATCTTATTATGGGGGACTATGTCGACCGGGGCAAACAACAATTTCAAACAATATGCCTCCTTTTGGCGTATAAAATTAAATGCCCAGAGAACTTCTTTGTGTTAAGAGGAAACCATGAGTGTGCCAGTATCAATTGTATTTGTGGATTTTCTGATGCATGCAAACAGCGGTTTGATATTAAACTCTGGAAGACATTTACAGACATTTGTAGACTGTTTCAACTGCCTGCCAATCGCAGATATTGTTGATGAAACAATATTTTGCTGTCATGGTGGTGTAACCCCCCCCCCCCAGATGATTGTACATCACTCCCCCACCCCTCTGGAGCCCTCTCCGACAGCTCATGCTCTCAATCTAGCGAGAGCACAGCTGGAAAGACCAGCTAATAGAAAAATGGCATCATTTTAGCTTAACTTAAACAATTTACAAATAAGGCGGTTGAATGATAGGTTCTTGATGAATCAATCAATATTTAAACAATGTGCTAATAACAGATTCTTGGTTTGGTTGGACGTGATCACACTGCAATCTACAGATATCAGAACCTCTTGACAAAAGGAGCGAACAAACATCTCAGTCTGTAATGAAGACTTAAACGAGGAACATAGAAATTACACGAGGAAGGTAGGAGATCACACAATGCAAGCAGGACCCAGACAACCTGTATCTGGGGATCTTTAACTGGATCCCCCTGCCATCATATTATGTAATCTGACATAAACAAATAGGCCAATTGGAAGGATTACAGTTAAAATTCACCTGTGGTAATGCAGGTCAAGTGGTTGCAGAGTATTAAAGCAGGGCCATCAAAGAGAAATTGATGAAGGCAGACAATTCAATTAATACACAAAGGTCTCCAATTGAGGTCAATGATCCATGATGAAAGCAGCATCTTAATGCACTATTTAACTGTTATGAAGAATTGAATGGTCCAGTTTAGCAATCTAAATTGGAGAAAATGGGACTCACAGTCTCCGAGAAAAGAAAAGGTAAAGAATGAGCGTAATACTGTGAAATGGGTGAGAAATATAAGAGAACTGTATTCACATGAACACGCAGTATTTAGTACGATGAACACTCTGATATGTAAATATTTTTGGGAAATGAATTGCGACCACTAACTTTCTACTATGCTTTGCTGTGCTGGGAAGGGGAAACTGGTCAAAAGATGCATTTCTAAAATACTTTTAAAGTCAGTGTCTTATATTGCTAAAATCCCAAACCTAGAGAAAGGTCCTTGTATAAAGCCACAGACGATTACATTTGAAAGAAACAAGAAATTAAGAATTAAAAGTGAAGTGAGCAAAGTCTGTTATCAGTTGTTAAAACCCAGCAACCTGTGAGCAGTTAGACAAAGGCATTGTTACTGCCACAGGAGAGGCAGTAATCAAACCCAGGACAAGATTTGTTGCACCATGTTTGCTGAGGGAAGGAAGAGACAGATCTGCATGGAAACTAAAAATGGTAATGTGTTGAGTTTGACTACGGCTATTGTGTTTGGAATTAAGTATCCATCACACAACATTATGTGATGGTGACGCCTGGGGTTGGGTGAAGGATGAAATCACATTAAGAAATAAATTAGCATTTTTAGGAGTAAAGAATCTCTGATTGGATTACCTTATAGATGTCAGTAGAAGATGAAGGATTTATAAAAATTGACTGCATATTAGAGAAAGTTTTTTATTTATTCAGTGGTCTCCTGCAATCTGAGCTCGTCAAGGAGGAATGACACTTTTCTGAATGGAAAGAATGGCCTACGCATTTGTGCTCAGATTTTGCAAGCTGGTTTCTATCTCTCAACATTTTACAAAATTAAAGCACATTCTGGGATCAACACAGGCCAGGCCTCACAAGTATCACTGGCTTCCATTGAACTGCAAGAGAGGGATTGGGGGCAGGCAACATAAAGCAAGACCAACCTGTATGCAAGAAGCTAATTCAGTGCATGGGAGACAAGTAGTTATTTCTCTGCACCATGCAAGTATTTTTACAGGCGAAGTCTGTATTTGAAAAAGTTGCCCAAAGCTGGATATTGTAGTTTAAATTCAATCGTAGTGACAATTGCCTTGGAGAACATAGATACATAGTGATCAATATTTTTCTATGAGTATTATGTGACTGGCAATTGGAACTAAGGTGCTGCAATTAGTTTTAACATGAATATTGATGGTTCACTCATCGTGTGTACATTATAATTATGATGATGTATCTTTAATTTCAATGTGAAGAAAGTCTGATGAAGTGGGATACTCTTGGTAAATAAAGAGAAATGTTTTCATAAATACAATCTCAGATGTGGCAGTATATTGATATTACCATGAGGCACGGCCATGGATTCATATATGTGTGGGTGTACCAGATCTCCGTTTCCATGGATGCAAGATTGTCATATATTTACAAAGCAAGCCATTATCTTTAAAAAAAAAGCATACATCTCCATCACAAAGAATACAATTGAGAATTGAAATCCAACAAGGGGATACATCTCATTGAATTTTCATTAGTGTATTGAAGGAAATTGTAGATGGTTGACTCATTTGTTTGTGGAAGTCATAACCGGTGTCCGGTCAAAGGTTTGAATCCAAAAGGATCGAATGCCATAGGGGCGACTCAATAGGAACTAAAACAAAAGGGTTGAATTTTTTTTAAATATATATTTTTTTTCCAGTTTCCGTATAGGATAAAAAAGTGTTTTTAACCACAGAAAAGGGTGTTTTGGGGGGGGGGGGGGGCAAAAAATAAATAAAAAAAATAAAAAAAAATGGAACCTTTTGTTTTCGGTCCTTTTGATTCAACCCTATTTTATTTCGATTCTTTCGATTCGATCCTTTGACCTATAACCATCATAACCATTTGCTGAGTTCCAAAATCCAAAGTTGGTTAAAAAATTTAGACAATTTGCAAGCAGTAAAGTATGTGGTGTCATCATAGTTATTTCCGCTCATATAGATCTTTCACAAGACAACATGGAACAAGTGAAGTTAGGCTTAGCTGATTAAAAAATAATTAAAAGTATGATTCGAAATGGAGTTAATCTAAAAGTGTTACTGGGGATGATGGGAGGATCATCTGCATCTCTCTTTTTTGCCTCAAGGTGGCAGTGTTATTTCATGCACTTTTGCTGCAGTCATTCTTGCTGATGAGCAGAGTCATCATGCACAATATTCAGTCCACAAGTGGAATCTTCCTCTTAAATTTAAACGATATAGGGATTCCTGACTCTTGTTGAGTAGGTCTCCAGTCAATTGAGAAGGCTGAAAAATTCCTCCCAGGACAACCTTCTAGTCATCAGCCACAGAATCTTTATTTTTGGAGGGCAAAACTATAACTAGTAAACATTATATTACAAAATTCCATTATAATACATGCTATTATAAATGGTTACCCCAAACCCACATTTGAGTTGCTGTGTTCCAGAGGCAATGGTATAATCTTAGTATTCACGCAGATAAATAACCATGTAGGCAGGCCAATGCTGGAGGCAACTTATAATGTTGAAGGCAATTTTAAAAGGTCATGGAATGACACTATGCTCAGTGGGATTGTATGGGTTTGAGAATTGGGGCATATGAAAAATACACTGTTGACCTTTTAGATGGATCCAGTGGACAAGTACTTTGTGAGAGAGAAGGCATTCATGTACTGTCTTGCTCTGTTAAGGTGAGGAATGGACATGGTAAAATGAAAAGCTACGATATGTGCAGCTGTAGGGAGAGATCCCTACACAGAGAAAGGCTTGAAATAGTACTGTACCCACATAAGATCACGGACTATCAATGGATGAGCGCAAGGCTTATTTTTCATATTACCATTACTGGGGTAAGTGTATGAGAGAGATGTGCACTTGTGGGAGTACAATCCATGCTGATACCAGTCCTATGCAAACTGGGATTTAACACTAAACTTTGCATTCTGGACAGATGCATGCATTTCTTTATCCAATCCTTTACAAAGCCATTTGGCAAACACTAAAATCATATTAGAGCATCTGTAAAGGTGCAGAAGGAGGAGACTGACAGACAAGCGACAACACAAACAGCCCACCACCCTGTGTCAAAAACGTATGTCAATCCCTTACACTCTCAACTAAACTAGAAAAAATGTGGTTCTTCTTGATCCAGAATAATGGATTTGAGTTCTTCGTTTTAGGTTGGATCTTTGCCTCAGAGAATTACTCCGTTCCCCAGGTCTTGGTTCCTCTCAAGGTATAAAGTAAAGTTCCAACTTGTATTGTTGAAAAATTATGCTAAATAAAGTTCAAGGATCAGTTCATCAAAGTTTTAATTCGATGTTTCAGCACTAACAAAATGTCTTTTGGTTTTCTCCATAAGGTTCGTAACACAACACCTGGGAGAATTACTCTCTTCCCCCTAGCCCTTCTCTGGCTTCACTGTGCCAGGAAGATGCCTCTCCTCTCTTGGCTTTTCACAGTCTTCTCAATATAACACCAGGGGAAATGACACCCTGCCCCTGACCTTTCTCAGGTTTTGCAACACCAAGAGGATGCTGCTCTTCTATTGGGTTTCAAAATGTTCTCAATACAACATCAGGGGGAATGACTCCCTTCCGCAGGGCCTTTATCAGGTTTTACAATTCCATGAGTGATGCTTCTCCTTTCTTGGCTTTTCAACATGTTCTGACTACAACACCAGGTCGAATGATTCCCTTCCCCAGAGCCTTTTTCAGGGCTTTGAATGAGCAGTTCCTCTTTGCCGCAAAAAGCAGACACCATCCTGCCAGGCATTGACACTGCAATGAAGAAGATGCACAAAAAAGGGGAACCTTTCCTCTCCTCTATGTGGGTCCCAGAACTAGGGTTTTTTTTCAATGTCCTTAGTTCCAGAGCCAACCTGCTTTACCACTAGACCAGGTACTGTGACTTTGAAGATTGATGAGGGTCTCCTCCTCATATGGTTGCGGTCCCAGACTCAAACTTATGCTTTAGGCTTTTAGATGCACAGCCTACCTGGTTTACGAATAGGGCAGGTATTGCGACTATGAATATTGATGAGGATTTCTTCCTGATATGGGGGCCGGTCCCAGATTCACACAACTGCATTAGGATTCTTTCCTGATCTGCGTGGTTCAATCCCTGTCCTAGCTTCAGCACATGTCCATACATGCAACAAACTTTCTTCCATACTTTCAGGGTCCCAGACCTTATTTTCACAGCTTCTCTGGCCTTGAAAAAACCTCCTTGGGCCTCCAACGCCGCTCTGGTAACCCGCATGTTACTGTGCAGTCCGCAAGGGTTCCGGTTCCTCTTGGGTGTCTGCACTCGATCGCAGGGCTCCGATGGCTGTCTTGGGCTTTGCTCCGGCTGTGGCAGTTTCGCATTTCCCTCCTTCTTTCTGACAGTGCAATATGCTCTTCATGCATTCCCCAGTGCTTAGGAATGTCAGGAGACGTTGCCTGCATTGTTGCCGTGTGGTCCTCTCGTCCCGTACCAGGGAGGGCTAGACAACTCATTAAGTCCTTTCTCTGTGTTTTACTGGTTTTGGCCAATAGGATGTCAGCAATCACCAAGCTGCTCAATGTGGTTCCCCTAGGTAATCTCTAGGTTTCCGCACCTCCTCGTTGTCACATTACTGATCTTATTGTCCTCTCATGAGTCCATGGAGTTCTTCTTCTCAGTACTGTTTAAGGGCTCCCTTCTGGGGTAGCCTGCTTATTCCTCGTCTCAGTAGATTTACAGAAATATGTAGCAGAGGATGGTAAGGATGAAGAGAGTGGAGGTGAATTGGAGTTGCGTGTGTGTTGTAAATGCTGCATTCTCCCTAAATAGTTATCATCGGTCCCATAGGGTGTTTCCCTCCAAATGAGATCCTCTCGCTGAGTACCACACCCAGGCAGACTATCGGGTAGTGGCCTCAGCTCCCTAACATCATGGTAAAGCGCCTCCCCCATGGAAGCAGTAACGACATTCTGGGATTCTTCACACATCTGAGATGTTATATAAGTTTGGCTGCCTAACTCTACCTGTTGAGGGATAATGAGTTCTAGTGTTTTCATGCACATGTTGACTAATGTGCTTTTCATTTCTGTATTGTACGACAAACAATGCGTTAATTATTTATAAAATGTGCTAAGGGTTGACTAGCTTGTGTTATGCAAACCACAAAAAAGCCAACAACATTGTCAACTATTTTGTAAATGTTTTCGAATGTCTTTTCTTTTTACCGTAGTTAACGAGTTTGCTAACTTCACTGGTAGTGCAATATGATGAAATGAATGAACAACACATTTACCTGAACATGTTCATGTCCAGTTTGGATGAAGGGGTGAGCATAATGATTTGTTATTAAACCATCCCTTCTATGTCAATGGTCAAAAGAGGGGGGAGAGTTGAGTCGTCAGACAAGATAAACCTTGCAGAGTCCCTTGCTCTCATAATCAATCTGTCCAAATGGCATTGAGAAGAAAAAAACTTGGGGAAGTATCTGTGGATTAATATTCAATAATGGTCCTGGATTGATCATTAAGTTCATCTGTAGATCAGGCTGCATTACAGCAAAGTTAACTAAAGACCTGCATATTTGTATGTCATTGTGCCAGCAATAGAATGTTGTCGGTAAACATTGCTGTTGCTGGTGGCATTCCCCCCTTTATTTTAGCTAAACCTTTATCCCCTCAATACCACAGGCTTCAGGCCTCATCTGTACCCATTCCCCCTCTAAAGCAATGACAAAAAAGGAAAGATGGTATCAGCATTTTTTATCATCTGCGTGCTATTATGAATTAATAAATTAATGGCACCGCAAAATATAATTGGCTTACTGAATGCTAATCAACAAGTGAGATAACTCACCCTTGTGGCAACCTGTTAAATGAAATCTTCAATGTAGTTGAGAAAAGCTAAACCATGCATCATCACCAGAGAACATAAATCCGATTTGGAGTGATTAATATGCTAGACAAAATATGTCCTAAGAGAACTAAAACAGAAAAGTAAATGTTAATGCTGTAAAAACAGCTGAATAAATGCAATGTAGACACAATTCCAAACTATCAATAAAGTGGGAGAAACAAAGTGAAACATAGAGAAGATATTTCACCACGAGATGGGGAATTGTGAACAAGACTACATCCATCTTTCCATTAGATTTTGGAATCTGCAGCTATTGGTTCCCTGTTGATGTACATTGTCATAGGTCCCCATATCAATGTGTACTCTTGTCATGATGAATCTTATCAGGGACGATCTTTATGGCTAAATGTCTACCTCTTCCTCCATCATTCTGGCCTCTCTCACTCAACCTTCTCCGAGTACAAAGTCCTTGTTACAGGGTGTGTGTCATCTGCCATCACCCTACATAATTATGTGTTTTCGCCCAAACAGAGGAAGAATGAAAAAGTAAATGCTCTGTTGATACTGACTGGAGCTTAGTTCAGCATTCCACACCAGGTGTGGGTTGCCAAGCTGTTCTCCTCATATCACACATCAACAGAACAATGTGTAACAGTAGCAGAACCTCGGACAATGCATACAGAAATCCCACTGTTCTCCTTTTTGGGCAGTGTCACCTTTTTTCTGTTTCCAGTTGAAGGTAATTTTGTTGGTGTGCATGTTTATGCCGATGTTGTTGTCTCAGATATCCTGGGGCTGAGGGTGCATGCCCTGCCGCTGCTAGTACCGAACTGGCTACAGTCTTACTGGTTCTGGCATTGCTGGTGTGTGTGTTGGCGTATGCTGGTCAAACACTATGTTTGCTGTGTATAGTGCCAGCTGCACTAATCTGGAAGATGGAGGAATGAGCCTTGCCTTCTGTAATGCTGAATCTAGATCTAGTGCTCTGAGAGGTTTGCTGATGGTGGACTTGACAGCAATATCATGAGTGGCACTCTGGAACTACTATTTTCTGTACACTCTCCTGTGTAGCCAATAAATCATCCTTCTACTTCTCCAAATATTCTTGGTGTCCCATCTTTCCTCCTCTCTAAAGTAGTGGTACATTCTGTACTTGACATTGTACCAAATACCACCATTCTATCATTGCCAATTGGTCATTAAATATAAGTCAAGTGAGCCAACTGAGAGTCTAGTCAAAAATGAATTGAACCAATAAGCACAGCACCGGTAATACAGGCTACCTGAAAACATAGGCAATAAAGTATAGTT
The DNA here is from genome assembly GCF_040938575.1 of Ambystoma mexicanum. Lineage (NCBI taxonomy): Eukaryota > Metazoa > Chordata > Amphibia > Caudata > Ambystomatidae > Ambystoma > Ambystoma mexicanum. Next base: position 224,303,773 of record NC_090936.1, read on the forward strand.
GATAATAATCGAACCAAAACAATTGCAATTCAACTTTTCTCTGTGGTTCTCAATATATTTATGTCAAATATATCATTAAGAGAAAGGAGGATGTTTCTGTCGTTGTGTATGTTATAAATGATTCCACTAACACACACCCATTCCAATTGCTTACAATGCTCCTGTCTGGAATGGGAAATGAGCATCAGTGAATGGGGGTGATATGACACAGTCTGAGTGTGAGGAAGTGCCATCTCGCAAAGGTATAGAAGCCCTGGCTTTTTTAATTTGTACAATGAATACAATTATGCAGGCATTTGTTCTCAGAAAGGGTGGTCTGCTAATCAGACTGCCTTTTTAAAGCTCCATGAAAAAAGTATAGTGACACATGTGCCCTTTTGCATCTATCGCTTGATCTGAAGCACCTGCTCTCCAGTTGCACAGAGCAGGCTAAAAGGCCTCAGTTTCCCTTTAAAAGCTGCTGTGCCAGAAAAGGCACTGCAGTTCAGAGGCTGTGTTTAAAAGCTGCACCCCTGTTCCAAAACCACATAATCATGAGGAATTAATATCCAGGTGGTAGTTTCATCTTTAAATAACTGTGAGGAACTCATGGTATCAAAATGAGAGTCACAACAAGAGATGTAAGTTCAACAGTTTTATTTATAACTTTGCACAGGGTTGGAGACTTCCTAACTGGCCCTAAATCTAAAGTCAGAGTAATCTTGGCCATAATGTAAAAGAAAACCAGTCCTAGTCAGTACATTCAAAACAAAGGTTCTAAACCTAATCCCTGCCCTAATTCTAATAGTGTTCTCAACAAAAGGATCAGGATGGCAAGGGGTTTGATGCAATGATGAATCCCTTCCCCACAAGTTCATCTTGGGACAATGGAATTGCAGGGCATAGGGAATTAGGCAGCACCGTTTTTGCCAGAGAGGCACACTATGGCTTACTGGGTGAAATGTTAGTTTGGACTTTCCAAAAACAAAGTCAGTGCAAATGTTTTCCATGAATAGACTTCTATGTCTTGAAACAAAACCCTTAATAGTCCCAATCTTTCATAAAGGTCTAATGGATACCCTTCCACATGTTTTCTTGGTCGAAGACATGCGAGACAGCATAGGTTTGGCTTATGACTATGCCTGACTACTTCAACAAACGTTACCCTCACTTTCTCTTGTATTGGCAAGATTGTGGGCTTCTCTCCATCAGACTTAAGCCACTCATAATATTTATGGTTTCCCTCAATTGGGCTCAGACCATCTATACATTTTCCACAGTCCACACAAGCCTTCCTTAATCATGCTCAGGCCTTCAATACCTTTACCTCCCTCAGTTGGGCTCAGGCTTGAAATGCATTTCTCCAGCTCACACAAGCTCCCTTCAATCGGGTGCCAGCTTCTATCCACGCTACTTTCTATTACCAACAATCACTTTTGCCTCTGGACTTTGAATAGTCAGTCATGTTACTACAGAGACTTTCGACAGTGCTGTATCCAACAGCAGGACCACTATGTGTACATTGTATCACACTGTCTCTTTAAAGCATTGATCAATCTTTACCTGCGGTTGCCGTAATATAAGCAACCTTGTCTTGATACAGTTACTTTCAAGCAAAAACAACCAGGTCTTTGTTTTTCTCTTTTGTTAACTCACTGGCTGTGTTTTTATATTGTTTGCGTTCCCGAGTTCAAGGTTCCTTTACTTGTAGCTTCATCGAACCTCCCCAATTCAATCATTCACATATCAACATTCCCCAGAAGGACGACTTCCTGCTCGTGTTATCAGCTGCTTGTTGCAAGTGCGGTTCTTTTGCCTCGCTTTCTTGAGACTTCTCCACAGGTTGCATAGTCCTCGGGCTTTCTGCCCTCCAATCTCTCATTCGCAGGAGCTCCTGAAGTCCAGTCCCTTCTCCTTCCCAGCCTCACTCAGTGTGTACCTGTGTGCTCTGCTTTTTAGCCCAGGTGGGGAAGTTAACATGTTTCAGGTGGGAATGATTGGAAAGGGAGGCTTGACCTTGCCTGGCCTCATTCCCGGGACACAGCCATTGAAAAGAGTCAGAGGTAATTTTCACGACTCTGTTCCTGATCTTCCTCGGCCCAGTAGTAGTGATATTGTAGGAAAGGTGAGGATCATGGGATTTGTAGTGTCCTACAAAGTAGGTTGGAATAGGGGTAGGGAAGGCTGTTAGATTTGATCCATAGCAAGTTCAAGTAACTCATCTGTCCAGCAGGACATCCCCTTAGTGGGGGCTGTCCTGAGAAACAGGAACCAAAGAGCACACCCCACATGAAAGGACTAGCCTCACAGCAGGGTGCTGCATACCAAAGGGCCATTGATGCTATGGGGTCTGAGAAGGGGGCAAGTTATTGTGGACAGTGTAAATCAGGCTTGTGTTTGCTTCTGTGAACGTATTCCTATAAAAGAGTTGTTCTCCCATTCCTTTTTGATGCATTTATGGGCTTTATTTTGGACCTTCTGGAAGAGAGAGTTGATCTTTCCATAGCCTTTGCGCCCTGAGGTGAAGATTGAGTGTTGCAAGGCAGAGACAAGCTCTGCTACCTAACCACTCCTAGTGCACATTAGAGGTGGTCGGCTGCTGGTGCAATACCTGCCTCTCTTCAGAAACACCCGCATCCAGGACCTAAATGGAGCTGAAAGACTCCTTCAGGTATTTGCCAGCATCCCCCATGTTGGGAGTAAAGAGAACAAGGATTCATCTTGTCGCTGATCCCCTGTATTTGGACTCACGGCATCCTGAGAGCCAGAACTGTCAGTTTCCCTGTTTTTTGCCATCAAACATATGTAACCCAGCTTTGAACCCCTTCTGACACCCATCGATCCAACAAGATCCACTGTTGCTGCATTGTGTACTCTCTTGATCTTCAAACCACTGCTGCTGCATTTTCATAACAGTGTGCTGTCTCACTATGCCAGCTGAGGATGTTGTTGCTTCAGCTCAAACAAGTGACTTGGCACTGTGGAAGAATTCCAAACATTGCATTTCAGCCAAGTGCATTGAGTCACTATCATCGTCATCTTTGATCAGTGATTGAGAATCAAACCAACCCCTTTGACAAGCTTTATTAGAATGCCACATCTAACCACAACAAGCCTTTCTTTAACTGCGGCTCATCGCCTGCTCCGTGTCTGGATCACTGTGGCTCGTTCATCCAAACCTGATTCTAACCATTTGAACAATGCCTGGTTTGACTCCATCAAACTGCCAAGAACAAAAAAGGAACTGCTAGAAGTCATCAGGTCCCCTGGTATGTTGGGACACTATGCCCATTTTTGCACATTTTTAACCAAGAAGCATATATCCTTTTGAACATTGTAGCATTTCATTGCTTTTTTCTTCCCTCCTAAGTCAGCAGAGGGCTTGCATCTTTACATTCTGCATTTCTCTGTCTTTCTTTGCAGCTGTGGGGTTAACTATGGTGTTTTTAATAGCTATTTGTACATTGGTGTGTCTAATTAAAGTATATATTTATTTTAGACCATTGATTGGACATTCCTTTAATTTGAACTGTTGCGCTATTGCTATTTGGGTTGCTACTGTTTCACATCCACACCCAGCCTTCTGACCACATTACCACAAAAGGTGAAGGAGGTATATCTCTTATCTGTGTCTGTTTCATCTTTATGCTTTTGATCAATATTAGTTTGTAGAAGTGTGAGGTCTGTGTAGGGAGGTTAGTCAGTACTCATCCTTGTACTTCTGCAGTGCAGAAGTCCTTCAGCCACGCTGAGCCTGTTCTGGAGGCTGAATTTCTATTAAATAGTGCTGAGCAAAATTGAAAACATGGATTTATACTGTCAGACTGATAGAATGATATATTAGAATGAAAGAAAAACACTTAATTTTAAAACAAATTGAAATATTAGAAGCATAATTGCATCATCATCATGGAACTGGAGTGAAAGTTTAATTAAGCATAGCGGTGCATGTCAAACGATGACTCTGCTTTCAGAAACATTCCAGGAATGCACCTCTGAATACAGATGTTGGAAGCAAGTGTTTAGTTGTAGTTGTAAGCAGGGTGCATGCAGGTGTGCTTTGTTACACTAGCCGGAGAAGGTGCTACCTCTAAAACACTATGGATGTCTAAGTGCATTCTTGGTTTTACAGAGGAGCAAACCTTATGACGAAGCATGAATGAATGGTGGACAGGGCCTGCCTCTGATTATAGTTTGTGACGCACGTTGTTTAAACCATTGAAAACAAACTTGTCTGAAGAACTTAAACAGATGCCTGCATACCTCTAGGTTTAACTTATCAGACACAACGGCGTGCAGCAAACATACACAACAAGTCTTGTAAAAAAAACATGTAGGTGCGTGACCCCGTTGCAGGGAAAAACCTGAGACTCAATGGCAAATAACTTAACCAAACGGAAAGTTTACTAAAATACATTCAATAAAGCAAATGGTTGACAGTGCACATTAAGTTAAATATATTTCATGTAAATGTTAATAAAAATTAATTGTTTTCTTTAGCACGTTATTAAAATCAGTCTCTCTATGCTGACAATGTTGCAAAAAGGCCTGGATGAACTTGCTGCTTGAAACTCTAATCAACTGAATTTCAGGTAATTCAACCAGGTAGAAGTTCGAATAAACGTGTTTTTTTTTTGTTTTTTTTTTAATGACTCTGAAGTTCAACCTCATGGCTTAATTAAGTCCTTGCCATCTTGGCAGAAACTCGTTTTTGGAACCATACTTGGGGGAAGTTAGAGTACTTGGGTAGGAAGAAGAGCAGGGAGAGGTAGTGAATGACTGGGAAGTCATAGTTAGATTTGGGGTTGTTTTTACTTATTTTATTTATTTATTTCGTGTGCATTTGTAAGGTGCTTATGCATCAGGTAAATTGGTTTCAAAGCGCCCACAGGGCATCAGGGAGGGAACATGGGAATGAAAGGCAAATATAACAATGAAAGAAAGAGTTGGCCATACTAGGCCTTCTGAGCATTCAGAACGTGCAAGTGCAGCTTACAAAGTGCTATTGTGGTAGAGATTCATTGATAGGAAGTGGGTGAACACCAATTGCATCTGGTGTGAGTTTAGAGCAAGGTAATCTCGGTGAAAGGGGGTGTGGCTTGGGAGACTACAAGAGACACATGAACAAAACTCTTGATTTCCCATAGGGCAGCAAGTGGCAAAGTCACGCTCGGTAGATTTCAGAAAGGGGAGAAGACAGATCTGGGCAAGTGGGTGACACACCAGCCAGTGTCCAGCTCTGAAAGTTAATGGATGAGACACACGCCATCAGTTCACACCTGTAGGTATTTGTCGGCAGGAGCCGGGAATCCTGGAGGGCAGCTTGTTAGAGAGTCATACGCTCCACATTTCAGAAGGAGGCCCAGCTGAGATTAGGGAAGGCAGATGATACACCCATCTGTGATAGTAGATGCAGGAGACATGTGCCTTCTGCTGACGTATACCAAATTTAGCAGGGATTCCCCGAGGGTGGCTTGTCAGAGAACAACCTTTGTGTCATTTTGGTGGGGGGAAGTTGCAGATATTCGAGGAGGCAATTGAGACACGAATCAGTGCCCGACTATGGAAGTGAGTGGAGGAGACACATATCATCGCGCTCACTTGCTTTTTGTGGGAGGAAGCAGAAGATCTTTAGGATGTGTTTGAGGCTCTGGGCAATGAGTTAAAAACACTCTGTTGCAACATGTCATCATCAACCAAACAAACGGCAAGGAGGGATTACATGCTCTGTGTGGCCTGTTTACATGTGCCACAGCACTTGCTATGCGCAGGTTTAAAGCCACAGTTGTTATGACTCTGCGAGACAGGGGTGTGATACCGTCCTGTTGCACTCTTCAGCACAAGTGCAGGTGATGGTCTAGTCTATTTCCAAAAGCAAAGGTATTGATTCTTCAGCGTGGCAGGCAGGAAGATTAAATCCATGGTTTGCTTAAGGGTCTCCAAATGAGAATGTAGCCACCGCTTTTGTTTATTTCGCTGTGAAATGTGTAGAATCCAGTAACTAGTGACAAAGTAAACACACATTTTACAATCCAATACGAGGATTTTATATTTTTCAGTGAAATTCAAAAGAACGGAGGAGTATAGGTTTTTGCTCCATATGTTGTGTGCTTTGACATCTATTGCACCCAAACTATGGTATTCAGAAGAGCATGGTAGACTATTGCAAGTGAGAATACAAATAGCACCACCTCTTTGAAGGTTATCAGTTTGGTACAATGAGAAAAGTGGCCTTAGCACACTCATTATCAAAGATATTTTGAATTCAGAGAATGGCAAAAAAGCAAGATGGAATTCACAGGTCAGATTTTGTGAGACTGGGGCATCTAATTTTTAATGGTTATCTAAAGATAGCCATTTGTTTGTAATGTTATCTTGGTGCTGTGTGGGGAAGGATGGATTGCAGAGTGTGGAATTCGGAATGTGTGTATGATTATTCTAATTGGTTATTTATAACGTGCTTAATACCCAGAGGTTTCTAGGGGTGGACCCGGGGATCGAACCTGAGTTGCTGCGCATCGTCTTGCTTTCAAGGCAAGTGCATTGACCTTGAGCGAATTGCCCCTGAGCTATCCTCCAGAGTACTTGATGTGGGATAAGGTTCATGGAAAGTCAGTTGACCAGTGTTGCAGGCTTCTGCATGGTGGGGGCTAAGATGTATCCTAAATGTCAAAAAAATGGTGTTTGCTCAATATTACTGTGTCAGGACATAATTATAACATTGGCGGGGAGTGGTTGGCCACCTGGTGAAGCCTCTGGCGATGGCAGCAATGAGTGGTGGAGTGACAACAATCATTGGCGAAGCAGCAGTGGAGGAGTGGTGTCTCTCGTGGATGGGAAGTGGATCTGCCACGAATGCCAGGGCCATCTGCAAGATATTACAAGGTAAGCAGCAGTGAAATTGGCCAATGGCTTTGCACGAGCGCCTGCCTCCGGCCATGCAACAGTAAAGGAAAGGGCCTTTATGCATTGCACACTCTGTTCAGAGGGCCTGAGAGGCTAGACAATGGACAGAAACTTCGACAAGGAGCAAACAAAAAAAGGAGTACACCACAACGTCGGATATCGTACAGGGTAAGGACCAAGGAGGGTCCATAGCTGTGAAACGATGTGTGTGCCCTAACGGCGTAACATGTAGCAGTAGATCTGTCCATACTAGCTGACAGCGCATCAGATGCTGGTAAGGGTTGTGTTGTTGTTGGGGGTGATGCTGCCAAGGTCACTTACCAGTAGGTGGTGAGAGGGTGTGGGCCCCGCTACCCTCTCAGATGCACATAACCATGTCTGGTGGTTGTGGACTGCAGTCACAGAGGGCAAGGAATACTCACTTGTCAGGTGTAATGGCTATACCCAGTGTGCCTGGGCCTCCCATCTTTATGCCATGCCCTGGTCCCAATAAGATCAAATGGGGCCACTGGAAGAAAGGCTTTTTGCACTATATTGGGGCAGCATGTGATACTAACTTTGGCACAGATAGCAAAGTGTCACTCCTCATGCATTTTTGGGGTATGAGGGTCAATGCATTTTTGAGACTTTAATGGATTTCAGTGGTGTGGCAGATACAGACACGGCAAAAGAATTAGATATTGCCTTGTTGAAATTGGATGTTCATTTTAACCCGAAAACAATTACAACTCTTGAGCGCAACATTTTTGGAGTTTGTGTTAAGAAAAACAATGAGAGTGTGGGGGAATATATTACTGTCTGCAATGTTTGGCCTTGTCGTGCAAGTTTGGTAGTTCCTTGGACAAACACATCAGGGACCAGTTCATGATTTATTGTAAAAACAATAGTATCCGGGAAGAGCTAGGGTTGAAGTATGATCCCAGCCTGGATGAGGTGAGTAGTATAGTAAAAAGGATGGAGCATTTGATGGCATGTGTGGCCAAAATAACTAAAGCACTGAGCAAGAACGCTGCACCTGAAGTGTTGAAGGTGGGGTCAGAGGATGAAGGGAAGAAAAACAATAAAGGAAATGGATTGCGCCAGAAGGGGGGGGGGTGACTCGAGGGGTGAATGCCCAGGACCCAAGGGAGAAAGAGGGGAGGAAAGGTTATGTTTTAGGTGTGCTAGTAAGACGCTCTTTGCTGGGTCCCCAATATGTCCGGAAAGGAAGGTAATCTGTTCCAAGTCCAAAAAATGGGGACATGTCTCTAATTGTTGGACGAATTTTCAATTGAGGCTGGAGAAAAAGTAGGTGTTTGTGTCTCTGGTGTGGGGTATGCATTACCACAGGAAGACAGCAAAGAGAATACCAACATGATCACAGTAAATGTTGTGGAGGATCAGGATGCTGATGAGTGTGTGAGTCCAGAGGCAGAAATATATGTGAATAGGAGAAAGATACAAATGATGGTGCACTCAGGAGCTAAAATATCTTTTATGTAGAGAAAGGTCTTTGAAAGAGTTTTGGGTGGAACAATTGAGATATTGATACCACCTGATAGCAAACCAGTTGGTTATAACATGGACATAATTGAGCTGTTGGGTTTCTTCATGGCTGCCTTGGAGTTCTAAGGCAGGAGCGTAGAAGGAAAAGTGCATGTCATCCGCTACTGATTGGGAAAGGGAGGGTTTTCACGAAATGGGACCTGGCACCTACCTATCACCAGGTGGAGTTTGAGCCAGAGTCATGGAACCCTACCGCTTTGATATCTCAAAAAGGAATTTTTCATTTTTGCAGTATGCCTTTTCGCTTGGTCTCTGCATATTTTGTATTTCAGAAGGTCATGTACAAGTTATTTGATGGGTTGAGTGGGGACCACTGTTTACAGGATGACATTTTGATATTTGGGAGTCATTCGAGGATCGGATCATGATATGACATTGGAACCGTATTGGATATCTTGGAGGGAAGAGGAATGACCTTGAGAGAGGAGAAATGTGTCTTTATGAAGGAATCGGTGGAATATTTGGGACAGGAGATAATGGTAGCAGGGGTGAGTTCAAGAAGGAGATGGTGGAAAGTAACAGTAAAGTGGTATGTCCAAAAACTTATGATCTTTCCCAGGGTCGGACTGGGACAAGAAATAGGCCCGGTCACCCACAAAAAAGTGGCGCATCCCTCACCTCAAAAAAGTGGCCCACCCCTCGCCTCACGACCCTTGACTTCTGATGACATCACCGTAAGTGATGTCATTTGACCCCACCCCAAAGTGACATCCCAGGAAGCGATGAAACACGACATTTCACCCCTTGACAAAAAAGGAAGTGGCATCAAATAGCATTGTTCCTAAGTACACATAATTACTGTGAATCCAAGCAAACGTCCAAGGCCAAATGATAATATGTCATTGTACAGCATTTACGCTTAAGCTCTTTTTTATAGAACAAATATGTATACAATATCACCCAACCTATACTGGTACTCATTTATCGAACTAAGAAGGATGAAAGGCTTTTTTTTTAAACAATAAAAAAAAACGATTTTATTTATTTATTTATTTATTTTTCTTCCAAACCGGCCCAAGCATGGCCAGAAACCGGCCCCCACTCACCAGGGACGATTTCGGCCCGGCCACGGGCCGAAAGGCCAAGGGGCCAATCCTACCCTGATCTTTCCTGGTAATGATAGTGTTCTACCAGAAATGTGTATTGAACTTCCCAGACAAGTTGAGCAAAATGAGGATGTTGTTTTAAAAAGGCGATATATTTACATGGAATGGTGAAAGTAAAAATCAATTTCAGATGATAAAAAGGAGAGATTGATATGGCAAGGGTGCTAAAGCAATTTTATACTAGGAGGAATTCGATAATAATGGTGAATGCCACAGATGTGGGCATAGGTGCTTTCCTGACCCACATGGGTGAAGAAAGGGGAGAAAAGGTTATTGCCCAGGCATCAAGAATGTTACGTGGCACTGAGAAATTATATTTAGTTTTGGAGAAAGAAGAGTTGACTTGCCAATGGGCAGCTGAGACATTCCGGATTTCTGTGTTGGGTGCAGAATTTGCATTGCATTCAGACCATAGACCATTAAAACACAAATTTGAGTCTAAAGGTCTGGATAAGGTGTTGGGGAGAGTAGCAAGTTGAGTTCAAGAATAAAATTCATCCCACAGAGAGAAAATGTGTTTTGGCAGATCATTTGTCTTTGTTACATGGACTGGGGGAAAAAGAGGAGGAGAGGAGGATGTGTCTGAAATGGTGTTTGTAAAACATTATGAATAATAGACAAAAAGGAATGGATAGTTGCAATGAGAAAGGACAGTAACATGGTGCAGGCTGTGTAATTTGTGGAATTAGAGTGGCCGGAGAAGTTGATGGGAGAGGAAATGGCATATTGGGAAGTGAGAGAGAAGTTGAGTGTGAAAGTGGTTTATTGTAAAGTTGGGGACGTGGGCTGGTGCCCAGTGTCTTGAGGTAGAAGTTGATTGACATGGCTCATTCCGGACATGAAGGTGTGCCAAGGACCAAGCCTGTGATGAGAGGAGACTACTGGTGGCCAGGTTTCACCATGTAGAAGAGCGATGATTAGAGAATTGTATTGAGTGTGAATGGGCTGGTAAGGGTGTTGTGGCCAATGAATAACCCATTGTTAATGTGGAGGTGTCAAGAGGTGTGTGGAATGGAATGGCAATGGATGTGTTGGGTCCGGTGAATGCTGCTGTGACTAATGGTAAGTTCACCATGGCAGTCATGGATTTGTTGTCGAGATGGGTGGAGTTCAAGGTGGTTAGAGAAGCAGAGTTTTTTAAATGAAGTGTTTGAGAGGGAAGGTACCCTGTAAGTATTCTAACAAATAATGGGAGCCACTTTGAAGGAAAGGTGTTTGGGGAGTTTTCGTGGAAGTATGGTGTTGCTCACAAAAGAACGTCTCTGTATCATCTGTAATGTAATGGGATTGTTGAGGGGTTTAACAGGAGCATCATAAACGCAATAAGGATGGTCAGGGTATGTGGGAGAAATAGGATGATCCGGTGAAAGAGCGGTTGCATGCGTTTAGGATGTCTCCACTTTCGGCCACAGATGTGAGTCCTTTTAAGATGAAGAGAGACAGAAAGAAAGGGAAATACAAGGACCTCGCCTGCATGGATTTGGAGGGCAAGAGAGTCTGACTGTATGGTGAGGGATGTAAGGAAAATAGAAGAGTACAGAAAGGAGGAATGGTTGAGAAATATCAATGAGCGAAGTGGACACAAGGTTACAGGGGTTTGCAAGGATGAGTGGGTGAGGATCACAAAGGGCGTTGTGAGTTAGAAGGGTGATGCTTTGTAGAGTGAACCTGTGCACATTGATACAGTTATGAAGGCTGCAGTGAGGATCAAGGGTGGCAGATCTGAAATTTGGGGAGAGTGGCAAAAGTAAAAGAAGGTGGTGGTTGGAGAGATGACGAGTGGGGAAGGGAGTGAGATGAGTTGTAATTTTAGCTTGATGATGTGTGGGCAAGGATGGATTGCAGAGTGTTGCATATTGAATGTTTGTGTGTGATGTGGGAGAAGGGTTCTGGGAAGGTCAGTTGGCCAGTGTTGCAGGATGCTGCAGTCTGGGGGCTGCTGAGATGTATCCTAATTGTCAGAAAATTGTGTTGGCTCTACGTTGCCTGAATGTAAGAATTGAACTTTGAGAACTTTGTACCATTTATTTATGTTTAATACCCCTGTTAAAAAACATCTCAGATTCCACCAATTGCTATTAGCAAGTAATACCTTGAGCTGGGCTAGTTCACATGTTTATACATGTCCTGACAATTTGTCTAGGGAGATAAATATGCACTGTTTTACTATGAATTACCCGAAAGATTATTTCTTTTACTCCCCTTTCAAACGTTCTTTGATTATATGATTATAATGTTTATAATGATGGACCATGTTTATAGTTTGTTGGGCTCCTGAGGAGATTGTGTGTGCAGTATTATGACCTACTAGCTGTTCAAGTAAATGGTGCACTATTTATTTTCTTGTACCTGCTGCTTTTTTTTTAAATCAAAAATGTATTAAATAATTTGTCTGATTATAATGTTATGGTATTTTTAAGGAACTCTGTTTTCAAATTAACTTTAGGAGATTTGAAGGATCTTACTGGCTGAATGAACTCTATGAATCTGCCTGAGAAGAGACTAATTGGCTATACAAACCTGACAAATAAACCTGAGATTCAACCCGAGATCCAAGGGTCCTTATTTGATGATGCATTATCGTCCGAGACAGGGAAGGCTTTCACAAATTCAACCCACAATTCGAACATGCCAAAACCCTTTCCTGCACTCGTGGTTTAAGATGAAAATCATAAAAAATGTTAGTGGAAACAGTGGGACATGTTTGTACAGTAAAATGGGTTTAGTAGTTACCCTTACAATGAAAACATGGTTACTTTGTTGTACATGTCACCGCTGACTGAAGGCTTCTGGAGAACTCGTTATAAATAAACTAAACACTGTATCAGACTCAGTTCTGTGAAAGACACCCCACTAGCAGGATCAAGACATTCTGTAAAGACAAGCTTTGTAACTCATGAAAATGAAGCATTTAAACTAAACATGCGTCACTCCTGATAGTTACGGTAGTTCAGTCATGGACCATTTCCTGAAGGTTTGTGTAGGGTAACTCCACATCAACCAGGCATACAAAAAAGAACCTGGTAGGGGAAAAAAGCTAGTGCACCCTTTATCAAGAAGAACAAGAGCTTTATTTTGTATACAAAAAGGAAAATGGTGACAATGGTGTTATAAATCCACTGGCACAGAGTTCTCTATCCTCCTCAAGATGGAAGCCACTTTATAAGCACAAACATCATCATTTATGACACATTCGGGATATAGTATTATTCCCCCACCCCCATTGGCTACTACCGTCATACATCCTAATAATCACATATGGCTCCTGTGCCGTTTTGGGATGATGTCTTCTCCACATGTGGGTGATGAGTTCTTCACTTCAGAATGCTGCAAGGTAATTGGTTAAGTTAAAAAGGCAACATCCTACCTTCACTTCTAACCAGTTGATGTGTACCTGGTCATTAAAATGAACTCAGCAGATAACTTCGAGGTCAGTCTGGTCCTTGCAAACAAGGCAACTCTTTTCTCATCCCAGACATCTAGGCACCACCATCGTGCCTCCCGGTAGAAATCTTATAGCTTGGCATCATCCTTTTCTCTCCCTGGCACAAATCACGGACACTGTTGTATTCGGCTCCCCCTGTATCAGATACCCCTCCCGGGGGATGAACCTAAGATCCCACTAATACATCCAATTCATAAAGGATTTAAGAGCACTATTCATGTGCATCTTGTAGTTCAAATAGAATAACCATTCTTCTGGGGGGTGGGAGGGTAGTGTCCTAAATCTCAGTTCATGTTTTGGCAGCTCAAGTCCTCTGCCCCAGCTCCCATGAGTGTGGCCTTCGTACTGGGCTGCAGCCTGTCTCTCATTTGGCTTCCAGCATTCCTACCTAATTGTTTAAAGGACTGACTTGATATAATTATATGGGAGTATGCGTGTTTGTTCATTGCCGCGCCTGGGTATTGGAATGTGATAATCAAGCGAAAGGTGAGGCCATGTTGTTCTGTGTTTCCAACACAGCCTGCAAGGAATCAGGCCTACTCTGCAGTACAACCCTAGTTTATGTTATGAAAGTCACCCATATGCAATGCATTCTACGTGACACTATCGTAATGGTTAGTATTCCCCTATGTAAACTGCTAAAATACATGTGTTCCCTGTCGACTACTTGCACCCATAGGTTCCCCGGTCTACCCTGGACCGTCCTCTAGACATTCTCTGCAGTTTAATATATTTTTTGCAATCTAAATCGATTGAGAGGGACAGTGATCTGAACGTAAATCCCTACATTTGTGAAGACCAGCTATGTGTCAGTTTAGCTGTCAATCTTACAACACACCGAAGCACAATTATGCTGAAGAATTCTTGCTGAACAACTAATCTGTTGCACTCAGTGGAACTCATGAAGGTAGGTAATCCCGTGAAATGGCGGGGGAGCAAGCAGACCTCAGTGGGTGGTTTTGGAGTGTACCACTAAGCAGCAAATATCTGAGCACTGAGGACATACTTTGGAGGTGCTGGCGAGAATAACCAATTACTAACTAATCCACCCTACTCCTGCTCCTCCACACAATTCACAACCATTATACATGACTATGGGCCAGCCAAAATACACTTACACACACCAAGCATTCATTAACCTCCGCACTCAACAAACTTCAGACACACTGGACCTAACCTCAGATAGAACATACCAGTGCACTCAATTCATAAAACCCAGCCAAACCACACACAAACGCACTGGAACACACACCAACACTACTCTCTCATGCATGCAACAAACAACCATGACACTGGACTACATGATTATAATTCCAACCTAAGCGCACATGATTTACACACCCAACATAAACACTAGTACACAACCAAGGCACTGAGTCTTAATTTACGGTTACAACAAGCCAAGCCACACAATCCAACAATCCAACTCGCATACACAATATCACAGACAGACACCTGGTTCTCCTGGTTTTGAACCTATCCTCTCATCCTATCCTGGCTAACACACTGCAGCCTCTTTTCTTGCAGAGCTACGTGAGCACCTGGAGAGCACCCCAGGTTGGTAGCGGTGTGTGGTATAAATCAACATAACATATAATCTTAACACAATTCCTTGTTCACAGATAATGACCACTATCATGCTTTTGGAATAATGCTGATATAAGACACTACATTCTAGAAGAACCAGCTGTACCCTGCATATTATATGCTGATTGAGTACGCCCCTTGTATCTCGTTTACTTGTTTTCTGTTTTCACTTTCTTGCTCTCTCTCTGTCATGTTGTGTATCTCATTCTATGTGTCTGTCTTTTTCAAAGTGGGTGAGATGCACAAGTCCTAAAGCCACCCCAGCCATTGATTACAGCAGCAGAACTAGAGAAAACAATAGTTACCTTGATAAATGAGCATGAAGTAGTGCAGAGAATGTATCTGTATATATCTGAGGTGTCTGGATAGCTAAGGAGACTGAGATAAAATGTCTAGAGAAAGAATATGTTAGATCTAATTCTAACTCAATAGCATTCCAGGTAATTTCTTTCTGGATGCACTGCAAGTGCCTGGGAAGCAGGGAGGTCAGATTTAGAGCCCAGAAGATAATGGCCCATTGATATCCCGAAGGCAATCAAACTGGCTTTCTCCTGTCTTGGACCGTCTATCAAGATGAAGGTTCATCGTAAATCAAGGGCTTGCTTGAGGGGACCATTTTACTCGCTCTGATGATATTAATGTAAAGTTGCTTATGTATTACAGTGCACTGTAGTCATCTAAATCCACCGTTGATGAGCATGTTCTCTCAAGCTACCTAGACCAGGCCAGCCTGGTTTCTTTGGAGGTGGACCAGCATCTGCTAAATGATACACCTCTTACAGTACAAACTACTGAGGTCATCAAGGACCTGAAATCTGGTAAGGCACCAGGTCCTGATGGACTCACCACTGAATTGTATAAAGAATATGCCAGTGTTTTGGTGCTAGACATGTATCTGCAACCTCTGTGTGCGAGTGCTAAAATGTTGGGACTCATTTACTAGACATGTATCTGGAACCTCTGTGTGAGGTTGCTCGCCCACTTTCGACCAATGAAGACTGCAGCATTGTGCTAGGCAGGACAAACGGAAATGAGAGGGACTGTTAATCATAGAGATCCCTCTCTCTCTACCAAAGTTGCACAACGAAACCTCTTTCTCATAAATTGCTCCGCTGGCTTCCCTCATGGTGCAAGATAACCAGTCTTGATTTTTACCACAGAGATCTACCTATTCAACCTGATAAATATATTTTATGTTCTGACTTCAACTGACCCATTACGCAGAGCAGTCACAACCTTCTTGGATGCTGTAAAGCATTTGACTTGCTTGAGTGGGACATTATGGTTAAAGTGCTGAGAGAATAGATATAGGTCCTTATTTCTAGTCATTAGTTACTCTGTCCTCCCCCTACTTCTTTGCAGTAAACACACAAGAGAAGGTTATAAAACCATACTTGCAATATAGCCAAACTCTTTGCTCCCAAGCTGACACCAATCATCACTGATTTTGTGAATACCTCCTTCAATTCGAGCTAAATCCCCACCAGTATAGCATCTGCTTGGGTCACCCCACTTCTAAAGAAACCCTCAATTGACCCTTTCATCCCCACCAACTATCGCCCTATCACCACAGGCCCCTTCTTCCAAAACTTCTAGACAGGATAGCCTACTCCCAATTTCAAACATACCTAGAACAACATCACCTGTTAGGTACTAGACAATCTGGTTTTAGAGCAAAGCATAGCACCGAAACGGCACTGCTAGACTTAAAGATTCAAATGGCCCACATCCGCAACCCAGGGAATCTAGTCATCCTCTTCCTCTTGGATCTTTCCACATCATTTGACCTTGTTGATCATGACACTCTGTGCCATCACTTTAGCCCTCACTTCCACTTCTTAGCTGAGGCCACAACCTGGATTAAATCCTTCCTTATTAACTGCACCTCAAGGGTCTTCATTGGCAAGGTGGCTGCTGATCCCATTTTAGTAACTCTTGGTATCCCCCAGGGCTCATGCCTTTCCCCCACCCTTACAACACCTACACTAAGCCACGCTTCAATCTGCTTGACTTCCTCAGAATCATCTGCACTAAGTGTGCAGATGACTGTGAGAAACCTAGGGGTATTCTCCCATTTGGACCATGAGAATCCTCTATTTGGGTGGCAAGGGCTTGGACATCACCTTTGGATCCAGACCCTGGGGCTGGACTAGTGTGGGAGCATCACTTGGGTAAGGGAGTCTGGGGTCATTCTCATGGGAATACCCTAGGCGAGACATGTATCCCCCCGCTCCCCTGTTATCCACAATCACACAACTCCTCTGTCTTTTTGGGGTATTTTCAAACACACAATGCCCCCACCCATTTTCACATACTACTAAGAAGAAGCACCCTGGAGGGGTGAAGATTACCAATGAAAAACCCACTAGGACACAAAAGACAGACTACAACGCTCTGGCATCAGGCTGTCCCCTTAATGAAGTCAGGCAAGGTCAGGCAGACCCAACCTCAATCACACACCTGCTACCCATTAACATCGTACAGGTATATAAAGGGAAGCTTTATAAAGGGAACCTATCCCAGGAGGATAGCTCAGTGGCAAGTGTGCTCGCCTTGGAAACAAGACAACATGAAGCAACACAGGTTCAATCCCCGGGTCCGCACTTAGAAACCTCTGGGTATTAAGCGCGTTATAAATACGCAACTAACTAATACCCAACTAAGTTGCTGGGGAAGAAAGGTCAGATGCAGTTGAAAGAGCAAGAGGGCGGCTGCAAGGCTGAGACCAGCAGAGGATCCCTCTTCAAAGCCTAATCACCAAAAGTCAGCTGGGAAGATTGTCTGGAGGTCAGAAACCAAGAGGCTGGGAGTTGTCAGGTGAATCCAGAGGAGGACAGGTTATGGTGACACTGGCCCAGTGAGAAGGAATGACTGAAGGATTTCACAGGAGCCTTGCCTCCCACGTGTTGGTTTCAGGCAGACTGGACCTTGCTGTTGAGGTCCGGACAATTGCTTGTTCCCTTGGGACCAGTGCCGACCCCAAGGATGTAGAGGGGCAGGTGGTGAGACCCTGACACCAAAGGACAGAGCTGCTGACCTCCCAACACTGCCCAGTGAGTCTGATCAAAAGAGAGAGTGAGTGAGACTTGGGCGAGTAGGTGGGAAGCACAGTGCATGAGGGAAGGCACCAAATAAAGTGGGTAAGTGGCACGCACCCAAAAAAAGGAAAGTGAAAGTTGATGACTAAATAAATTAAGTTGGTCCGAGCCCAGTGGAGGGAGACTAATTGAACAGTGTGTTAAGAGGATCAGAGCCCGGCTGAGGGGATCCAGGGTGAACCGCTAATCACCAGAGAAAGTGATACCTGAAAGATAATAAGAGCCAAAGTACCAGAGTGACCCCGTGTGAGTGAACACACTATCAGAAGTCTCTGTAAAGTGAAAGCAAACGTCCCTGAAGTGAAGGGAAGTGATGTGAACACTGAAACGCAATGAAGCTAAAAGCCACAACAGGACAATCAGTAAGCAGAAGAAACGTGAATAGAATCCCCAAGAAGGCTTGCTTGAAACAGAACTGAATGTAAAGTAAAGGGAATTGATCTTAAGAAATACAAGTACCAGAATGCAGCAGTGTCAGAGTGGTCAGGTATGGTATTAAAGCAAAGCCATATAGTTTCAAAAGTCTTTGACAGTAAAGCAAAGTAAATCTAGAAGTAAGAAGGGTGGGGAAGGATATCCTGTTTCAATTGTGTAAGCCTGAAAGAGAAACAAACTTTAAATATTATTTTGCACTCCATGATATTCTACGAATAAGAAACTTTCAAAGGGAAAGAGACTTTGTCACAGAAGGGTCTGGTGTTTGTTCTTAACTGTATCCTTGTGCTGGAGAAGCCAAATTGTGTGATAAGCTCGAGTGTGCCCACTTTCCCCGTGCTGAAAACGTGGGGAAGGAAGGCCAACGGCCATCCCGACATATCATTTTGTGAACACTTCTTTCTTTTTCGTAACATTGTTTCCCACACTATTTTATATTGAAGTAAGAATTGGCAATAGCTTTATTAGTATAGGCACTTTTATTTTGACAAGCCACCGCTAGAACAGCATTACTATTATTTGATGGTCATAGCTTGCTCCCATCTGTAGATTTAGGGTTAGATATGCATTTTTCAAACCTTTTTTAAGTTCAATAAACACTGTGGTCACTTATGTCTGTCTTACTGTTGATGCCATGCCTTTCTTACACAAGACTCAAATCCTCATTCCCATCTCTGGCAACCACTCCTGTGACTCTCTTAGTATAAACAGAACATACAGTATCATGCATAATTGGATGGCCTCCCAAAACCTCTATCAAAACGATGACAAAACAGAGCTGCTCATTGTAGGTTCACCTTTCCGTCTACAAAACCTTGAGACATCATTCTCTACTTTTTGCTTTAATGGTTCTGACATTATGGTCCTCAAACATGTGAAAAGACTGGGTGTGCACCTTGAAGCCGAGCTGTCCATGGCCAGATATATCAATGTGCTTGCATCAGCCACAGCCCATACATCCAAACTCATATCCCTAAGCAGACCATTTCTCTCTCCCGACAATTGCCTAACTCTGGCCAGAGCTCTCATCTTGAGCAAACTAGAGTGCTGCAATGTTCTACTCATGGGCACCACTGCAGCCAATTTGGCTAAACTTCAACTGTTTCAGAACAAAGCATTACGCGCTGCTCTGGGCTTCAACAGATCTGACCACATCTCTGCAACCAGACGAGAATCTCATTGGCTAGCCATTAAAGCCTGTATTGATTTCACACTACTGCATATACAAGAAGCACCTGAACAACTCAAACAACATCATCACCACAAAACAACATGTGCGTTCACTATGATCAGCATCCAGTACCACCCTATGCATTCCTCAATACAGAAAGAAGAGAGCAGGAGGTGGCAGTTTCTGTGTTACAGCGACTAGCCTTTGGAGCTCTTATCCACCATCTATGAGAAATGAAGAGTCCGACACAACCTTCAGAAAAACTGTTAAAAACCTTGTTGCTTAACAAATATCACTAAACCTGTGTGTAAGCCCACTTATCAATGATACCTCCGGGTCTGGGTGTTACATAAATGTAATCGATAAAATAAATGTAGTATAACTTCTAATGTGGTATAACAGACTTTGACTTTTGACTTTGCAATAACATTCAATTCATCTAGATATCTAAACATATCAATTATGAAATTTAGCAGGCCGATATCTTAAGGGGGAGAGTGCATAAAAGAACAACCTCACATTACACCATTATATATCAATCAATCGGTTACAGATTCAAATTCCAAGAAACTCTTTAAAACCAGCAGTGACATTCAATTCATCCAGATTCTAAAACATATCAGTTGTAAAATCTAGTAAGCCCATGTCTTGCGGGTCGGGGGAGATAACATTGTACTGGCTCTGATGATATGAATGTAAAGTTTCTTATTTGTTATAGTGCACTGTACTCATCTAAATCCTCCATGGATGATCATGTTCTCTCAAGCTACCTACATCGGGTCAGCCTGGTTTGTTTGGAGGTGGACCAGCATCTGCTAAATGATACACCTCTTACAGTACAAACTACTGAGGTCATCAAGGACCTGAAATCTGGTAAGGCACCATGTCCTGATGGACTAACCACTGAATTTTTTATAAAGAATGTGCCCGCATTTTGGTGCTAGACATGTATCTCGAAGCTCACAGCCCCCTGCGAGAACAAATACAAATCATCAGTAATCCTAAGAACACCATCTCATATTTCAAACCTTATCAAATCCAGAGCATCATTAAGAATTTCATTTAAGCACATTATTTCATTTATAAAACCGAACAGGGCGTATACTCCAGAGGGTTAGAGTTACCAATAATGGATCATAAAATCGAAAATTCGCAGCCTCCCTAATAACATATACAGAGTCATCAATTAACATTAAAGCTGCATCTCATATTTTGAGCCTCAACAGCCAGACACTATGTATACATTTCAACACTTTAAAAACCCTTCCTCGGATATCAGTTGTCTTGCATATCTCCAAGGCTTCAAGGGATTTAGGTATAACTTTCTCAATCCCCGATTAGCGGGGCAAAACAATATAAAATGTATAACATTATTGCATTCCACAGGGGGCACTCACTCATGTTTCCTGGCCTCATGAAGCAGTAAATATTGCCACCTTCAATTAACCCAATCTGAAATTCATAAAAAGTGCACGGGCAAACGGAGGGTTGATCCAGTCCATATATTTTTTTAATGCAATATCTGACTTGACTAATACATAGTCGGTGCAGACTTTAGATTCCTGCATGCTGTAACCATATGTCTTCTATGGAATTCCTCACATATCTTTACCTTTATACATTTGGACTTTAGTTTATTAACCAACAGTGGTTGGGTCCATACTTCCTGCTCATTTAAATCATAGAGGCTTTTTCTGACATGCACCAGCCATGGCAATTTCATTGCTCCCTCAAGGCTCATCATATGGATCATATCCGCTCTAGAAGAGTCAAGCTCGGGCGTCCCCCAAAGCCGGAGCCAACAAAAAATTGGTTTGGCTGCAGCTAATGTGGTACAACTAAGCTCAGACATGATAATTATTGTGGGCCATCTTAACTGCTATTGTCCCTTTATTGACCATCTTGATAACGGCAAAACACTAATTGATGAGGATGGAGTGGTCTATAGTAAAGATTCGTGGTGAATAGACCTAATGAACAGCTGGCAACTACATAAATTAAACTAATATATCTAGGGATATTCTTGATCATGCTACTTGGTGAGGAGGATCGGATGCTTCCAGAATTTACTATATTTTCTGCTCTTTATGCACGTTAACAAACGTGAGTTTTCTTCATGTTAGGGAAACACGATCTAGCGATCATGCTTGTTTGATCTTGAAGCTTAGCCTACACAGAAGCCATTTATCGAAAGCTGAGGTGATAACTTTCTTAGAGATCAACCCTACAGTTAACAGTATGGTGTGCTCGCCCCAAAAATATAACTCATTTCAATGGCTTTCTTATTAAGGATCTAAGGTGAGTTAGGGGTGGTTGTGATGCTCAAACCTTATTCATATTTAATTGCAAGATGATCATGGATTAAGTTTCAAATATATTTTGGAGTCGTATTCCAACAGTAAAAAAAATGGATTTCAGACAAACCCATGTTTTCCACAATGAAGCCCTTCAAATGAAACGCGAACACAGCAAGGCAGTTAATTTAACCAAGAATAAGAAAAAACATTTGATTGGGAGCACTAGAAAAGGGGATTTATGGTGTACCCTGCAGCATGCACTGGTGTCTCTAATGAAAGTGCCCCACTGTCCTGGACTACGAAATTGAGAAATGGGTTTGAGACCCCTCACAGTCGCACTAGGCACTTATACTTATACTCTCATACAGACCTAAGTACCTGGCACGATTTGGGGGGGGGAGACATATAGTGTAATATGCAACCTCTACCAGAAGACAATTCTTCAGGTTATCGAAAGCAAAAGTGCTTTGGGCGCCTCCTCACCGGGCAATGATGTGCCTAACAGTCCAACATCAAATGCCAAAGACCTAAGGAAAATGGGGGAATATTGGACTGGGAGAAGGTATTAGTGGCTCTGATTGTTGGTAGAGGCATATTAAATTGGAGAGTGAATTAAAGTGAGGCAGAACCACCACGGAATTCAATGTTGACATTAAACAGAGTAAACAAAAAGTCGAGCATGTAATACTATGTAGATGATGTTGTATGGCTCCATGGGTTAGTAGAGGCAAATAGATTGGAGCAAGACCTACAGTTTGTGAGCATGGTACTAAGACATGGAGATTGGCTCTGCTACTTGGAAGAGCAAAATATATTGTGGGGGATGTAAACACGAAACATTTACTTTTTCAATGCACTCAACCACTACTGACAGAGTCAAACTTTTCACCACCTTTCTGTGATGCTGGATATGCATTGGAGGAACAGGGCCTCCCTGTCCTTGTGCTGTAGTCCTTTTTCATATGTTTTCTGCATTGTTTTCTTCCCAGGAGTCCATGTGGGACTCCTGGCTGTGCAGCTCTACCTACTTTTGGCTTGGTGTACTGGCCCTTGGGATACCCTTATGGCATGTGCCCCTAGTGTATGTTTTTGGGCACCTGTGTGTGTGTGGCCCACAGAGCAGGGTATGGACTGGTGGCAGCTCCATGCTGAATTTGACAAGTTCTCTGAGTATCCTCCATTTTGGAGATACCCAGGCACTGCCATTGGAATCAGTTGATTCTTGAAAGGAAACAAGATGGCCCATGTGACCTCTTGCTTTCTATTGTCTGTTACCTTGTTTTTCCCAAAGTCCTGGGAAGGCCTGACTCTGTCCCTTCACCCTTACCGGCTGTTGGGTCAAAGTTCCATATATGATATTATGGGGACGTCCAGACCAGACTGGCTGGAGCCTTCGCAGTGACTGTTTGTTGTGGGTACACCCTTGGAGCGGGACCTGGGTGAAAGGAGTGGATGACCAATATGCACTTCTTGTTATGGGTGTATAGTTTCTGGTATGTGACGCAAAGACTGAGAGAGCCATGCCTGAAACTGGTATGAATGCAATGTGTAGTGCTGAATGGCTGGATACTTGTCCCAATACACATTCCATGTTGTGAGTGTCTGAGAGGGAGGAGAATGGCCTGAATGCCCTGTGAGCCTGATTGGCTGCCTGATTGCTGAATTCCCTTCTGACTGATTGGGTGCCTGAGTGTGAACCAGCAGAATGAATGAGAGTCCAAACAGTATATCTGGGCACCTCTCACTGCTAGAAATCGTTCAGAAGCTGACCACTTAGCCCGAAGAAGAATGTTAACCGATGTTATCTTCACCGTAATCTGAAAGCCGCCATAAGGCCGAGACTGATCAGAGAGAGGACCTGGCTAGGAGACTTCTTCCCAAGCTAGGAGGGACCATCGTGCACCGCTAACCTTTGCCGAAGCTCCCTGGAAGTCAAATCCACGACAGGCTGCCGACCGGAGACGGGGATTGCCGAGGAGAATGAAGAAAAGTACTGGACATTCCGTCCAACATCGTTGACCAGGGTTCGCAGATTTGCTATAAACTTTGGAGGCCCATCACAGGACGTCCACGACTGATTGTCGACAAGTACTTCCAGGACCAAAGCTGCGGCCTCTGTGCCGTTGATCATCACTTCTTTGAGGGATCTCGAAGATCTGTGGCTCCTGCCTTAAAGGGAGCCGCTCAAGAAGGATCTGTCGACGACCCAACGTCAAACTCTGCTATTCCAGGTACTTTGGGGTGTTAGAACTATTTTAGAAGGAAATAAGACTCATTGAACAATATATGGACTGGGCTTGTATCACATCTTTATTTACATGTTGCCCAGGTGGGGGGATCCTCACACAGAACTGTGACTTAGTATCTGAAGTACATTTCTGCCTATTGTTCTAACCAACCTGCTTTCCTCCTAAGTCTCCTAAATTGGTTCACTTTAGTAATTGATATGTGTGACATTTGACCGAAGTACAGTTGATGCACTTAAATGAAATTTGATAGTAATTGTGATATCATGTAGAACTGTGTATATATTTGCCATTGTAGATTAACTGAGCACAAAGTGAGTTGTTGTGATTGTGTATATAACCTTGAACCTTAAGTATATAAAGACTGTGTGTTCACTAATACAGTGTATGGACATTCCTTTGTGGGTGCTTGGGGACTACACTGTACTTAAGAATCAGCCCGCATCACCTCCTGAGACCTAAGCCTTGATTGCTCGACTATATTACCAATAATAGAGAATCTTGGCTGGGGTCCTCTGTGCCTCTCTTCTGCCATATAGAGAACAGTAGTACAGACACCCCCCTCCAGTCTTTACACTTTCCCCATGCCAAGCCATCCATGTGACTGTAGCTGACTCAAACACAAATCTTCACCATTTAAGGAATCTGTTGTGTCTTATTCAAAGCAAACAATCTGGTGTGTCTTCTTTCTGTAGTCTTTATTGATAAAATGCTTGCTGATTTGTATTATAGTATGCTTCCTAACATATGGTTTATTGTGCCATTGCTTATGGTCTAAGGCAACAGTCCCAGTGGGCCTCATTACGACCCAGGCGGTAAGGGGTTTACGGCAGCGTTAACAGCGCCGACCCTTACCGCCTGAGTACGAGGTCCCTTAGCGCCATGGCGCTTTTAACACCTGCTTTTAGCAGTAATTTACGGTGGCGTAATTAACGCCTTCCCCACTCCCATTATGCCCTATGGGGCAAAAATGGGAATGGGGAAGGGTAAATGGGGATTGGGGACTTACCGCCCCCGCCAACCTCGGAATGGGGCGGTAAGTCCGCCAACCACCATGGCGTAAACGTAGTTTACGCCATGGTGGTAAAGTCACGGCCCAAGCGGTAACTTACCGCCTGGGTCGTAATGAGGCCCAGTTTCCATAAAGTGCTTAAAACCCTTTAACGCTGCAAAATAGATGGGGGCAGGTAAGGCCTCCAAATCTGACTCAACACGTACAAATGGCCACACTGACCACTTGCCAAGGCACCTGTTGGCATGTGTCGAGAACATTGTCTTCAACCATCTAATGTGAAGTGGGTCCGCTGTATTCTCGTGGGCAACCTGATACATATACCAATCCTGGCTGATGGATGAGTCTGTCCCACAGACTATTATGTTTTTCCATTCTCTTGACAGCTCGCATTGGAGCCACCTGAAATAATCTGAAGACGTGTGGCGAATGAACGTGCACTGTCCGATAAACGTTTTTGCAGCGGTTGTTGCCTGCACTAGGCTATTGATTTCTGATCACTGGCTATCACTTCTTGTTCGAGGCAGCAGGGATTTTAAATGTCTCTTTATTGCATCATCGTACATTGCTATCATGCCATCTTGTGAGTGACAGCCATCTGGATCCTCGGATGTATGTGATTTCTTCGAAAATATTTTACCTAATGGAGATTCCACTGAATCCATGTCACCGAAAAACAAAATTATCTATTCACTTTTTCTACTTTCTTTTTTTTGTAATGCGGGGGCAGACCCCCCGCAACTCCCCCTCAACCCTACCTACTCTAACTTATACCCTTACCCCGCACCTCACCTGTTATGCATTACACATATACCACTTCACCTACCACTTTCGGTGAAATAAATTCAGTTAAATCTCATTAGGTAAAATGGTATTCAGTGAAATTTACCGTAACAGATATGCTCAGCCTCACATACATGCTGTTTAAAATGTGACACCTTATAAATGTATGTGCATAACCTGTGTGCTATGATAAATAAAGTTGTAAAAAAAAAAAGAATGTGACACCTTGACTGCAAACCATTGGCAAATCAAAAGATGCCAGGTTCCCCATAATCGCGACAATGTGTGGATCTTATCGGAAGGCTGAGATGAGCTTCATAGCAGTTTCCCTGCTTCACAAAGAGGTCATGTTTGTGCATTATGTCTTATTAAGGTTTATTTTTGGCTAAAAAACATAAAAGCAAATAGAAAACCAAAGTAACACATTTGTAACTTATGTTCCGC
Source organism: Ambystoma mexicanum (assembly GCF_040938575.1). Taxonomy (NCBI): domain Eukaryota; kingdom Metazoa; phylum Chordata; class Amphibia; order Caudata; family Ambystomatidae; genus Ambystoma; species Ambystoma mexicanum. The sequence goes on from NC_090936.1 coordinate 224,329,827, forward strand.
AGCAATAGCAGGATAACATGGCACATAATTATTAAAATATCTTCATCATCCAATCTCATATTATAATTGCAAGTTACTCAATATTGGAATATTTTAACTATGTAGAATTTGGTGCAACAATGTCATCTGAATGTGCCAAGCTTTCGCAAGTATATGTAAGATTGCACTAAATTTAATAGCATGCATCAGCATTTTGAGATAATAAAGACCTCATTTGTAGTTCTGATTTTATGCAGGTTAAATAGAGGTTTCAGAAACACTTTTCTATATGGAGTTGTACAATGGACATAGAGCAGAAAGTGTGATACATCTTCTTTCCATGTGTATGCATTATGTTTGAAAGTTCTAGCCGCTCGCGTATCTCTAATCCTTGAGAAAATGTGTGTACAATGTAATCACCATTAGCACGGATAAAGGTAGGTCTATTCTCCTTATGAAGGGTTGACAAATGATTGTACCATGCATCTTCTCAACAGGGCTTTATTCTTCTGTCCCAAGTACACAATCTTCCAGAAATCATGTTGGTCTTTAAGTATAGATGCGCGGATTAGAGTTACCCATTGTTTGGTGGCTTTGTCTTCCTTTTTTGTTTAATAAAGGCTTTATAGACCTGCCTAAGCATTGGGACTGCATTTTGTATGTTCTGCCTTGTTGATTTTAATGCACAGAGTAGTTCAGCTATTTTTCCTTTTACAGTCTTTGTCAAACCAGGTATGAGGATATTGCCCCTTCAGCTGAAGGGCCAAACTCACGTTTGCAGTTTTGATTAGATTTTCCTTGTGTATCCAAACTATAATGTTGTTCACGTTCCAAATAATGTGTTGATTGTACTTAGAAGGGCTGAAAACGATATAAAGGAAAGGCGAAACATGTTGCTGAAAATATGTGGAATCGTTAGGTTCAAAATCTAGGTTGTCCCATCTCAGTTTTCTTCTATTATTCATACTAATTACTGTTTGGGGTCTTGTTCCTGTATTTGCCAAATCTCTTGATACTATTTCCTCACCATTCTTTAAGGAAACTGAGACAGGTCTTTGATCACTTTCACAACTACTGTGTAATTCCATCTGTTCTTCCCGTGGGGTAACTCAAGTAGGATATTGCCAATGCGACTACTGCCTGTACCTTTTCAAACATTGTTCAGAAAAAGGCAGTTACCTACAGATTAGTTATGCAGTGTCTCCAAGACACGAACTTGGACCGTGTTCAGAGTGGGCTGCTTTCCTGTAGATTAACTGCACAACGGCCCCATTACATGAGCCTCAACATTGTTCAGTGCAGGGTGCCATTGACATTAAGAGGCAGACCCCCAAGACAAAAGCTTGAAGACTTAGGTACCTTTTATGTATTCACCAGTCTGTGGACCCTCCTGGCAGGGAAAATAGGCTTTAATTGGCCTGGGGAACCATTTGGGGAAGACCAATAGGAGAAGGAGGTGGAGGCTAAAACCAGGTACTGGAAACAGGAAGGTATGGGATGTTTGGGTGATGTGAAAATGGTAACTGTGTAGTAAATGTTTGTGCAAGTAGTGTGAGCAAGAGTGGTAGTGTGAAGGTGGGGAGTGGATCAAAGGTTGACAGAGAGTAAACAAAAAGTTACGGGTGGTGGTGGAGGGTAGAGTGGTAGTCGTGGAATGCAGAGAGGGGAGAGTAGTAGTAGAGTTGAGAGGGGAGAGTAGTAGTCGAGTGGAATGGATATGGAGAGAATAGTTGTGGGGATAGTAGTTGTGGTGGGAGGAAGAAGAGAGGAAATAGGAGAGGGTAAGATTGAAGAGGGTGAAGCTAGATTGTAGATAGAGAACATGAGATGGACAGAAGAAGTAGAATCTGAGAAAGAGAGCTGGGACAGTGTGTGAAGGGAAGCAGAGTAGGAAGGAACAGGGAGAGTGAAAAACCCTTAATCATCTCCATGGCAACTCCGCAATAGGAATACTAGATAATGTGTTTTCAGTAAATTTCCACACTTTTTATAACTGAAGATGTTTCTAAGTTATGAAAAATGTAGTTTTCAAATATATGAAACTACAAAGTTCCTTTAACATATATTTTGCAGTGTGCATTGACACGTTCCACTTTTAACAACACATGCTCGGGATGCAAGTTATAGTTGAAGTACCTGGGTCATGATTTTCAGTGATACCCCAGGCCCCACCAAGCAACCCACAACAGCTACTGGACCAAGCCTGCAGCCTGGTGCAGTTCCCACTATACCATAATAGGACTGGGCCATTTTTCACAGCTTGTGGCCATCACCCGAGGCCACACGCCCTGGGTCATGGGCTTCAGAGATGTTTCTGGCTCTTCAAAGCAACCCAGAGTAAAAAATGGGCCTGGCCCACAGCCTGGATCAGTGGAATCTATACCTTTAGTGTGGGATCATAGCCCACTGTCAATGACTTGCAGTCATGGCCACTGCAATGTTGCCTGCCCATGAATCAACACACAGTAAACAGTGACCCTGGTCTGTAGCATGGCCAAGTGGCCCCCATACCCCCATATTAGGACTTGGGCCACTGTTCATGGCTTGTGGCCAAGGCCAGTGGTCACAATCCCTGGGGCTTATGCTTCAACCATTTTTCAGATCCTGGTAAACATCTCAGAGTAGACATTGGGCATTGATGCAGGCCATTCCCAGTGCCCACTTTAACCCCATAGCCTGTACCCAGTGGCCAGATTGAATGGGGGGCACAGGCCATGCCTCAGATAAAAAAGTAATATCACTGTTGTTTTGTACCTACATTTTGGCACCAACTAAAACAATGGATGGATTGACACCAAATTTGCAAAATCGTGCTTGCCAAAGCTCCTCATGCAATTTTAGTGAAAATCGACTGAGCGGTTTGGGCTGCAAGTCTGATGGACATTTTATTCCCATTCAAGTCAATTCAAACTTTGAACGTTTTGGGTCCCTTCCTATAATGTTGCGACCACTTAATGAAACCACACCAAATTTACCAAAAAGATTCAGATTCTACATATTTTTTTAATGGTTTGTGCATATTAGTCCAATGGTGCAAAGGTTTTAAGACACCCAAAATGTGCTCTTCCAATGGGGATGCATCTCAACTGTAATGATGTGTATGTGTGCGTATACATGAATGCCCCTGAACATTTGTAAAGTTTTTGAAACATAGGACATGAAAGAAACACCTGTGTTTTGCTCTTTTCTATATATATATTCCACCCAATCCTCAACACCCCTCACTTCCCAAGAAGTTGTTTTCTTTGCAAAACACGTGTAATATTGTCTTTTTAAATGTTCTCTTACCACAATGTTTGCAGACTTTGGGCACATTGTGCAAAGGCAACATGGCGCCCATTTAAAAGTATTTGACACACCTCATGTTTATTAGCTGTCACCATTTTATGATTCCTGCGGATGTCATTTGGTTCCCTGATTGGTCCACATACATTCGTATGAATCAGAACGTTTGTGGACTGAACCGAGATAGCACTCATTTTTTTTTTAATTACTTTCTTTAAATCCACTGGAAGGAATAACACCAAATTTGCAAAAGCATGCTTTCGGGACCAGGCCACCTTGCCTCGCAAGTTTGGTGCAAATCCGTCTAGCAGTTCGGGCTGTAGCCGCAAGCAAACTTTTTTTCCCATTCAAGTTTAGCAGGGTTTCAGAAATTTCGGGACACTCCCTACAATTCCACCCCCATTGATGATCACGCACCCAACTTTGCACTCAGGTCTATATTTATTTTTGTAAAGTTTTGTGTGAATCCGTCAAGTGGTGCCAAAGTTATAAGCCACCGAGAAACTGCTCTTCCTATGGGGAAGCCAAATTTACCGTAACTACAGGGTCACTCAGCAGACCGTTCGGAAATCATATGAGGAGCAGGTCTGGGACCATTTTACCCAACCAGCAAACCCTAAAAAAGAAACTCAATAACAATGAAGAAGCTCTAAGTATCTAAACATGAACTATTATATTCGTGACGAAGCTTCCCATACTTTGAAGGAGCATAATATTGCCACTAATTGTGGTGACCTTTGGCACAAAGAATTGTAGTTTGTCATAAGCCCATAAAATAAGAGTAGGCAAAATTAAATCAAAGCCAGATGTTAATATTACGAGTATAATCCGCCGGAGGAAATTGAAAACCGAGCTTTTCCATAAAATATAATCAGAAAAATTAAACATGAAAGAGTATCTCCGTGACAGATTGCTCTGCTTTGTTCTATGCAAAGGGGTGGTGCACTTTCTATGTATTTTTTCCTCGCGGTGTTTTACAGCTCTGAAATCCTATGCCCCTTTATCAGTGAATGGAGTAAGGGAATGGCCTTTCCTACGTTCTGTACTGATCTCTTGACTGGACGCGGTGATATCTTTTTAAGTGCAAAACAACACTCAAGCATAAACTTGGTTCATGAAAGCTATGAACGTATTGGGAATGTATTCTTTGCTGTTTTGAAAAGCAGAGGCAGATCTAACTAGAACCTCCGTACTCTTTGTGCATTCACATGCTTGCACATCACTGTGTGGTGGCGCGTGATGGAGTTTATTTTTGCTAACAAAACAAATCGTCTTTTTGAAAAATGCAATAAAAGTGACGGGTGGCCAGATTTGTCAGGAAGGATATAATTTTTCAATGGAATTATCCGCCTAACTAATCTGTCTGTGCATGCATCCAGCAGATTTTAGCTTCAAGAATTTCAAATAAAAGAATGCTTTTTAGAAAACACATTTTTTCTAGGATATTATTGAAAGGTGCATCATTTTTTTCATGTTTGTTGTGTGTGGTCTAATGCCATGCCAAGAAAAGGGAAGCAAGAGTATTTAAATGTATGGCATGATGCAATTTGGTAAATTGTTACAGCGTGTACACACTTCTTAGACGGCAGGCATATTAGTTTGGATGACAGAACACCTTGGAAGTATCATATAAATCATGAACAGTATAGCAATGATAAGTGTGTCTACTTTAGGGTCTTGGTCTATACTTATCCAAAGTGCACTAGACAATGCAGAGAGCACGCTCAGTAGCATGCAATGTCTTCTCTCTGCACTTGTCAATGTGCTTCAGCTGCTATGCCAATCACTGTATAACATGCTGCACACAGAGTTAACGATGGTGCTGACACAGTGAAAGGAAGCCTGTGGTGCACTCGGTTGCCCAACACAAAACAGGCACATTGGGCGTCATTACGACATTCGTGCTAGCCGTTTTAGTAATTACCGGCAGGGCTTTGATCGCTGTAAATCGATTTGACCTAATCGGCTTACATCTGAAGTTGGATTTCTGCCTATCCAGTAAGGCCAAGCCATAAAGAAAATTGAGAATTGCATATCTGACTTCTTTTCTGGAGGCGTGAAATAATAGCTTGCAGGCCCTCTGTTGGGATATCTCACTATAGCCCTCAAAGAGTGGTTTGAGATGCATGGACTGCTGACAGCACAATATTATGCATTCAGTACACAGATGTTGAAGGGTCTCTAACGCCATGCCGCAAAATCGACATTGAGCCAGACTTAATGGAACTAGTTTGCATATATAAAGTAATTCATGGGTAGGCCATAAATTTAAACGGAAACGCAAATAGTCGTTCCTCTGACGGGTTCCATGTAATAATGTCGCCACAACAATCTCACCGAATAATTGCCGTTTTTTGTGGTGACATTATTGCATGGAACATGCGGGGGACACCCCTGCAACCCCCAAACTTTTTTTTTTTAACATTTTTTTTTTTTTGCCCCGTCCCCATATATATGTTCACCCAAATAATATTGCCACAACATTTTCCCGGCGATATTATTTACGGCGACCATATATATGGCGATATTATTACCTGATACCCTCTGATGTCAGTCAGGAAATTTAACAAGTTAACTTTCTACATGACCGTAGCGTTTCAAGGCAAATGGGTCATTTTAAAATTTCTGGTAATGAAGGCACGTGCTTCTCGTCTTAATCCAGTCCAGTTCCCACAAACGAGTCTTTGCCTTGTCTGGATTCTCGCGTAGTAGCTCTATTGAAAAACCTATGTTATCAATTATCTTTACAACTTGAGTGCGCCATTTAACAGGAAAAACATCAGATGATTTTAATAGATATTCAGCAAGCAACCATAAAAGACCAGATTTAGGAGTGGCCATAGCACATTTACGGTAAAGTCCACACAATTTCCACTTCTGTAGAGCATATAAGGAAAGCAAGCCTAATTCATGCCTTATTAGGCTAATAGGCTCAAAAGAGGGTAAATTAAGTACGGATTTCCAGTACCTGCTTTCTATTTTTTCCCAAAAGTGATAGGACTTCTCTATGAGGGTTTCAGATCCATATAAGACCAAAGGGGCCAATTTTTGTCTATATTAGGTAAGTAAGGGCACAATTGAGTATTTACAGTATCTTGACTTTATGATACGAGCTTGTGAAAGAGCTGTGTTTAGTTTGCTTTTAATGTGCATTTCGTATTTGCTAGTGCCCACTTGGTTTGTCACAAGGGTGCCCAGAAGTTGAGAGTGAATCTAGCAAGGCATTTTGAAGAGGCCAATAAAGTTTGGCTGTACATTGTCTCTGATTACCACACTGGATGATTTTGCTCTTCATTAGGTTTATTGTAATACAGTTTCCCAAGGTGTACTCATCCAGAGCATTCAAGAAAGCACGAAGGCCATTGGGGGTCTTTGAGAACAGGACCATATCGGCCGCATAGAGAAGACATTTTACATGAACTCCATTCATTATAGGCGCATCAGCATTGATTTTCGAGAAATGTTCACCAATATCAAAAAGAAAAAAAATAAACATGGCGGAAGCCAATAGGCATCCTTACTTAAGGCCACGGGCTTTCTCTATGGGGTCTGATAACAAGCCTGTGACAAGGTGGTGGAAAGGAAGGAAGATCAGAGCCAGGAAAAGGCCTCTAGCAAGAAGCCAATCAGACCTTGAGGGATGAGGTCATAATGGAGGGAGGTTACAACCTGGGAGAGACAATTGGACCAATGATAATGCTCTAGAACAAGAAAGGTTCCAAGAGTGTCATACTGACACAGGTTTCTGGTTTCTGTCTTTGAGTTAGAGAGAAGAGTTGGAGGAGGGCCCGCGGCCTGAGGAGGAGGTGGCCTATGAGTGGGCCTATTGACGTCCGACCATAAGGAAACAGTAGTCCAAGTTGCACCGGTTGTGCCCTATCCTGTTATAACCCGTTTATAGAGACTTGCTAAGACATTTATCCCAAAAGAAGAAGTTATCCCTGAGAGAGTTGTTGCTGTCGACCCTAACGGCACTTGAGATCCAGCTGGAGACGTCTCTCATCCGTCTCTCTCATCAAAGGAGTTGCCGGATCCGCTCGCAGTGCTCGCAGCTGTTGTTAGTCACAGAGGAGGGGCCGGAAGCAAAGGTGAGCATCGAGTGAATGAGAGGAAGACTGAATGAACAGAGAGGCAAAGGACCATGTTAACGGTTGCCCAGGAAGCCTTCCCAACAAGGGGAGGGGCTGGGCCAAAAAGGCTGGAGTACAAGCAACACCAGTGAGGCTGTGAACTGGATTCTTCCCCTCTGGAGAATAATAGAGAAATGAACAGGGAGGCTTATAAGACAATATGAGACTTTAAGGAATCGATGGTGAATGATCCCTAGGAAAACAGTTCCCACAGAATAAAAGACAATAGAGCCCCATCTCCTGGAGAAAACCCCTGAACACTGTTAGCAAACAAAGGGGGGTTTGGGAATCTCTCTACCAGCACGAACACAGCCCAATGACCTGTTCTTGGGTGAATAACCCCTGGGAGAGACTCTACCAAGTCTTAAGCTCACTGTCCCTTTCACAGAGAAGAAATGTCCCCGCATATCAGCCTTTGTCCTGCCCAGGGGCAGTCCAGCGCCGAAATGCTAGGCAATTCTCCTCTGAACAAGAGCACCATCAGTAACCCCATACACGTGTTTCAGCCTTGTTGGGCATCATCAGTGAGGTGAAACTGTTGCCTCTCTAAGAACAGTGAGCAAGGGGTCCACGTCTGGATTGCCCTGTTAACTTAGGGTGAAACCCAAAGTTAATGTATGCAAACAAAGGGGGGTCTGGGAATCTCTCTACCAGCACGAACACAGCCCAATGACCTGTTCTAGGGTGAATAACCCCTGGGAGAGACTCTACCAAGTCTTTAGCTCACTGTCCTTTTCACAGAGAAGAAATTTCCCCGCATATCAGCCTTTGTCCTGCCCAGGGGCAGTCCAGCGCTGAAATGCTAGGCAATTCTCCTCTGAACAAGAGTACCATCAGTAACCCCATACACAGTGTTCGGGGGTTTTCTCCAGGAGATGGGGCTCTATTGTCTTTTATTCTGTGGAAACTGTTTTCCTAGGGATCATTCACTATCGATTCCTTAAAGTCTCGTATTGTCTCTCAAGCCTCCCTATTCATTTCTCTATAGTTATCCAGAGATGAGGTCTCCAATTCACACCCTCACTGGTGTTGGTTGTACTCCAGCCTCCTTGGCCCAGACCCTCCCCTTGTTGGGAAAGCTTCCTGGACAACTGTTAGCACAGTCCCCTGCCTCTCTGTTCATTCAGTCTTCCTCTCATTCACTCGGCGCTCACCTTTGTTTCCGGATGACAGAGGCCTCCAGCTGGGTCTCAAGTGCCGTTAGGGCCGTCAGCAGCAACTCTCTCATGGCTAACTTCTTCTTTGGGGATAAATGTCTTAGTAAGTCTCTATAAACGGGTTATAAACAGGATAGGGCACAACGGGTGCAACTTGGATTACTGTTTCCTTATGGTCGGACATCAATAGGCCCACTCATAGGCCACCTCCTCCTCAGGCCCCGGGCCCTCCTCCAACTCTTCTCTCTAACTCAAAAGACAGAAACCAGAAACCTGTGTCAGAATGATCCTCTTGGAACCTTTCTTGTTCTAGAGCATTATCATTGGTCCAATTGTCTGTCTCTCCCAGGTTGTAACCTCCCTCCATTATGACCTCACCCCTCAAGGTCTGATTGGCTTCTTGCTAGAGGCCTTGTCCTGGCTCTGATCTTCCTTCCTTTCCACCACCTTGTCACAAATCCTCCCCTTAAGCCCTTACGATCGGGAAGGGCATGCAATCTGGATAATTAATCAGCTTGAGCCATTTTCTTGCCCGGCTGATGGTTGGTGTGGAAAGAGTATGGTTGTAGCGAGAGAAACCATCTTAAGACACGGGGATTTGTGTCCTTATTTCAGTACAGCCAGACCAAGGGAGCGTGGTTCGTAACCAGAGTAAATGTTCTTCCCAATATATAGTACTTTAGAGTTTCTACGGCCCATTTCACTGCCAGGCACTCCTTTCCGATGGTTGCGTAATTCATTTCATGAGGTGAGAGCTTTCTGCTGATAAACAAGACAGGCCTTTCTTCTTCTCCCTTACTCTGGAAGAGTACAGCACCTAATCATGAACCAGAGGCATCTGTATGTAGGTAAAAAGCTTTCTCGAAATCCGGACATCTTAGAATGGCCTTATCCGATAGGGCACTCTTAAGGGTCACAAACGCCTCTTCGGTATCTGTATTCCTCCATTCTCTCTTACGTGGTGCATTGGCCTTCAGAAGGTTCGTCAGGGGGGCAGCGATTGTCGAGAAGTGTGGGATGATTCGTCTGTAGTACCCTAAGAAGCCCAGAAAGGCTCTGACCTGTCTAGTCGTTACAGGGAACTGTAGCTTAATGATGGCCTCTACCTTCTCTTGTTGAGGACGGATTTCTCCTCGACCGACATAGTAACCAAGGTATTTTGAAGAGGCCAATAAAGTTTGGCTGTACATTGTCTCTGATTACCACACTGGATGATTTTGCTCTTCATTAGGTTTATTGTAATACAGTTTCCCAAGGTGTACTCATCCAGAGCATTCAACAAAGCACGAAGGCCATTGGGGTTCTTTGAGAACAGGACCATATCGTCCGCATAGAGAAGACATTTTAGATTAACTCCATTCATTATAAGTTCATCAGCATTGACTTTCGAGAAATGTTCACCAATATCAGAAATAAAAAAATTAAACATGGCGGAAGCCAATAGGCATCCTTGCTTAAGGCCACGGGCTGTCTCTATGGGGTCTGATAACAAGCCATTGTTAGTTAATTTGATCTGTATTGAGGTGTCAGAATGGAGTTCAATAATCCATTTTAAGATATGACTTGGGCATCCCCTATCCATTAGTTTCTTGAACAATAGTTCACGAGGCACTGCATCAAATGCCATACAAAAATCTATGAATGCAAGATACAGTGGCTGATGACGTTGTTTAGCTTGAGATTGGATGCTGTTCACAGTAATAATATTTATGGCTGTGCCTATGCCTGGCAAAAACACAGTTTGGAAGGAATCACGCAAGTTATTTGCATCTAGCCATTGATTGAATTCCTTTAAGATTAAACGGGCAAACATTTTCCCTGGGCAATCTAGAAGGGCGATAGGACGATTAGATTTAGGCTTCCTTCTATCGCCCTTCTTGGGTAAGATAATGGATTTTCTCCATGAGTATGGAACACACCCTACAATGAAGACATGCTTAAATATCAAATGGAGAATTGGGGCACATTCGAGAGGATTGTCCTTAATCATACCATTATGCAGACCATCAGGGCCAAAGCTCTGGATCTACTCAGTGTGGAAATGCAACAGAGGATGTCAGTAACTTCTACTGGGAACGTATGCAAGGTGCCTTGGTCATTAATGCTCCATTTTGGATCAAAGTAGGGGGAGGTGTAGAGGTTGCTAAAGTAGCATTGCCACACCTCCTTAGAGATTGCATTGATTTGCATGGCTCCTTGAGTGTTAGAGGTGGCCATGTTTAGAGAAGCCCAAATGCCACTTGTGGATTTTAGTAAAATGTTTTGGAACATATACTCGTTATCTCGGCGATATTGAGTCACTCGTCGCTCTCTTAGCCAAGTTTTATGGGCCAATTTTAATTGCTTGGTTGACAGGATTTTTTCGACTTCTGGGTGATACTTCAGCTTACGAAGCTTCTGCCTCAATCCTGATTTGTGTTGCTGTACTTCTAGATCGAAAACGTGCTGATGTTTAATTATACGGCTAGCATCAGGGAGTCTATCTGACCCATCAGCACAGGGAGATACGCAGGTTTGATCAATGCGATCTCTAAGTAAGAGCAATTTGTGGGAGTTCCACCTGAGGCGAGTGCCTCTGTTGTTAACGATGACATTGGATAAATGTACATTCCTTTGAGCTTCATTCTGTGACACTGGAAGAGTACAACTAAGCTGTAACATATTGTGGTCACTAAGCTCTGTGTCGATCACTTTTAGAGAAATTATATGGTGCAGAGAGTTCACATTCATAAAGATGTAATCCAGAATAGATTGTTGTGACCCTCTACCCCATGTCTAGCGAGGAGGAACGTCGCCCGCTATGGCACCGATAAGCATTGCAAAACCCCTCTCTTTCATCATGAGAGTCCATGTTGATTCTGCAGCAGCAGGTTCTGTAATGTCATTAGTAAGTAAATGTAAGTTTAGGTCGTCCATGATGAAAGTATATGACAGAGCTTTATCCAAGAGTAGTGAATCAAGAACAATAGATAAATGATCAAACAAGTATTCAGCTGAGAATGTTTGTTTGCTCCAGTATATGTTCAATATGGCAAAAATAGTGGCACATCTGTTCACTTTCACTACATGGAAACAAGGAGCGGGAGTAGTACAGGATACACAACCAAGGACCGATGATTTTGTGATCGATATTAGCAACCCTCCCATTGGTCGACCTAAGGGACGTTTAATGGCAGCGATAGAATGGATGACATGGGTGTCCCAAACCGGGGCAGAGAATAACCAGGTTTCCTGGAATACTAGAATATCCTGTTCTCCTAAGCTGTGGCCCAGAGCATTAATGACATGAGAGTGACCTCTCGTATTCCACAAGGTCATGAAAAGATGATCATCTTGGCTCACAAGCTGTTATGAGCTATGATCGTATGTCTGTAACAATTTAGAATGATTTGAAAAGGCTTGATTGTCCGTAGAAGCAGTGTTCAATCTTTGGACCTTGGAATGCCCTAGATACAGAGACTTGAGTTAGAATGAAGCCCAAGAAAAACATGGCCATTCTCGCTTGCCATAGGATATTGGCTACGAGCCCACACCGCACATATATTTTGGCTTCTGATAGGTTATGATTGTTATTAAATTCCACTAGTTCGATATCGGTAGTGGTCAGACTTCCTAATAATGGAATCGCAGCACACAAATTCAATATGCCATTATATTATGGTATTAAATGCCATTGAAGCTTGGAGGATATCTGAAAATAGTACAGCACATTCTGGCATGTGGTTGCACATCTGTGTTAGGCATTGTGCAATGTGGAACTTTCATGGCTAAAACGAAGATAGCCATGACATGTTTTGGCAGCATAAGGTGCAATTTATATTATGTTATGTTGCCAAACATTTACAAAGTGCAATTATTTCTCAATGCAGGCATCTTGGCATGAGTATTCAAAAACTGATATACCCCCTAGCCCCCATGTGTTGAAACATGATCTTTGTCTATAAGTTGGTCTTCTATTTGTTCCTAAAGTTTAAGTAGATGGAGTACCGTAATAGGAAAGTGCTCTTCCTACAGAATGAGTGAGCCTAACTTTTGGAAGTTCAACTATACCAGTGTCCATTGATCAGCGAGGTCTTGACTGCACCTAATTGTTGACATATCTTACCATAAATGCATCTATGGATTGTGTACACTATTTTTTAACAGAACCTCTTCTTTTGCAGCCACCGCTTTCACTCACTGGATCCTGGCTATTGCATAATTTGTGATTCCAAAACAGACCTTATAATAATAGTCTAGGTTTATGTTTGGATTAAGTAATGTGCAACAGTTCACCTTTAGGCATCTTGGTGCAGGAGACGGCTAATGACAGGTAGTTAAAAGAGAAGATGCACGCAAGGGTGAAATGTAACAAGTGGAAAACAGCTAACAAAAGCCTTGTATTTACCTGCTTGATAAAATATAGATGGTCCTACAAGTACTCATTTCCAAAGGAAGGGATTTACATGATTTTGCCGCAAGGTAAGAGAACCTACAGCCACTTGAGTAATGAATATGGATTCACTGCTAATGGCTACATGTGATGTCATCGAATGAAAAAGCAACTGATGAAATTTAAACAAATCAGAAACAACTAATACCAAAACTAATTTATTTTTGTTGTTTATGGGGGGTTTCTGCCCAACCCCCTCCCCTTTTTTTGTAATATTTTTCCCCCACCCCCAAAACCACTTTTCCCATTCCCAACCCCATTTTTTGTTTTTTAGTGATTTTGTTATTAGTTGTTTTTTCATTCAGTCATTGAAATTTCATTAGTTGTTTTCTATTCAATATAATCACTGCATACTGCTGCTAATGGGTGTAAGAAGGAGGATGTGAGGGTGTACCAGATAAATTGTTCCTGGCAGAAAGAAATACTAATCCATGCACTGCACAACTAACAATGCACATGGGTTTGAACTTTTTTTACACTCTCTACAGGAAGCCAGAGAATTTCAGCAAAGAAGCACAGATGTGATCACATTTTCAGAAAGAGAATATCAGGCAAGCTACAGTGTTCTGGGTTTGCTAAATGTGAAATCTGTGCAACACCAAATAAACAGAGTTTCAGAAGTTTAAATACATCGACGCACATACATTCACATCAACAATGTTCCGGGACGCTGAAAGAAATTTCACAAGCACTGTAGGGTGGACAAATGCTAAAAAAAGCTTATTACCAAATCGTTTACCTGGGATTTGAAGGAGACATCATAGTCAGTAAGCATAAACAAGAAAGCAGACGTGGGCTGGAAGTGAGGCCCAACGAGCAAGAACTGTGGCCAAAGACTAGTGTTAGGAACAAAGATAGTAACTTCTTTATATGGATTACATTTGAGATGTGTTGCTTGCATCCATGGTCTGATCCATGCAAGTATTAAAAGCTGCAGAGGTTCTGGGTAACATCAATACACAGGAAGTGGTTGAACATACAAATTAAAAAGTAAAGGAGACAAAATAGAGCAATGAGGCATACTGTAGGGCAATGCTTTTGGTTGGTATTCAACAATGCGAGAGTAATGGGATGTATGCATTCTTTCAAGAAGTATTGAATCCACCTTGGTGCTAGATGCTGAGTGTCACCTGGTGCAGGCAACCCAGAAGCATGGCATAGTCAACTGTGTCAGAACCTGCTGAACATCTGAGAAGTATCAACGCAGGGAATCTGCTACCATCAGCCACCTATATAAGATTCTCAAACACTGAAACAAGGTCTGCCTCGGCCCAAAGGGTGGGTCAACGTCCTTCCTCATACACTTCCAGAAAATCAGTGGCCTCAAAGGTTGGTTGAAGTTGTTTAAAAAGAGCCGGTAAAGGGTGTGGGCAGTCAGCATTTGTGCTGGGAGCCTTTAACAGTAGCACAGCACTGTGAGTTGCAGTCTGAACTCTTTTTAAAACTTTGAAATCTGCAAAGAGCTGGCCAATCCTGCTGCAGTCTCTACATCTCATGTTCCCTGCCAGGCACTCTGTACGGCTCTCATTTATCACTTCACCACAAAAATTCAGGACATCCTGTCCTCTCTCTCCTCCTCTCCCTCTACCTCATTCGGCCCCCTCTGGCTGAATCTCCCGCTCCTCCTTTCTGCTCTTTCTCCCTAACAACACCTGATGACATTTCTAGACAAGTCTGATCCATGAAAGTGTCATACAAGGTGCTCCCCTGCTCCTCCAGAAACAACAAGGACCACATTTTCACCCTCGCTCCAGCAATGGAGAATTCCTGCAATCACTCATTTGCCACTGGATCTTTCCCCTCTCTACTCAAGCACTCCCTTGTGCACCCCATTCTTAAAAAGCCTTTGGCTGATCCTACCTGCCCGGAAAACTACTGTCTGATCTCCATCACACCTTTCCTGAGCAAACTCCTTGAAAATCTGGCCATCTCCCAGTTTAGTCTCCACACCAAATCCATTGGTTGCCTCCACGACCATCAGTCTGGCTACAAAGCAGCCAGAGGCATGTAAACTGGTCTCCTGAACACCCATGAAGATCTGTTCTCTATTCTGGACTCTACCCTTCCATCTGTTATCATCCTCCCTGATCTTTTCTCTGCTTTTGACATGGTCAACCACGCCATCCTAATCAATCAACTTCTCAAGAACCTGGGCATCACTGTTCAGGCCCTGGAGGGGTTGACCTTGTTCCTTCTGGACCGACTATACCAAGTCTAACTTGTGTCCTTTCTCTCCACTGCCTCTCTCTCTCCACATGTGGTGTTTCCCAGGGCTCTGCCCTCTCACCCTGGCTTTTCAACACCTACTTGGCCCCTTTGGCCCACCTGATCTCTACTTTCTACTCTAACTTTCAGTGTTATGTGGACGACACTCAGATCTCTTTCATGCTCCCCTCAGCCTCCTCTTCTATCTTTTGCTTATTTTATCCATGATTCAGGATCGGTGTGCCTCCAACGATCTCTACCCTAATGCCAGTAAGACAGAGATCCTTCTCATTGGGGATCCTGCTCCCGCTTTCCCTCTCTCACTCTGGCTGCCCTCCTTGGTTCGCCTTCCTATGAGGGAAAAAAACCTTGGTGTCATCTTCGACTTCACTCTCTCCTTCTCCGTTCACATCACAGACCTTGTGAAGAAGGCCCATTACCAGATCCATCACCTCAGAGATATTCTTCCTTTTTTCACTTTCCCCCAGAAGCTCACTGTCTCCAAAGCCCTGGTGGTTCTCTCTAGGTTGGAGTACTGCAATAGCCTCTACTCTCGCCCTCTTCAACTAATCCAGAACAGGAATGCAAGACTTTTAGTTGGCCTCAAGCCCAGGGACCATATCTCTACAGCCCTGCAACCTCTTCACTGGCTCCTGGTGGCTGCAAGGATCAAGTTCAGGACCCTTTGCATCGGCCTTAAGGCTTTCTGGGTCCAAAATGCATTCCTTCCGGAGCTCTTTGCTCACCTACCTCCTAAATTCCAGAAGAAGCTCAAGAACTTTATTTTCTCCCCTGCTTTCTCTCTCTCCCTACCCTGCTGACCTACCTGGCTGCACCGCCGACTAGTTGCGTGGCTACCCTCAGAGTCTCACTGGGTAGCAGGCTCCTCCATGATCAGTCTTCACTGCACTGCCTCCGGCCCTACCACGCACTTAGGGACTGTAACTGTAACATCTTCAGTCCCCTGCCTCCCTGCACTTACCCAAAGCCGTGCTGCCCTGGCTGCACTTAGAGCAATTGCTGCCCGGATTGCACTTCCCACCTCCCTCTCCTTGGCACTTCCCCCTCTCCCTTCTGCCCTGCACTTTGTGCAGTTGCACTTGCACGATCTGAATGAAACCAGGCCTAGTAATATTGTTTGTCTTGTCCTTCCTCCCTTGCCTTGTCACTCCTCGAAACACTTGTGTATGGGCGTGTTATAAATGACATATCATATAATATCATATCATATTGGTGCATCAATTGTGAATAGTCCTGTGCCAGGTGTTCTTGAAAAACACACATTTTGAAAGATTTGCAAATTGGAAAGTTGTGGGGGCATTTTGAGCCGATACCATGATAGAGTTCTAGAAGCTGGATTGTCAAGAGAAGGGTTGTTTGCGGGGGTCTAGTAATGCAGGTTATTTGCAGAACTGTGATATGTGAGTAAAAGTCGTAGAAAACACCACAAAAGCGACAACATATTTTTTTCTTTTTCAGTCCTCATTTCTGTTTGAAACTACAAAAAAGGTGTGGTGCCATATTAGTCCATTTTTTAAAAACACACATTTCGAGTTGTTATATTTTTTAATGCCCATGGCACACCAATGGATCGATATGCAAACCTGTTTATGGAAGTCCTCAAGAAAGAGTTTCTACAATAACAATCTCAAAAAAACACTAACTTATTTTCACTATGTTGACAACATTTTCGAATCAATCAATAGCTTCCACAACCACAATA
This sequence comes from Ambystoma mexicanum, assembly GCF_040938575.1. Lineage (NCBI taxonomy): Eukaryota > Metazoa > Chordata > Amphibia > Caudata > Ambystomatidae > Ambystoma > Ambystoma mexicanum. The sequence continues at coordinate 224,346,738 of NC_090936.1, forward strand.
ACTTCCCGATGGTCTTTTCCAAAACAAGCATACATTTGCTGAATATCACTAACGCTGGGGGAAGATATGGGCAACTGAAAACAGCTGTATACAAGAAATCCACAGACTAGAAAAGTACCTGCACGGGAAAGATTTCCATCTCAGCCACAGAAAAAGGTCTGTCATTTACAGCCAGGCAATCAGGAACCAACCATATGCTCCAATAGAGGACAAAGAACAAGCAACATGCTGCATTCCGCACATATTTTCTGCAAAAAGCCCCACAGACAGACAGATTGACAATGACAATTCCAAGAAAGAACCTGGTACAATTAAAAAAGAATTGAACTACAGAACGAGTACACGTAGAGGTCACCTATTACCCAGCATTGACACAACTGAAAAGAATCATTAAGGACCTACAAACAATATTCAAAATGGATACAGAACTAAGGGAACTTTCAATGAATCTCCTGTAATTGCATTCAAGGCACCAAAAAAACCCCATCTCGGGTACCTGACCAGAAGCTAATTTTCAATGGATCATGAGCAAGGAGATGCAAAACCTGTCAACACATCAGCGGTAACAATCCCACAGAACCGAACAATGCAGATTCAAGGGGCACAAAACTGCAAATTGACAAATACTTAGTTGTAACTCATCCAATGCAAGAATTGTCCCCTAGGAAGGTACATAGTTGAAACTTGCCAGAAACTGTGCTAAAGAATACACCTAGTCAGGCATGCCATCTCGAAACATGAAGCGCTGAACCTACCAGAGACGCTGGTAGGTCATCACTTCCTTTAAGATGGACCTACTCTAAATGACCTGTTGGTTTTGGTTTTGAAGGGAGGTTTCCCAAATAAACGATTCGGAACAACATGGGAACTCCAGTATTGGAAGACGCTCAACCTAAACAACAGAGGTTTAAAGAGAGAAGGGAGTTTCATGTTTCCCTGTGGTGAACTCTTAAGTCCGGCCAATTAGCCAACAAACTGTGTGAACATTAGCAACGTACCTCTCAATTTCATGTAGGTGTTAGTAATATACTGCCTTGCAAAGACATGCATTTCACACATTGTTTACCCATACCTAAATGAACTGACCAACCTCCATGCATAGCAGGATACAATCATTGATGTATAATATGTTGAAGTATTACAACCACTGCAGCCACCCAGTGTTGGGACTTGAGAACAATCAGCCAGGATTGCATGTTAATTTTTGGTGCAGAGCTATAAAACCTGTTTCTTCTGCCCTTGTAAGCCCTGCATTTTCAGACATGTTTACCATGAACAGAAATAGACATTTTTTAAAGTCTACTAGGCCTCAATTATTATTTTTTTTTAAAAGAGCACTTTCCACTTGTGTGGGAAAGCGCAAAATATTATACTGCTTTAAACATATAATTACAAGAATCGCTTTGAAGTGTGTACTGTTCCTAACTGCTCTTTCTGCAAGTTAATGGTCTGTGCTGTAGATTTAGAATTCTTGAATAAGATGATCAGAGCAGAGCACCCATTCCATGCATGCCAGGCTCTCTCAGAATGTCCCTGTGCCTCACGTGTGCCTGTTAACATCTGATCAAGAGGTCATTGGCACTTTCAAAAGCTAATGTTTCTTCTGTTGCCGCACAATCCCATTATACAAAGCTCATTAGAATACAACAGGGAGTTACTGCGCTAACTTCCACAACAGTCAGACGGTCAAGAAAGGATAATAGCAACTAATCCCACCCATAGTATTACAAAGTAAATCAAACAAAATGTGCCACAACCAGGATTCTCACCTCACTAACCCTACCTTCAAATCTCTGCATACCTAACTCACCCGAAAATTCACACAACCAACTCTCGCCCAGCAAACTGCACGCACTTTACCACACCTCATCAACAACAAACCAACAACACATCAACAGCACAAGTGGTCTTGCCCCCACCCAATACTTACACCGAAGATCAGCCCATGGTGTATACCAAACTGTAGCCGCCAACAACACACCACCTCTCTCGCCCTCCTACTCCCTCTTCGCCGACTAACCCAACCCCGCCCCCTTCTTGTTTTACAGATCCGCCTGAGCACCTGGGGACCAACACTGTTGGTGATGGTGCATGATATAAATACCTTTAACATTTAACATAAAATTTAACATTTAAAAATATTCTCAGTCCGACCAATACAAGATAATACAACTCGAAAGAATGCGATTGTATTTCTAGGAAACTGACACAATTAGTTGTTCCATTTTTCGTACCTTAATCCAAGTCATCATTTGCTCAATTATGTTGGTTCATTGTGTACAATTCGCCAACACCTTCTTGGATCTTCTACCATGTCAGGCACACAATTCACAGTCGATTTGAAATATAGCCAGATTTCTCAGCCACTATTTAACATTAAGGCATAATTTACTTCATGCTATGCAAGCCTCAGTATGACATTGTGCACTTAGCCAGTCCAAGAGCAGTGGCATTGATACATTTCTTCGCATGGCCACTGTTTATAGCCGCATCTGGTTTTTCATTACAGTGTCTATTTTGAAGGCTATATGTATATCACTATGAAGGAATAATGGCTCGAAGGGGGAGATGGTGGCCGCCAATGTGTGACTGGGGGCATGGGACTGAGCGGTACTGCCACCGTTCCCAACAGAATGGGATTGTAAAAGCAGGGGTCATGCAATCCTGTGTAGAGCATTTACCTTTGGAAGTAACTAGACATGAATTCTGAATTTACTTTGGTATATTTAGACTTACTGGGTGGTGCCCAGTGAGAAACTGCTGATGGCTGATCAGGAAGGTGCTTGCTTGTGGTGGTATATTACTGTTATTCTTCTACTAGAGTCAAGGGGTGCTGAAGCCTCTGTTCAAGCCAGAGATAGAAATGACAGATGTAGAGGTAGAAGCCAGAGCTGCAGTAGTTAGTATGCACGTTCTTTGGGATAAACAAAACACAGGGTAGACAGCCAAGAGAGAAGCATGTATTGTGCTCATGAGAGAGAGAGAGAGAGAGAGAGAGAGAGAGAGAGAGAGAGAGAGACAGAGACAGAGACAGAGATAGAGAGAGAGTAAAAAAAACGGGTACATAGTTATAAAATGAGAAAAAGAAGTCCTTTAATGAGATTAGGAAAAGGATGAATTGATATCAATGTCTAGCCTGAAGTGGGCCTCGGCTGAACATATAAACCCACTGAGAGCTGGGCGTAAAAGCTGCATGCATAAAGAAAAACAGATTTCCTATGCAAATGTATTACAATAGTGATACTGAATTACCATAAGTTTATGACCTTAGTAGGACTGTGTCCTACAATGCAGGCATTCAAGTTCATTGGTCATGTTGACATGATGTTTACATTGCTGTGAAAATCAATTAACTCTTGGAAATTTTAGTAATCGCTTAGTATGTTTTTTAACAGTTTTATATTTCAGTTATCAGAATCTGGAGCCACTTTGTTCAAAACAAAGAGATGGGAAACAAATAAGGTTTCAATTAATATATATTAATAGCTGCAAGGATTCTCTTTGTGTTAAATTCACAGATGTTAATACAAAAGATAAAAGTGATGTCATGAATAAAGGACTGAATGAAGTGAAATAATAGACTACAGCATCCCAAAGGGACAGGAGATTTCTTGAGAGAAGTTCAATTTTAAATGTTCCATGGTTACATCCAATAAAACAAAGGACATTTTAAAATGATAATAATCTACTTAGGATATTCATTTCAACACTGAAGTTACTCCAGGACAAAGGTAGGGAGTAAGGTGACTGCTTAAGCCATCAGACCTGACACACTGGGAGAGGGGAGATGCAACATATATTTAGTAAGGGGAGTCCTCAAATAAAAAACTGAACCCAGACGGCGGTTGATATTCACACCTGGGGATGGGCACCCAGCCAATCAGGTTGCTTTAAATGGGGGTGAAAACTGAAATAACTGACACCTTCCTTCAGCAACCCGCTGTCTTTCTCCGGGTGCTGCCATGTTCTTTTCAGCAGCTCAGAACCTGCCTCCTCCCACCTACCCCACTTCCACTACATCCTGCACCAACCATCCTTTCCTCCCTACTCACCCAGCCCACCTGCTGACCTGGTGCTTCCTGCTCCGGCTGATATGTTCCCTTACCATCCATCTATGGCTCGTCATACAAATAGTAAAGGCACTTAGTCCCTTATCTATTTACAATGATAGCTGCCATCTTATTTTTTTATGGGTGATTGGCCATGCACAATATGTATAGTTCTCACCTGTGGTCTTGGTTGGTCTTCTTTTGCGCAGGCGAGGAGTAAACAGGCAAGGACAATCCTACCTAGATGTCACTGTGACATCCTGGTGGTACAAAATGAAAAAAGCCGTAAGGTAAAAAAAAAACTCCAGGTGACTTGGAGGATGGTAGGCAGTACATCTTGATTTGTTGTAACCAGGGTTAATAGAAGGTTCAGCGGGTGCAATACATAACACAGAGAAGCACATTCCCAGCTGAGAGGCCATCAACAACAGGCAGGGAGCAGGAGGCAGGAGCAGAAAACAAAGGCAAGGCAACATAGAGGCAGCAGGACAGCAAGGCAGTAAGAAAGGGAAAAGCAGTGGGAGCTGGAGTAAAGAAAATTGAGGGCACACAGACTACCTCCTGCGTCTCAATGTGAAAACAGGCACTCAAGAAGAGTAAAGAATAAAAATATGGTTTCCTGTTTTCAAAATCGTTTTCAATTAAGGTCTGGTCAATAAGAAGTTGACAGGTTTTTAAAACTTCAAGGGTGTACATTTGGTTGTGATAATTGAAAAATCACTTGAGTCGCAGGAGAAGGAGGCAGTCTGTGTTCTCCCATTCCTTTTCTGCATACAATTATTACCCTAATGTAACACATACCCCTCGTTAAACAAAACTATAGGGTAAAGCCTGCTGTATAGGCAAAGAAAATTGAGACAACAGGGACAGATTTATGGGCAGGAGCAAGAGGAACAACACCGTCAGTTTGCAGAGGAGCTGAGATGTGGCATAGCTCTCCCTGCTTGAGGCTCTTTTGTGCAGATGCCGTATGATGACACAGCCATCCTTCTTGGAAACAACTAGATCACTCATGGATCTCCCAGAGTGGCATAATGTCACATGAGGGAGTCCGCACGCTCCTCTCTAGTGTTGCCTGACCAGTGGGGCATGTTCATGACAGCAGAGCATATCTCCCGACCAAAATAAATTAAAATGATGTAAACTATTCAAACCATAGAAGGTGACCCCGGGTGTGAATAGCTATCACCCCCTTTCCCTGGGGCATACAGGACCAGTAACATTTTGAGTCTTCAAGGACCTTGCTCCATGCTGTCCTTCCTAGGGTCTGGCTGGTGGGCCATTTCTGGCCCTGTGCACTCCCAGGGTTGGGAATGACTGCTATGTTATTTATCCAGGAGAAGAATCTGTCAAAAGAAAGGAAAATCCAGAAAAAGGAGGATGCTCCTAAACACAGAAGGGAATCCACCATCTGTCAAGGCCCTTGGAGGAAGGGCGGGGACCAAACCTTTCCATCCATAAAGGGTGACAAGCTCAGTAGAGGAGATGGTTCTGCCCCATTCCTGCTGATCTGTTCTTGATAAAATCATAGCCAATGGTGTTGCTCTGGGCAACCCTCCATGCAACTGTGTTTCAGCATGCTCTACCTTTTTTGAAGGGAATAAAACATAAGCACATCCCATTTGGTTGCACCCGAAAAGGAGCAGTCCAGCTCAAACAGCTGGGTGAAATCCTTTGTATACGAGACAGCAAGCAAGCCCCTTTGCCCCCCACAACATGACTCACAACCTGACACAGCCCTCTCTTTTCTCTACTCCTCTATTTCTGCTACTCTTGATACTCTTGCTCCTGTCATGAGGATTCGTTTGAAGTCCAAAGCCAAGTGCAATTCTTGGTATGACCGCCTTACTTTAACATAAGTGTAGGGCGGTGGAGAAGAAATGGAGGGATTCTTGCTCATCCTCTGACAAACTGGCCTTGAACCTGCTCCAAAGGCGATACCAACTCGCTGTCTGCACTAAGAAGAGAGTCCACATACAAGCCCATGTCTCTGCGGCATCTAATAATTCGGCCGAACTCTTCAAAATCTGCAAGGAGTTGGCCAACCCTGCTGCAGTCTACACCCCTCCTCTCGCCTCCAAGGCTCTTTGCAATGCCCTTGCCTCTCACTTTATCTCTAAAACCCAGGACACCGAGTCCACCCTCTCCTCCACTCCCCCTCCTCCTCCCTCTCCTACTCGGCTTGCGGATCCCCTCCAGCTACCCCCCATACCCTTTTCTGCTCCTTTCCTCTTTTCTCCCCTGATGAGGTAGCTAGACAAGTCTGATCTATGAAAACCTCATCAAAACAGGTTGATCCCTGTTCCTCTAAAACCATTAAGGACCACTTTGACACTCTTCCTCCAGCCCTTGTTGATTTCTGCAACCTCTCCTTTGCCTCTGGCTCTTTCCCCACCCCTCTTAAGCACTCCCTTGTGCATCCTCTCCTCAAGAAATCCACAGCTGATCCATCATTTCCGGCAAACTATCGCCCAATTTCTATTACTCCCTTTTGGGTAAGCTCCTGGAAAAGCTGGCCACCCCTCATCTTAATCTTCATTCAGACTCTGTTGGCTCCCTCCATGACCAACAATCTGGCTCCAGAGCTGCCAGAAGCATGGAAACTGCTCGCCTGAACATCTGTGAAGACCTGCTCTCCAACCTCGACTCTAACATTCCCTCTGTCCTCATCCTACTCTATCTCTCCTCTGCGTTCGACACAGTCAACCATACCACCCTGCTCAATCGTCTCCGTCACAACCTGGGTATCACTGATCAGGATCTGGCCTGGCAGACCTCTTTTCTTTCTGATCGACCCTCCCAGGTACAACTTGGGTCCTTCCTAACTTCTATCTCCCTCTCCACCTGTGGTGTCCCCCAGGGGTCTAACCTCTCACCCTGGCGTTTAAGCCATTACCTGGCAACTCACACCTAAAGCATCTCCATTTTCTGCTCAACTTTCCAGTGCTATGCCAACCGCACCCAACTCATTTTCAGGCTTCCTTCAGCCTCCTCCTCTCCTTCCCTCATCTCTGACTGTCAAATCGCCATTCAAAATTGGTGTGCCGCCAATGATCTTTGTCTAAATGCAAACAAGACGGAGATACACATTATTGGTACTCCATCCTTTCCTCTCACTCTCTGGCCGGCCTCCCATGGCCCTCCTCCTACCCCCACAAGCGTGGCTAAGAACCTCAGGGTTATCTTTGACTCCACACTTTCCTTGTCCGCACACATCTCTGACGTCTCCAAAAAGTCACACTTTTTATTGCACCTCCTTAGAGGTACTCTACCTTTCCTCTCCTTACCTCAAAAGCTCACTGTCTCCCAAGCTCTGGTTCTCTTCAGACTAGATTACTGTAACAGACTCTTTCTAAATCTACCTGCCTCCATGCTCCGCCCTTTACAACTAATCCAGAACAGGACTGTGAGACTTGTCCTTGGCCTCACGTCCTGGCATCATATCTCCACAGCCCTGAAATCCCTTTATTGACTCGCAGTGGATAAAATGATTCAATTTAAAACCCTCTGCATTGTCCACAAGGCTTTCTGGGGCCGGGTTCCAAAATACCTTCAACTATCCCTCCATAAATAGCTCCCCTATCAAGCCCTTTGCTCCTCTACTTCCAACTCCCTCAGGGGTAGTCGTTTTTCAAAGAAATGAGCTGGGGTAGATCTCTGTCTTCAGCTGGAGCCTCAATTTGGAACAGCCTCCCGGCCACCCTGAAAGTTGAGGAAAACCATTCTGGTTCCGGAAGCAACTCAAGACCTTCCTCTTTGCCTCTGCCTTTGCCCCCCTTGTCCCCTGTTGATCTGTTTCTTCTCTTGGCATCGTGCACCTGGCCAGCCTCGGTCATTCGGGCCCAGGTACCTGCTCACCCAGCCACCCTCCTGCACTGCCTCTAGGCCACCCCCTGCACTAGGGTTCTGTATCCGTACTGTTGAGGATTTCAATCAGGCAACGCACACCTTGGTCTCGGCCCAGCATGCAGCGCACGACTGAAATGCTTATGTTTTAGATTAGATTCAATATTGAGATGATGCTCCACTCATATCACACCCCCATATACTCCAGGTCACAATGGACCATGAACAAGGCTGGTTGGTAAAATATAATATTTGTTTATTTATTTGAACATTTTAAGAAATCATACCAATTTTTTATGGGGCAGCAATCCCCATTGGGGTAATGAGAACAATAGGAATGTAAGCAATGCACTTAGTTTCACCTCCTATTGACACATCTACAAAACACCAGAGAATAGGAACACTCTTTGATTTTAGGTAGGATAGCACTTAAGTTTGAATTTCCCCCTGCAATGTTCCCTCAACCCACAAATAATCAATTTTAAGTGTATAAACAGAAGCAGCAGGTAATCAGGAATGACAAGTAATAAACCAAATTCAAATCTGAACGTCCCTCCCCAGATAAGAGAGAAAAACGGATTTGAAACCCTGGCAATGTGAACATTTCAGCAGGAAAACATGACTGGCAACAGAGCGCCTGCCTTGTCACCAGTTTTTAAACAATGTTAAAATGGCACTCGGAAATGGATGAACAAAATAATGAATGTGTGTAAAAAGTTTGAAGCAAATATAATTCTTCAAATATAATTCCTCACTAAAGCAGCAATGTCAAGGTACAAACAACCACAAGCAATGAATTAGCAAGAGCACCCAGTTCGAAAAATGAGTCGAAGATTTAAAGCAGTTTGCAATCAAAATGACACGTCAAAACGATTTGTAATAAAAACGGGTGAAATAATGTAATGCGGTTTTTGTGTTGGAGTGTAGCTATAGATCAGAGGGACAATATTGAAGTGAAATTAGGTCTCAAGCTGGTAAATTGAGTGAGTTATGCTAGATAGAGAGGTTCATTTTTAGGAAAATAGAGCAGCGAAAAACAGAAAAGCAGCTTTAAAATGGATGGCAGATTTTACTTAAACTGGATTTAATGACTAAGAAAAAGAGAATGCCACCAGTGAATCTCCACAGTTACCCGGCCGTTGTAACCCTTCACGTGGTGTACCCAGTTTCCTTTATGGAAAATTAATTTATTTAATCAGAATCGCTAATGGCTTATGTTCTATGCAAAAACGGAAATGAAGAGAAAATCGGTGCTGACACTAGGAATCAAAGGCAGGCTTTCACAGATAATGCTGACAATTTTAACAAGATATCGGGGTCAGAATAGGATAGCTTAGAGATTGGGATAGAACAAAGCAAGGCAAGGTAAACTCTGTATTTCTATGGGTTCCTATTGATACTCACAGTCCACTTTAGTTTAGGATTTTTGGACCATCAGCGTTCTGGACACCACATGGATCTGGTCTAACAAAGGACAGCTGGACAAAATCAGCGGGACAGGATTAGCTGGGCAGGGACTGGATACCAAAGGATAGTTTTGGTCCCTGCATGGCTCAGGTACCTCAGGATGCAGTTATTGGACAGCAATTGGTGGGCCGCAAGCGAGGATGGTGTCAGGAGGCTTCCCACAAAAATACCACTGCTTCTCCCGTTAAGTATTGGGATTTTAGAATTTAGGCCTTACTGGAAGAGTCAGCAATGCTTGGCCTGGTATTTGGATCTGGAATCTGAATCAATGCAAGATGAAGGAAACAGGAACAGCACGTCGCACAGGAAATCAGGAAAAGAGTGTGTGTAGAGTATTGTCAGGGACCCTTACTTATAGTGCATAATGACATCATCAAAGTAGAGGCTGGGCAGGGTTAACTAAGTACGCCCCTAAACTACTTGGATTGGACAGGGGTACTAGTCTCCGCCTCACTCTCAACTGGTTGGATTTCCAAGGAATTGTAAAAGCAAGAGAAAATATCGAGGCTGAGTACCATCAAAAGGAAATGCACCAAACATGGGCTTATAAAGATTCACAGATCTTTATTACAACTGCGCAGATTTCAAAGAACAAAACAGATCAGATAGCTATCTGGCCTTCAGAACATCACAGCGAATACCATCCATTCAGTGTGAGAAGTGAGAGGTACTGGACATCTAAACAGTCATGCATTTTACACATTTTTGGTAATAATGTCCAGCCCCTCTGCAAGTTAATAATCCATGGTCTAGAGTTCGTGCTGAGTTCACTTATGGCTTGTACGACAATATGCACATGGAGCATCCTCGGTTTACATACAAACAAGTCACAATGGCAACAGTGTATTCTTGGATTTAACAGTAAGCCTTAGCACATGTCCCTCACAATGCAGTTCAGCCAGAGTCCACGTTCGATATTTGCTTAACATTGTGTTCAATGTATGTCCATGGATCAGGCTCATTAACGCAGACAATCCTTAGACCACAAGTCAGACATGGGACAAGGTCTCTTTACTCAGCCTAAACATTCGGCCAACGGATAGTCTAAACATTAACTATATTGTAGAGTTTCAGGAAGGCTCAGTTATAAGCGGGAAACACTGTCCACCATTTTAGAAACAGAGTTACTTTTAAACAGAAATCAAAATGGCGGATGAACCTAAAATGGCGGCGGAGTCGATCTAAAATCAGAACTTTGCAACGCGGTCTTCTTCCTAGAGCGACTGGGCTTAGGCCAATATATATGAGAAAGGAGGCACAATATGATTTCCCATTTAACAAACCCTCCTTTTGGCCTAAGACAAGCACTAAACTACTTCTAGTCACTTTACGAGTAACTCCACGTCTCAATATCCATACATCCTGAATCAATATCAGAGATATCGATCGGCATGAGATCAGATACTGAGATTTCTTTCAACACAAATTTGTTAGTCATTTTCTCCGGGGCGCACACCTTGTGTCCTAATGTACCCATCGCCTGTGCACAACATCCCCCTAACACCGAACATATGCCAGGAAGGCACTGTATACAACAACAGAAAAACAACAGAATACCCAAAATAATCAGCAGGACTGAAAGCATCTTCCATCCCCAAGATCGCAAGAAGCCCCAGAACCAAGCGCTAAAATCCCAGTTTCCCTCAGGAACATGCATTTCTGAACTAAGGACATGCAGATTTTGTATTGCTTTAAAGATAGTTGGGGAGGAATCTGGCACGAAAACGCAACAAGCGGACCCCACTAATTTACATACTCCACCACACTCAGCTAGGATGACGTCTAATGCCATCCAGTTCTGAAGTGCCACAAACCTTATCGCTTTTTATTCTAAAGTCATGTTATAGAGTATGTCAGTGGTCCGGTTGATGGTCCACTCCAGTATTCTCGCTAGTCTTCTGATATCTTCAGAGTTCAATATTTGCCCCCAAAATGATACAAAGGATTTAGCTACATCACCCAGAACTAGTGCTAAGTATCACCATTCTCGTCCCGCCTTGGATGAACCTTTGAGATTTCTACAGTGCTTGCTATAAAATACCCCGGGTAACAGAATCCCTAAACAACAGGTTCCCTGCCAATCCCTTGGTAAACATAGGAAAGCTTCATTACCGCAAACAAAGTAGACAGGTTTGCCTACATACAAAGGTCTGTCCTCGCTAGTCAAGTTTGCAACGTTGGCGCAGCCCTTGAAGTCACCCATTGACTGAGTACCATTCCTCTGTATGCAGAAAGAAACTGAATCGGGGCTGTGGTTAACAGTATAGGAAGGCGGCGTGGCATCCCTATTGCCTATAGGAGCCATCTTGAAAGAGATCAAAGACTGAAAAGGGCGAGAGAGTATATCAGAAGGCCTAATAGAGGCAACATTAAGCTTGCTCCTATTTGCAAAGAGTGAGCATCCCAGGGGCGTTAGAACACGTTTCTCAAAGTCATTCAAATTAGTTCCATCGAAGCTCCCCGAGATGCTATCATTCCATCGGCCAAAGAATAGTGCCCTTAAAGAAGTATAGCATGCAGTAGTCAAAGGTAAAGGATAAATATACCAGCCCAGCCCCTTATCCCCATGTTGTGGTAAATGCGAGCAGACCCAACTATTAGATTTGTTAAAAATGGCATATGTGGCATTCATGATGAGTAATAGAGTATTGTTATGGTAACTCTGTCTGTGCTGGGAGTCTCTAGAAGATACAGTGTGCAGATGCACGAAAGGTGTAGAAACAGTAGATACATTTTCAGTGGGTAACATCATTTCAAGCGGATGTACTTCCTCCAAATACCAAAACCCTAAGGCTATTACTATTGTGAAACCAGTTAACATAATCACAAGACAACAATATGTTTTCAGGGCCCACGCATTTGATTGTTCATTACTACGGTTGGCCACACAGTATCTTATCTGTTTTTATGAGTGGGAGCGGTTGCAGGCATTGTTTCTTCAAATGAATACTTCAAAGATCTCCAGATCGCGCATTTTCTTAGTCCTTCCCAAACCCTAGCCAACAGAATTCCCTTACGTGCAAAAGAACGGGCCAAAAAGACAAGCCCTCTGATGATGATCTTTTTTTTTTTTTTCTGATGGCACAGCCGAACAGTGCAGTAAGTGTAACTCCTCGGACACAGATCGTACCTTGTGACTCCTGGTACTGTGTGATCCGCAAACAATGTGTTGTTGCTTCCTGATGGAAGTGGTGGATTTGAAACAGGATTTGACAATGGTGCAAAAGGATCTGTTGGAGAGTGTGGAGAAAAAGCGGCTGTTTCCCCAGGCCCCACGGGCTCAGGGAGAGTCTCTGACGCACTCACGATGCTGCTCGATGCTACGTGATCATTGGGTGCAGTGCAGGTAGGGATTACTGTATCTTCTGTATCGTGTGGCAAAGGGAAGGGAATCATCTTGATGTGTGACGCGTGGATCCAGTGCTTCTGCACCGACACTCATACCACGGTCTGTGTGGCCAATAGAACTTGGTGCAGGCCCCGCCAACGAGGTGCGAGGCAGGATGCTCTTTCAAATGCTTTAACGAGCACCCAGTCCTCAGGTCGGATGCTGTGACCTGGGCCCTCGAACCTTATAGGGAGGGCTTCTCGCACCTGTTGATAAATCAAACACAGATTTTTAGTTACTTGGCCACAATAGTAGGAAAGAAGTACATGTCCAATGTCACGAAAAGATCTTGGCTTAGGTAAGCCCCAAATGTTAGCTGGCCTACCCATGACCACCTCAAATGGAGAGAGCCCAGTTTTAGTTTGAGGGGTTGTCCTCATTGATAACAACATGATCGGTAAGGCGTCCAGCCATTTCAGTTTGGTGCCAGCACACGTCTTAGCGAGCTTGTTCTTGATAATGCCGTTGTGTCTTTCTACCAAACCAGCACTTTGAGCGTGTCTAGCCGAATGGAACTGTTTATCAATCTGTAATCCCGCACATATATGCAGAATTACAGCAGCAATAAAATGTGGACCATTGTCCGACCAGATGACTCTTGGCAAACCAAACCTAGGAAAATATCCTTCAGCATGGTCTTCGCCGTTGTCATTGCTGTGGCATCTCTAACAGGAAAGGCTTCAACCCATTTACTAAAGGTGCAGATAACCACTGGTACACATTTATAGTTGTTACAATGCTCCATTTCAATGAAATCAAAATGTGTCACCTCGAAGGGGACAGAAGGTGGACCAAAACTACCCCTAGGAGTCGATGTTCCCTTTCCCATATTATGCTGCAAACAAATCATGCAACTCTGAACTAAACGTTCAGCTACTTTGGAGATTTTATCGTTCACCCAGACATTTTTCAACATTTTGGTAACTTTCCGTGCACAGATATGGGTGAGACCATGAGTCATAGCGACCATCATTGTAATGTACATATCTGGCAACAACCATTTCCCATCCACCTTGTCCACCCAACACCCGTCATCATCCAATCTTGCCAAACCCTCAGTCCATTGTTCAGATTCCTCTAAAGTGGCATCAGCTTGAAAACTGTTCACAGATTCAATACCCTCATCCAAAGTACAAACATTTATGACTTCCCTTGAAGTATACATTTCTGAAGAAAGATCAGTGGCAATCTGTTTGGCTATCTGGTCAGCGAAAGCATTCCCTTTTCCCACATTATCTATGATCTTCTGATGCGCTGCGCATTTCATGATTGCTAACTGAGTGGGGAGTGCAGGCGCAGAGATTAACCGTACTATCAAGGAGCCATACTGGATTTTAGTGCCTTGTGAGGTCAAGAAACCTTGTTCTGCCCAAAGTATACCAAAGTTGTGAACCACCCCAAAAGCATACTGACTGTCAGTACATATATTTACGGTAATCCCTTCGGAAAGTTAACAAGCTCGAGTCAATGCTATAATCTCTGCGACCAGCGCAGAGTTACACGTGATTCTTTTGGTCGCCACAACCGTGCTCAATGTGGTGATTGCATAAGCAGCCGTGGATGTACCATCCGTAAGTTTGAAGCAGGAGCCACCACAAAACAGCTCCCCTTGTGGATTGTTCAAAGGAATATCTTTTAGATCGATTCTGCCTTTTGTCTCTTGCTCTGTTGTATAAAGTCAGTCATGTGACTCTTCATCACTGCAAGCAGTACCTTGCAGGAAAGATAAAGTTCAGCCGGATTCAGAACACAACACCTCTGAATTTTAATGTGTGGAGCAAACAAGATCAATTTGTATCTCATTAGTCGTGCGGAGGTGAGGTGTTGCGTTTGTGTTCTGTTTAATAGAACATCTACAGAGTGAGGTACCATCAGGGTTAAAGCATGGCCTAGGACCATTCCCTCGCTCTGTTTTATGGACGCAGCAGCAGCAGCGACAGCTCTCAAACATCTTGGCAAAGTGCATGCGACAGGATCAAGGGCGGAAGAAAAGTAGCCGCATGGCCTATTCTTCCCTCCATGTTCCTGCGTTAATACAGCCAAAGCACATCCATCACATTCATGCACATACAACACGAAAGCCTTTTCATAATTTGGTGTGCCCAAAACCGGTGCTGAACACAGTGCAGTCTTGAGCAGATCAAACACTTGCTGGTGTTCCAAGTTCCACGGCAATGGCAAAGAAATGCCCTTCTTTGTCAAAGCCAACATTGGTTTAATTGTTAAAGAGAAGTTCGGGATCCACTGCCTACAGTAAGAAGCCATTCCTATCAAGGCTCTGACTTCCTTCTGTGTATTTTGGACAGACATGCCAGAAATGATTTTTATCCGCTCAGGCGTCAATCTTCTTCCCTCCTTTGACAGGAGATAGCCTAAATAGGTGACCTCCTGTCGACAATACTGAGTGAAGCTTTGTGTCCATGTTGTGCTAGGTGCATAAGCAACAACACAGTCCCCTCCTTACAGGCACTCTCTGAGTCAGCAGCTAAAAGTAGATTGTCTACATATTGAAGCAGTGTACAAGAGGTAGGCAACTCGAGTGTGTTGAGCTGCTCTTTCAAAGCCATACTATAGATACCTGGACTTTCCGTGTAACCTTGCGGCGCACGGGTGAATGTAAACGAGCATCCCCCTAAGGTGAACGTAAACAGATATCTGCTATCTTTGTGTATAGGAATACTGAAGAAAGCATTCTTAAAGTCTACAACACTAAAGTGAGTAGCAGAAGCCGGAATCATGGTTAATATTGTCATCACATCAGGCACAATCTTCTTGATGGCACATAAATCAATGATGAAAGGAAAAGGAATTTCATTATTGCCTTTTTTGTACACAGGCAAAATCGGACTATTGCACAAACTACCTGCAATTTCCTCATTTACCTCACAATGCACAAAATCGGAGACTATGCATTTCAAAGCTTGCTCACCATCAACCGAGATCTTATACTGGGGAATACGTGGCAACTTTACTCCATGTTTCAAAATGATCTTAACAGGTTCAATTTGTAGAACACCGACATCATTATCATCAATTGCCCA
Organism: Ambystoma mexicanum; assembly: GCF_040938575.1. Classification (NCBI taxonomy): domain Eukaryota; kingdom Metazoa; phylum Chordata; class Amphibia; order Caudata; family Ambystomatidae; genus Ambystoma; species Ambystoma mexicanum. The sequence goes on from NC_090936.1 coordinate 224,362,529, forward strand.
CAAACACTCCGGAACATCACTAAATTCCGGCGGAAAAGGTCTGGTCAGGCACTGAGAGACAGAAAGTTGCTGTGGTGAAATCGTCAAACGCACTCCATCCGAAGAAAAATGAATTACCTCATTTAATTCCTTCCAGATTCAACCCCAACAAATTCTCTCTACAGTTCCTAGTCAACAGAAATGGACAGTGGTCCGTGAATGGACCCAATGTAATCGGTACCAGTGAAAAAACCGGACAGGCTACTGGTGTACCAGAAAACCCTACAGAAACATTGGTTTGTCCAGACAGTGGAATGTTTGGAACCCGTGAATGATCAATGTAACACTTCTGTGCTCCTGTGTCTATCGAGAGTAGATGTTTCCTATTTCCCATTATCATCTCAACTTAGGGACCTTTCTAATCAACGGCAATAGGCATCGGTTCCAAACCCTGCTTCGGGCAATCCTAACGAAACAGAATGTCATCAAAAGGAAGTTCTTCAGAGAGGTAAGCGGCAGAAGGATGATCAAAAATGTTTCTATTATCCACACTCTTGCCTGATTATCCTGCAAAAAAAGTTGCACATTTTGTGAAAACTGACTTCTACCAGAGCCCCCTGCCCCAGGGCAGCCTCTGGATCGTCTACCCATGGTACGAAATGCATTATTCGACCTCTGCTGGAAGATCGGGCATTGTGCACGCCAATGACCCTCTTGTATGCAATAAGCACACTGGTTCATGTTTACAGGACCCAATGGCGCATTCCCTGTGGAGCATACTGACCCCTAAATTGTGAAGTACCCCCTCTAGGGCCTCTGACAATTTGCTGTAATAGAACTTTTGTTTTGAGGTCTCCCTTTCTCCTTTTCAATTCTTTCTTTTTTGTTATTGGCACGGTTCTCATAGTACTGAGCCATATGCAATACTTCTGACTGATTCTTAGCTTGCCAAGCGCTCTCCGAAGACCTAATTTGCGAGTGGATGTCAGGCAACAATCCGCACACAAATTTGTCCACAAATAGTCGTTTCCCAGACTCTGTGCTCAAATCATGTCCACTGAAATCTGAAAACACTTGTTCGAACCGATTAAAGAATTCGGTAGCATCCTCAGACTTCCCTTGGACACAAGCAGTAAGTTTGTCCCAAAAAATCTTTTTTTCAGGAATTATAGCTTTAAGCTTCATGATTATATCAGGTAAAGTCAGTATTACCTGTGGCGGTCTCTTGCCAGCTGGCCTTTCTCTATCTAATCAAACTATATTCACCCATGTATCTCCCAGCCCTGGTACATCGTCTACAGTCCTAATTTGTTTCCAGAAATCAATAGGTAGGAGCACGGGAAATAACAAATCTATGTCACTCAGAGTAAATACTGATGACTGCAATACAGATTCTATCTCTTTATAGAACCCTGTTGAATTCTTTCTACTATCGGGAATGGATTCTTTAATGGTGTTCGCTTCCTGTCTTGAGAACAGGACATGAACAAACTGCGACACATAATGTGCAGGAATTTCTTGAGCAGCAGTACCTGCTGCAACATTAGCTGGAATCTCAACTTTTGGGACAAATGTCGGCGGAACCTCTCTCATAGGCAACTGAGAGATAGGAAACTCCGAATGCTTACTGAGCAGCAGAGCTAAATCGAGCACTAAAGCAGCAGAAGGAGTGTCAGACGAAAAAGCTCTCTTATAGATATTCAATAATTCTGCGGGACAACAAATCTTTCTTTTTATGCATTCATCCTGCAGGTATTCTACCATTACCTGTATCACTTTCCTCTGCATCTCTGGCGTATACTGACTATATGTGTCATATACTTCTACGGGAGTTATCGACATGTCTGAAATCCACCAATCGCATCTTTTGTGCAAATTCACGTTTCCTCATTTATCGACTTACAACAAGGAGGGAACCGTTTCTGTACAAACATAGCATCCAAACTATCACCATCAATATCTTCATTCTGTAACCTTTCCATCTCCCTTCTATACTCAAAAACCCTCTCGACATGGTCATGTACTTTCTCCGCAGTATCTCTTGAATATGCTAAAAATGTCAGATCCCTCAACCCTTGTGGGAGATCTATATCTTCTAATCTGTTCCACATTATACATAAATGAATTCCCAACTTTCAATAAAAACGTTTAACTCAGGAAACATGCTAGATTAGAGAGTGTGGCAAAAACATCAGCTTGTTAACCCTTCTCTGTGCATTGTCTAGCCCATGCAGTCAAATTGCGCTTTCTCTCTTTCGGTACAGTTTTGCGAGTCATAATCCTTGATTCCGCTCCCTTATCGACTACAAGCGGTACAGAACCACTTGGAAGAGAAAGAGTAGACAAATCTTGTACGTTCGGTAACAAAGGTGCTAATACTGGTGCAGAAGCCAAATCTACCAACCCCATAACAGTAGGCAAAGGTGAAGGAGCAAGTAGAGGAGCAACAATAGGAGGAGGTACAACAACCGGAGGAAAAGGAACAACAAGAGGAGCATTAGGAGGAACAGGAACTATGGGAGGAGGAACGACAACAGGAAGAGGAAAAACAGCAGGAATAGGTACATACGGAGGTGGTGCAGTGGCACCAGACCTTCGTTCATTTAGAAGTTTATCAATTAGCTCATCAGACACATGAAAGTCTTTAGACAGATACATTTTCTGAATACCAAGTGAAAAATCCCTATCCATACTCCTACCTGACTCAGACTGTTTATTTTGATCAAACAACAACACTTTTTTGGCGTTGGTCATATGACGGCGCACATGTTTTTCCCTACTTTTAAGTTCCTGCATAGCTTCTTTCTTCCATCAAATGCTGCAGGTATAGCCTTTTTCTTTAATAATACAGGTTCTAAGTATTCTATGCAAGGAATTTCAAAACTACCATTGATTGGCCACTGAAGTTCGGAAGCATGTCTAGTTTGTATGTGCCAAATATCATTAAACAATATACTACCAATGCCGTGCTTACAGTACATAGTACACGCCGGCGACCCCTCCATTGGCACTGGTCGGCCAAATTCCAAAGATTGTCTCTCACTGCGGAATAACGCCCTGAAACAGGCATACAATTTCCCACAGGCTTATCAGATTACTGGTGTTACCTGGTCAATAATTGTACTTGCAAGTTCAATACGCCAAAACAAATTATCAGGATACTTAAGAATCGGGTCACGACTCACCTGATCTTAAAGTACTCAAGAGGTACGATCAGATTTAAAAGAACTCAAAGGACCCACGTAGTTGGTGATTTCGGCAAATCTGCCTGCCTCGATATATAGACCCTCGGCAAGATGCCGTCTCGAACCGCAGGCTCACTGTCCAGGGATCGGGTTGTGCAGTACTGCTGAGGTATCGCGTCTCATCCAAGAAAGGGGCCCCCTTTTTCACCGCCCAATCCCGGTCAGATCGACGCGTCAACCTTCAACGAGGTGGGCATCAATCTTGAGGATCTCTATTCGGGCGCCATCTGTAAAAGCAAGAGAAAATATCGAGGCTGAGTACCATCAAAAGGAAATACACCAAACACAGTCTTATAAAGATTCACAGATCGTTATTACAACTGCGCACTTTTCAAAGAACAAAACAGATCAGATAGCTATCTGGCCCTCAGTACATCACAGCGAATACCAGCCATTCAGTGTGAGAAGTGAGAGGTACTGGACATCTAAACAGTCATGCATTTTATACATTTTTGGTAATAATGTCCAGCCCCTGTGCAAGTTAATAATCCATGGTCTAGAGTGTGTGCCGAGTTCACTTATGGCTTGTACGATAATATGCACATGAATCATCCTCGGTTTACATACAAACAAGTCACAATGGCAACAGTTTATTCTTGGATTTAACAGTAAGCCTTAGCACATGTCCCTCACAATGCAGTTCAGCCAGTGTCCACGTCCGTTATTTGCTTAACATTGTGTTTGATGTATGTCCGTGGATCAGGCTCATTGACGCAGACAATCCTTAGACCACAAGTCAGACATGGGACAAGGTCTCTTTACTCAGCCTAAACATTCGGCCAACGGACAGTCTAAACATTAACTATATTGCAGGGTTTCAGGAAGGTTCAGTTACAAGCGGGAAACACTGTACACCATTTTAGAAACAGAGTTACTTTTAAACAGAAATCAAAATGGCGGATGAACCTAAAATGGCACCAGAGTCTAAAATCAGAACTTTGCAACGCGGTTTTCTTTGTAGAGCGATTGGGCTTAGGCCAATATATATGAGAAAGGAGGCACAATATAATTTCCCGTTTAACAGAATGATGTCAGGTTTATGAATTAAGTTTTACAATGTCCAGAAACTCCCACCTTATCTTTACTCAAAATCCGATTTTGCCAAAAACATATATTTACATCATTGCAATCTCTTGGCAAATTATATATACATGTTACAGATTGTGGACAGCACATAGTCAGTCCAATCCTCCAGTCTGTGCGACCTTATTTTGTCCTTCCACCAGTTTTTTGGACTTTTGAATGGGATTTATATAACTCAACATTCTAGAACTTTATACATGGGTGTGGATTATCATGAGGAATGTATGTACGAAAATGCACATTTCCAACATGGATGCTTTTCTTGTAATCTGATATATTTTGTAACTTCTGTTCCCCATGCGGCAATGAGTTCTACCAAGTCTTAACAGAAAGCACATAACATTAGATTTAAAACTGCAAACTTTTTACATTTTTAATAATTTGTGCTGCAGAGACAAAATGTCTTTAAAGTTTCTTTATAAAATAGTCTTTCAAACCAAATTGCAGTCCATTATCTGTCACTGCACCATTTGTTTTCTTTTTCAGCTGTAACCAACTGTCACTTCAGCCCTGTGTGGGGTGGGGGTTCCCAGTGTGATAGAAGGTTTTATGGTCCCCCTCCTCTTGACAGGTTAGTGTCCCAGGACTTCTATTATCCCAGCCTGGAGCACAGACGAATGTCTGACGAGCGTGTGAACTTTCCTTGTCCTGGCCCATTCAAAGTTTTTCAAGCTGGCAATTACCACTTTCGTGTCCTGGAAGTTTATGGTGTGTCTCCCTTCTTTGGGGAAGTTTCATGGCTGGCAACTGGAATGACTGTTTTTTTTGAGAGCTTGCAAATCCAGCCCTTGTGTTTTAAACTCTTTATTTTTTTATTTTGGGTCCTGAATTAAAACAATCATGTGAAAGAAGATAGCCTATGTGTGTATTATCACCACTAGCATAATCCCCTTGCCCTGCTAAGTAAGCAGGCTTTCATTCACAATTTATTTTTAAACAGGCCAATTATTTCTTCAGTCAGCAAGGCCCATGTTTCCACATGTGTTAAAAACTGCTAGCATTTCTTCCTTTAAATTTGGCTTGGCAGCTCCCTCAGATGCCCACAATGTCTTTGCAGTGTTGTAATTTCCTTGAATGCAGGAGTTTTATCTAAAACATAGATACATTGACACTGACCTGGCTCAGAGAGTTAAAGTCTCTTTCAACTACTGAGCCTGGATACCTTTTGAAAGAAATAAACGTGGGTTATTGATTTCTCCCAGAGTTGTTTTGACTGGGCCTGTCACTCAGGAATTATGCCTGGTTTTGGTGAAGCACAGTGAAATATCCTAAGCATATGACGGGTCCTTTTTCATCACAGTGGTTTCAGAATGAACAGATGGAGCTAGCGTCAAAGCCATCTTTTTTTTAAGGTTTAAAAGTGTTTCTTTCCAATGGAGATTTGGGCCTTTGCAGCAAAGCAACGCTGCTTTTTCCACTTTCTTCCTTTTATTTGTTTCAGAACACACTGGCATACTTTTTCAGTGTTTCCCCTTGTTCCATCTTGCCTGAAGTGTGCTAGGCAGGATGATGCAGCCATCTTTGTTGTGGTAGCAAAACACAGTTTTTAGCCATGGCACTCACAGGAGTCAGCACAGCCATTTGGCTGTTTCTGTACAAATGCAGCTTGGTGATGAAAGGAAATGCTGTTGAGTGGGTCAATATATCCCACAGTACCCATACAGTCCCCTTTCCCAGTTTTCTTCTGCACTTATCAGATATACCTTATCTGACTAACCTTCACCTGCCACCTGCTGGCGGCACTACCATGGTTTATTGCCCTTATTTATGTATGTATTCATTTTATTTAGCATTTATCTGTTCTCTCATCTGTTCCGCACTTTCCCCCTTTTCCCTTTTCCATGCACTTGCGCTTTCTTCAATGTCACTGGACCTAGTAAGATTGCTGCTTTCTTTTTTCCCCTCCCATTTGCCTGGTCGTGCTCTTAAACACTTGTGTGCGAACGCAATATAAATAAAATATAATTTAATTTCTAAAGGTCTAGATCTGAGTGGGTTTTAATAATGAACATGTTCTGGACCATGGGTTCAGCAAATGTAGAATCCACATCAGAGCTCACTGCATATGAAACCCTTTACAAATTGGGGGCTGCTACTTCAGTTGTAGCATTTCCCATGACATGCCTTCTTGAGTCTAAAGGTCTGCTGACCTTGGCCTGTTGCTCAGCCCCACTCACGGTTAAGTAAAAATCAGTAAAAATACCTTTTCAATTACATAGAACAAATCATTTAATTTGGCATCCAATACGATGAAGCTCTCAATGCAGTCCAATGTTAGGTTAATGCACTCTGATGAGAGAATTTGCAAAGCTAGCCAAGCAAGTGGTTGTGGTTCATGAAATACCTTTATGCATTTATTCTAAAGAATACATATTTGTTACATGGCAATATTTACATCACCAAATGGTTTAAAATAAAATCATTTCCAGGCATTTGGTAGACTGAACAGCAGAATTGTCCTTTGGGGCTTACATAGCAGGTGCTGCAATTGGTAAAAACTAAAAATAACTCTACATAAATAAATTAAATGAAAAAGTAAATTAGTTAAACACGTTCTTAAAAAGATTAAGCTAAAAATTAATTAAGAGAGCAACATGTACATAAATATATATATGTTTAATATTCTGACTTTGTATTCATTTAGAACGTGATGCACAGCAGCATTGCTACAGTAGCAGAACAGAGGAGGAGGGCTGTGAAGACTGTGAACACTGCAGGGATTCCAGTAAGTGTTATGCATCACCAAACTATTACAAACAGGACAAAATATAATAAGGGCCACTCCGGGGTCCTGTAGTTTCTCTTCATATTTGTATGTGTAAAAAGCCATGTTCATGTTTCTAAATTAAAACTCCACAATTCAGGCAGAATTCCGTAGTGAAACAAAATAAGCCATTGGAAAATTGTTTTTTATTTTCTTCATTTAAAATGCTTTTTTATTGCTTTCTGTGCTTGGCTTCAAATCTGCACCCTGCAGGTTACACTCACTGATATATGCAGTAAACTCTTAACCAACCTTACTATCGAAGTGGCTTGCATTACACATCTGAGGTCGGATGTACAAAAATGTTTTAACATGAGAACATCCTATTGAAAACATTTTTATGAATCAGGCCCACTGTCTTTTTAAACATGTTCCACTGTATGATTCACATGCCACTTAATAGCTTTGTTATTCAAACACCGTTCCTTTAATTATGGTCCAGTGAATGTTTTGAATCGTGTCAGAAACAACAGCTCCAACACTGCCTGCATGCAGAATGCAGTTCTGTTCTAAGTTTAATGACCCGGATGCCATTTATATGATGCAAGTAACTTTTATTTGTTTCTCAAATATGGCACTGGAGGCAAGACGATAAACTGCAAGAGGACAAAGGCAACAAACAAACCTCAGCAATCCCAGAGGACGGATCACATATCCTCGGTGATCCTCCCAGCCCTCAGCCTCACATGACACTGAGATAACCAGCAAAACACATACTGCAATGAAATGCATTCTTGCCACCTCTGTGTCAACATCATTAGCTACCTCACAAACAAGGGAAGCCTGGCTGTAAACTGCATGATGACGGTAGAACACAAGCCATGGCAAAGCCAACCGTCTTGACTTTTCTACAGGCGCTGGGAAGGTAATTACTAGACACTGACATTCTATGCCTGACACCCACTCCATTTGCCAGCTGTTGGAAGGGTCTGGTTCGATAGTACCATTATGCTCCAAGCATTGCCATCATATGCCTTGGTGCTCACGTCATGTGGCACATCAAATGGCAGGCACTGCTCCCACATACAAGGCACAGTCACATGCCCAGCTGGTAGCATCATTGGCAGATGCTCCCATTCAAAGTGGACTACGCACACTATTGAAAGAGGAAGGAGTCTTTGTATGAATTGCAATGTGTGCTTGCTGATGTAGAATGACAGTACCGCCATTCCTCCTTGATAGGATAGTTTGATGCACCACGACCAACAGACATGTAAAAATTGAGCAAGAGTTAGATCTTGGTATACTCCAGATCAGAAAGGGAGGCAGGGTTTCCTCGGTGGTGGCAGCAGAAATCTCTGGCACTTGCTCTCCTAGATAACCACATCATTTGTTGTAGCCAGATTAAGAAATGAGTGTTCCCTAAATGAAACAATTCTTGTAATAGATTAACGAAACGTCTTCAGATGCTGACTTTGCCCTTCGAAATTGTGATTTGGAGTGGGCATGATATCTCGTATTCCAGCATGTGTACTATAGAGGAAAGGGTCAAGGGATCACTTGTGATTCGAAACACTATATAAACATAAAAATAACCATCAGTCAAGAACACTCTATAGCATGTGTTTGGGAATATGCCAGTCTTCTTCATTTGCAGGTGAAAACAAATTTCCTGCAAGAGAGTAACTATGCAGCTAGTTTTTCATATCGATCCAATCTATCTAATTTTCTAACCTATATGTATGTATATGCATAGCCTTGAGAAATGTCTGTCTTGGGTTGAAGAAGCCGAGTATGAAACAGCACTGACCTGTAAGAGCAAGACAATTTTCTGGAAGCTAAAGGCTTGCATTTGGGATAATTTGTATGCCCATAATGCTTTGGCGTATGTGGCGGTGAACTTCCATTGATGGTTACTGGCTGGCACTGTGGCATGTGTGACTTGTCTCAATGTACTTATTCTACTTTCACATTTCAGGCGGAAAGGTTTTTTCCAATCCTTTTAAAACCCACCTTAACTTTGCTGGCATTGCTACACTTGCCCCAAACTCTGTCAGACTATACTGCACTTATTAAGTCCACTAGTGGACAAAGGGTGCAGTGTGCCCAGGAACATTTTCCTTTTAGCCCAGGAGAGCTACCGTACATCGAGGATCGGGCCACAGGCCATGCCCCTTTCATTCATTGCTGGCCGCATTCCCTGCCAGGGCCGAAGCCTGCGAGGGGAAAAAGGGCGTACAGTGTTCAGCTCTGCAGGAGTGTTAAGTGACCACCGGGGGTCGAATTCAGATGCAATCCGCTGCCTAATGAGTACTGGACAGTTGTCCCAAGACATCGAGCAGGTGAGGAGTGTAAAAGAGGGGAGAGAGCTTTGAAAATATTTTGACACTGTTACTGGCTCCCCTGTCCACAGGTCTGAATGGTGAACCCTGAACTGCCTTTGTTCTACTTCTTGCTCTTACATTTATTTTTTTGAACTGTACTGGTATGGTGGTGATAGCAGTAGCCATGGATGTCGTCACCTCCCCCGCCTCGCACCCACTTTCTTAGATCCTGCGTTGATAACAGGCGATGCCTATAATCTGATGAAAGAAGTACATGAATTCCTGTGATCTATCTAGGGGGAAAATGTAGAGGTTAGTCAGGAATGTCCTGTCAAGGGGGAAAGCTATGACAAGAGTGTCACCTAGCGTGGGGATGGTTCCCCAGAATAAAGTAAAGTGAGAGGTTCATCAACCCTGTTGACCCTGCAGACAATGGGGGGGGATACTCTGGATAAACTTTTGGTGGAGTTGTGTGACTCAATTCCAACGCATTTTAATGTTCGCATTCTCCCTGCTTACTTACTCAGATGCCCGTACATTAAGCAAAGGCTTTGGACGAGCTATCCTAGGATCCTAGAGGACAAACTACAGGTGAAGTATAATAATGTTCCTCCTTTTCTTCCAGTTACCTCTGTAGTATCGACATACGCTAATACAGAGTCACACACTGTTGCCTGCCTTTCAAAAGGACCTCCCAACGCCCCACTCACAGGGCATCAGGAATGGGGCACCCCACGCCAATGATCACAACATCATGAGGAAATCATGCCTTTAATTTACTTCATAGGGGAGGCCTGTGTACTAGTAATGGACATCGATTGGAAACAAATCTCCCTACCATACCCTTGCTTGGAACTGATTTACCCAACTTCAACCCACGATTCCAAGCACACACCATGGGGCTGTCATTGCTCTTTGATCCTCACATAATTGGGCACCCTCAAGACACTTTTATTGTTGATTCTAGAGGAGGCTGGAGGCTATGCATGCAGTAATTCGTGGGACCTCCGGCCAATTAACCTGCAAGATACCGGGGGAAATGAACCAAGGGCAATGAAATCCTGAACTGCTCCCATGACAGATATGGCCAAGCCTGCCCCAAGTGGATTCACAGTGCCCACGGGTATGGTGTCTTCTAGAGAGTCTGGGGGACAAGCTGCAATTGGTATCAGCCCAATATTTAGTAACGACCAGAGCCTCACTAGTTTATTTTGGTTGGATGATGGTGGGGCCCCTGTTCATGGGGACCAGCATGTCCTGCAACTGGGAAATGTATGGGGGAGCTAGTGAAGTGGTTAACAAAATGACAACTGCTCCTACAAGCTCGAATATACCAATTTCATAGCCACAAACGTACAAGACCCACAACACCAAGACATGGAGTATGGAAACCCGAGGGGACCACAAAGATAAGGGGTGGTTTACATGCAGAGGGTCCCAACATGCCCCAGTGCTAAGACTAAATCGAGAGCTTCAATCACAAACAAGTGCATCCATTAGTTGCGGAGAGTGTATGGATGCCACTCTCTGATCAGGGATGATATTTCATGGTGCAAAAGATTTTCTTACAATGATGGAAGTCAATATGAATACATTTGCTTATAATTAAGGGATTCAAATCTGGTTTTTGGTCTGTTGGGAATTGATACTCAGCGGTGATCAATGCCTAGCACCTCAATGGTCATGAGTGCTTCCCCCCCTCTGGAAGAGCATTGACAATATGGGAATTCTGCATGTATTGGGAGCTGGGCCCAAGCCATCCATGTACACTGGAGCTAACCTAACTGAATTGGGGCTAAAAACGGAGGTGCACGGGACTGGAAGTGGGAACACCCCGTAATAACGATTGTATTGAGTTCTGTCCTGTGATGATGCATACAATTGTGTTGTGCAACATTTATGGCGTTCAGCCAAAATAAAGTTAAATGATGATGATTAGTCATAAAAAAGTGTAAAATTGGAATGCAGTTGTCTGCAACCACAAGAGCTACCTTTCTTAGGTTAAAGAAGGTATTTTTAATGTTGCACTTGTCCTGTAAGACAAAGACAATTTTCTATGGCTCTGAATCGAAGATTAAGTTCCACAATATGAATTCACCTGAGTTACAAAATGGGGGTGCAAAATAATTTGTTTGAAAATGTAACCCCTTGTTATGGAAAACCAGAGACCCATTCCAAACGTTCATATTTACATATTAGTCTTGGTGTGCATAAAGGCGTGTTTACACACATTGGGCATACCTACATTTATTTATAAGACAAGGCTATCCATTCAATCTTGTAGGCTCCGACAGGATATTGCACTGAAACAGGGGCACAGTGCAATAATACAAAATAACAAGCAAAACATGCCTCAACCCTATCCTAGTAGTACCACACATTACCTTCTGTAGTTCAAGGTGTAGTGCATTCAACTGAAACAACCCACATAATCTATGGACCTAGTTTGTAAGTGTTCCTCTTTGTCCATACCTCACTCTAGCTAACAGGTCCTTGTGTATTACTCCAATAAAATGTAACAGATTAAGTGGAGCTACAAGTTTCTCAGAATCTGCCAAAGCTTATTCTGAGTCATTGAATAGAGATTTGGACCCAAACCCATGAACCCAAAATAAACCACCGTTTTAATGCAACACCCATATTTCAGTTCAGATTAAGAATGTGCATCGCTGTTCTGACCTATTTTTATTAAAAAAAACAAATTGTGTATCATCCAAACCAAGATGAGGTTTGACCAATTTTCAGTGTGTACCACAATATTCTAAATCAAATCTATTATGATTTGACCATTGAATTGGGGCAACAGCATACAGGACTTGTTTAGGAACCCTCCTTATAGAAAAGCACTATGATTGCTTATTTCTACAATGGGGCCTGCAAGCCAATGTTGGCAATCGCGTTCATCACCTCACCAAAGGAGGAAGTCTAAACTTGTGGTTTACATGTAAAAAGCTTGAGGGATAAGCATCTGTTCCAGAAGCCTAACTATTTTTAAAGATGAGAAGTTTGATAAAAAATTTGAGACCAATAACAATTCACGGATTATGTATTGTAATGGACATTTGTATAGCACCTTTCACCATTGGTATGGTCTCAACACGCTTTAGTTTGAACGCCCCTGAGGACTGAAGTCCAAGTGTGGGAATTTTGTCAGAGAATTTTAGAATGCGTATGTGCATTTTAGTCAATACAAAGGTAGGTAGGAGTAGCCAAATCCCTGCAAGTCACTCATGTTGAGCTGGCAAGTGAGTGGGTGCAGAGCCGTGATCTGGAGAGTCTGATGTTAAGTGTGCAGTCAGGCCAGATTTGATCATGGAGTATAGCTGCATTATAATGGCAGAGGTGTTGTGCAAAGTATGTCAAATAAGAAATACATTATGTATGCAGCTAGACCGAATTGTATCATGGGGGATAGATGCATTCTAATGGCAGAGGTGGTGTGCGAGCTATGAATGCTTGACACATATCATCTACCCATGCTTCTCCACTGATGCTACAACAACAGCCAGAGGACATAGTTAGAGGGTTGCTCTCCAATATTCTCTCATATCCTGATGTTAAGCAGCCTGCTATAACTCTTTCGAGGTCTCCCTTTGAGATCAATTATTGTGTTCCTCTATCATTTTTACATAGTCATTTTTGGCCTCTGATGCTTGCTTTTTATTTCATAATGCAGTTACAAAAACCATAAGCAGTTGCTTTGTTTGCCTCTATTCAGTATAGACCAAACAATCCATATAAAGCTTGCATACTTCCAAAAGCCTTGAGATCCTCTCTAGACCAGTGGTCTCTTATAAACACATTTCAGTGCCCAGCATTGAGGATATACAGATCTGGTTAGACTTAACTTCTTCGTTCACTTTGGAACACTGTATGGCTATCCTATTACTAGATATTTCGCTGACTGCCACTCCATAGTTTCTATTATCTACTCAATGAAATACAAAATGGGTTATTGACAAAATATATGGGCAGGGATCACCCTCAGCCCCAAGTTGTATAGAAACATCCTTGATAATATAAACATTTGTGAAATCAACTTAAACATGTATACATATAAAGGGTTTTAATCCACCACAATAAATCAGCCAACCAGTTTGATCTGACTAGAATCTCCTATTAACCTCATTCAAATCCAGGTCTAATGGCATTGGATAGAATAATAAACCAGGGTGATCCATCCCTTCATCTGACATATGTAGATCACATAATTCAAGTGCTACATCCTCATCTTCTATAAATAGTTAATCTGCAAGCTTCATACCAAATTTGATTTAAAATCCCATCCCACTGAGATCATAGGGTTCAGGGTTTTAAAGCCCCAATAATTTTCACTGAAAGCTTAGTATTATCTTGTAATGTTACGATTAGAGGACCCAATATATATATATATATATATATATATATATATATATATATATATATATATATATATATATATATATCAAAAGCATCATGAAATACATTATAACCAAATAAGATCCAAGAAAATAACTTGTTAAATAGTTAATGTCGAAGGAGTACCAGAAAACATGGATCTGTGGATCCCATTGTCTCAATGGTTATAGTGATAGATGTTGGCAACACACCACTGGTCTTAAAACGGTTGTTATTTTTGGCAGAAGAAACAAAAACTCAAATCCATCAACTACTGGACTTTTAATGGAACACAAGATTATCAAAATCCATAATATGATTCATGGAAATAAGTATCGCCTTGATAACTTTCCACATCTTCAATATTGCAAGTCAGGATTTGAAGGGTTCATGCAACATCTTTAGCAGGAACATTGAGGCCAGCACTGCAATTCTCATCTACAACAGGTTCACAATCTAAATTGGAGGTAGAGGTCACAAAATCTAATGTTTCTCTTACTATGCACATACTCAAATACCAACAAACTAACACCTTTACTGGTGTTACTTCACCTGAAAATTTGACCAGGACATTTTCCCCGGGTCAATCATTTTGATTAAATATTGACAACACCTAAAAATGATTGTACTTAGGGTAAGTAACTTATTGTTATTCCAATCTGGAACTGAGTAAGGATTATTGGGCGTACCCAAACAGATAGAACAAGAGGCCTTTGGAAGAAAATCCTTTAGGGAATAAGAATTTGGTGTGTTAGTAAAAATTCTGAAGGCTAAAGTAAGAACACACTTAAATGCTTTTTCCATAACAGATTATTGTATCATCCAGAGCAGAGTTTGTAATGTATCTAGAGGCAAAGGTCATTGTAATATACCATTACATTGTATGATTTTGTTGTTGGGCCAACACATGGTGATCTCCAGACAATAGGCACATCAACACCTTGAACAGGGAAAGTAATTAATCTTGAATTGAGCAAAAAGATGGATTTTATTTTATTAAGGAAACAATTGATTCTCTCTGCGAAGATAACAAAGCTGGGACCCTGGCTAGAACAGCTGCAAAAGAAGCAGACTGAGTGGGGGCGGATCAGGAGCTCAATACATAGATATGAGAGACAAGTTGCTAAATTCTTTGACAAAGAATATTTTGAAGGCCTATTTACTATCTGTAAAACAGAGGTCTGGGGGCCTGGATTAATTTGTTCGGTTATTTAATGGCTACAGCTCCCATGATAGAATTGTATCTTTGGGGCATGCAGATGTGTGTAGTCGAACATCTCTTGTCTTAAAATTACCAATGTTATTCTGTTTCGCTGAGGGTGTGTTACGGGTTTAGAGGATTCTTGTACAAAGCTCTGTCTTTTACATTCTAGTAGTGGATTTGGATCTAAAGGGAGCCTGCTCTCTATCTTGCCCACATAACATTGCCCCACTCCCACTTTTAGCAACAGCTGCTGCCACTCTTTACTGCCCATAGCAACATTCTAGCATGTTCCTTTCCTCCTGCATCCCTCTTTCCACCTTGTCCACCTGGTTATGGGTCTCCTAACACAGCTGCCATGACATCTTCAATTCCAGGCTATGTGCTGGCTCGTTGTGCAGAGGTCCCTCTCTGCATGTTTTTTGCATGGCACTACCCTCATGTTGGCAGACAGACCTATAATGCTAACATTATGTGTAGTAAACAATGACTCTAATATATCCACAATTTCCGCTAGTGAGAATACTAGGCTTTCCACATTTGTAGGGTTTACAAATTCGACAATTCCACCGGGAGACCATCTAGAAAAGTTTCTTGCATATTATTAATACCAGCCTCCCCTTGAAATTAAAAAAAAGTCACTGTGAGATCCCTCATGCATAAATCGTTTAGAGGGATGTTTTTTTAGTGGACATCTTTGGTTTCTCGAATGCTACACTAGTCTTGGGTTGTTTCATAACCTTCTTTTTACCAAAAGCTTTTAATGTATTTACATATGCAAGCCCACGTGCAATGTTTTTTCTTATTCTATGTATCCTGTTTGACCCTAAATTCGGAAAACATTACTTTATCAATCAATTGCATCTTTTTTTGAGCATCACTCCAATTAGCTAAAACTTTGGGATTTGCACTACACTCTCTAATTAGTTTATAATTTACCCCAATATTTAATATCAGCTCGCTCAATTCTACCTCGAACAGTGAATATACAACCTGAATAAATACAAATTCCAAGACTGCCTCTGCCTTGCTTAGTAACTCATCCAGGGAAGTCAGTTGCATTTTCTTCTAATTAAGTAAAGCAATAACCTTAAAATTACCTATTATTAAAGGTGAGGTTAAAATAATGTAGGATTACAATACAAATGTTCAAATAATCTGGCATGCATTTGTTTATTAACGGCAGCAAGACATTAAAAATAAATCCAATACATTGAACAATAGTCAGACAGCTTTAATTTACTTACGGTTTGTCTATTACATTTACTCACTGTTAAATTAGATTTTTTTTATGTCACCAAAACAAATCCAAAACCAATATTGCTATTACCACTGTGTGCTAATCACCTTCTAAAACTCAGGAGCTGCCATTATTGCTTTGGATATGGTCTCTTCCCCAATGTAATATTATTATTATTATTATTATAATTATTTCTTCTAATCCATTTAACAAACTCCCCAAAGTATGGCTTTTGGCTTCACCTTGGCAAATCATTTGGGGTAGGTCTTTATCCTCTAATAATGATTCGTCACAAAGTCGAGATGGCTACAATCAAACCCTGCTCTCTGTGAAAACCTGAGGATTGGAGCAACAATGTACATTAAAGAAACAAACATTGGCATAGGCGTTAATGCAGATTTAAATGACTGAAGTATGGCACATATTTCATAATCTACATGGCATTCATAAATAGGTGTTAAGATTTGCCACATATTTAATTGTAAGTGCTTTTAATCTGGAGACACAGTAATTCCTTAATCTAAACCAAGCACTTTACATAATTGATCCCATTCAAATTCTCATGTACTAATGTTTCACAGTAAATGAAAATTCAGTTACAGGTTAACAACATTTCTATAATGCTCTGTTCTAGTCACATCCGCCTAAATCCACTGTTGCTTTTTAGGACAGCAATGTCAATTAACATGTCTACAAGTAGAGCATTGAGTCACACAATAAGATAGAATTTACAAACCCTCCTTCAAGTTGGTAAAGGGTGGCTTGAGCTTAATTTGCAATAGCTGCATTTAACAATGTTAACACAATGACATCTCATGGCTGCCTGCAGCACTCTAGTTATGGGTGGCACGATTCCAAATAGTGGCAGCTACTTTCAGAAGGACGCAAGCTAACGATTTGGCCTTCCAGCCAGTTCTTTGAAATCTCGACTTCTTCCAATTTTCGCCTAATGCTAGTACAATACAATACAAAATTGCACTTTGCCATGTGCACACTTTCTGGTAACTGGTCTACTGTGAATTTCACTTGCATTATGTACTGTTGATGCCAAGTTCTTTCAGATTCTGGGGTGACCTGAGCTTGGATTTCATTGATGCCTCATTACAATCACAAACTTGATGGGAGTTCACTGTGTACATCAGAATAATGTCAATGTATATTATGTAAAGCAACTGAAGCTTTCAGTAAAGTATATTATTCTCACAGTAGGGCAGTTCACTGCCCCTATGTATTTTCTATTTCCTGTATTCATTGCAAAGAAAGGTTTGGCTCTGTGTAGTCTCTGTGTATGGAAAATGCAACAACGCTCTACTTAACAATGTTGCGTTTTTAAATCGTTCACTTTAATATGTTTCTAAAAGAACATCTGAGATTTCTGGAAATTGCTTGGCCTACTTTAAAAGGGCCTGTGCCTAACTTTGAGAACGTATACAATCAACAGTTGCATGTGAATACGTTTGGTGTTCTTTTAATTTAACTATCAGCTAGAAGAACAAGGTACTTCTTACCTGGTAACGTTCTTTCGATGGGATGTTCCTCCGACGTATTCCTTATCTTTGATAGATCATCTGCCAGCTTGCTGGCCTCAGAAACAATTTTCAGTAGAGGGCGCTGCGCGTCGACGTCCCTCGAGCCGATGTCCCTCGACAAGCCTCCGTATTGGCGCCAACGCCATCACGCGTATAGACTCGCACAGCGTCCGTTGCTCAGTTCCGTTTTGACGTTAACAGTTGTTTTACATGAATTGGTTATTGACCTTGAAGGAGCGTAAGCTGCAACTACAAGGGAAGTATTACTGTGGGGATGGATGGGAGGGGCGATAAGGAATACGTCGGAGGAACATCCCATCGAAAGAACGTTACCAGGTAAGAAGTAACTTGTTCTTCGTAGGGATTGTGTCCTCCGACGTATTACTTATCTTTGATAGACTCCCATAGCAGTGGTGCGTAATTGGAGGTCGGAGTAAAACACCATGTTTCCTTTTAGGAACGAACAGAATGTAATACGGCTTTGCCAAACCTAGTCTCTTGACTAGAGGAGGAATCCAGGATGAAAAATCTTGTGAAACAAGATCTTGCAAACAGTGACCATCGTATTCTCTCCATCAAATGGTTGGTAAATGTTAACCATACCAATTGTAGCACCATGGCGGTGTCAGATCAACTGTCTGTCTCCAATCAGCTTAATCGCATACTCTGGAACGAAACCAGTCTTGGCAATTTTGACAGTTCCTTGTGAGCAGCCTTCTGCCACTCGCAGGATGGTCCATCATCCATTGATACACCTTATTATGATCTCATGCAATACTTTCCAGACATTAGGGCTCGTAAAATTCTGGCCCCTAGGCGTACCCACATGTTTGATTTGGAAATTAAAAACAAAAAAACAGAATTTCGACTCCAAAAAAGAGAGGCTCTGAAGCTTCCATTGTGCATTAGATTCGAAGCACTAACAAAAATTAAAACCTCATATCGAAATTGGCGGCGTCATCACTGCAGTAAACTACTCCAGCAAGATGGTGAGGTAATGCTAACTATCACTCGTGACCGTAACTCAGCACAAATTTGGAAAGTCTTAACTGAAGCCCTATCGCCGAAGCAAACAATGTCTCAAATTCAGAGTGTTCCAGAAGCGAGTTGGATTAGTTACTTTTCTAAAATCTATGCTCCCCCGCCAAATTCAGTGCAAATTCCCTGTTCATCCTCCCACAAACAATTTCATATTAATATCTCTAAATCTGATATATTATACTTCATTAATAAAATCAGTCAGTCCAGAGCCCCGGCTCCTGATGGTTTGTCCAACAAAATTTTCAAACAGCATCCTGAATTATGGTCATCTATTCTGTATCAAATTTTTGAGCACATCAATGTTACGCAAGAGATCCCAGCCTCGTGGAAACATTACTTAATTGTTCCAATTCACAAAAAAGGTGATCGATGTCTGCCTGAGAACTATAGACCGATTGCCTTATTAGATGCTCCCGGGAAATTATATAGTCGTATCTTATTACAAGAACTTAATAGATGGACCTTAGTCGATCTTAAACGAGACCCATTCCAAACTGGTTTTGTGGCGGGTCTAGGGACCTCAGTAAATTTAATCACGCTAAATATGCTAAAGTCAAAATATGCTGAGATCAACCAACCATTATACATGGCATTCGTAGACTTTCGCTTAGCGTTTGACTCGGTTGATAGAATGTTGCTCTTTCAGAAGTTGCAAAATTATGGCTGTCCTCCCTCAGTCCTAACCATAATTAAAAAACTACACACCAATACAACCATGCAAGTTAGACTATCTCTCGAGGGACGACTATCTGCGAAGTTTGAGACATTGAGAGGTCTAAAACAAGGGTGCATTTTAGCATCAACATTATTTAATCTCTTCTTATTGGATATAGGAACTTCGTTTGAAGAAGCAATCTCTGATGCACCAAAGTTGGGGTCCCAAAAGATCACATGGCTTCTTTATGCCGATGACCTAGTTTTAATTTTGTAAACCCCAAAAGGACTGCAAGAACTTTTAAATAAACTAGACGTGTATGTTTTTAATAACAATCTGACCATCAATGTGAGCAAAACGCAGATAGTGATCTGTCAAAGAAAAAAGAACACAAAAATGTCAAATTTTCAGTGGCTTCTGCAGAAATCACCTCTAAAATTTGTGCCCAATTATAAATATCTAGGACTGCCCTTTTCAGGCTCAGTGAAAAATCAAATTCATGAAGACACGGTAGGGGCAAAAACAATGACTCTAATATCTCAAGCTAAGATAATTTTGTATAAGTATGGTAAATTCACATCAACTCATGTCGTCACCTTATTCAATCAGAAAGCTGTCCCTATTCTGTCGTACGGAGCTGACACATTTATACCTCGACCGAGAACCTTTTGGGATCACCTGGAAGGCAAATTTTGGAAAACAGTCTTTGGCTTACCGATGTGTACCCCGATTTGTTTGTTAAGATATGAACTGGGGTTGATCTTGCTGTTCGGATTAGTCTGTTGGAAGCTGTGTAACTTCTACCGTAAATGCTTGTTGGGATTTAATACCAGGAATATTCTGGGGTCACTGACAATGTACATCTGCTCTTCTCATGATATGTTTCCAAAACAGTGGGTCAAATACATTTTGAGATTCTTGGCTGATGCTGACATATCAACTGACTTGTTAATTACTAATCCTGACAAAGCCAAGAAGAAAATCTACTGGCATGACTGGGCTTCGACGCAGCAGCTGTGCACAAAGTATGTGGATTTTGATTTCAATCTCTTCCCTCCGAAAAAGTTTAAACAAATGGCCCTCTACCTTATAAAGTGCCCATCACATTATGTCCGTGTGGAAATGCTAAGATTACGTCTGAATCTACTTCAGACCAATCAAATCCTAGCGAGATGAGGATTAATTCCAAAAAATCAACAATTTTGCCGTTTCTGTAAAAATGGCAAACAAGTAGAAACATTATCTCACTTAGTAGTTGTTTGTCCTGCACTCTCTGGTTTACAAGAACTTTACTTTCGCAATTTACTACAATTATTTTGCGATCGTCCCTCATTTGAAATCTGGACTATATTAATCACGAGTAATCGAACGGCTATTCACACTGCACTTACGCAGTTTATGAAAACAATTCTGCCCCGTGAGTCTCTCCTATAAGACTATTTTATTTTATGATTTCTCAGCTTAAATTTTTCTATGTATGACTTGTTAAATGCCAGATGTCTTGCTAACTATTTTTATGAATTTTAGGTATAGTGATATAATCTCGGTTTTAAAAACAAACTTCTTGTGTACAATAATGATGTTTTTGTATAAGCGTAGATACCTGATTAACTTGTGTAGAGAATCTGTTATTGTTTATCTTTTGTTAGTCTCTTTATTATTGTTCCAAATATGATGTAACAAAGTCTCATTTTGAAAGGTTGAATTCTTAAGCCAATCAAATAAAAATAAAAAATAAAATAAAAAAAATCTTGTGAAGGTATGTGCGGACGACCATGTGGCAGCCGCACATTTGTCTCGAACCGGAACCCCTCTTTGGAGGGCCGAGGAGGCTGCGATACCCCTGGTTGAATGAGCCCTAAGATTTTGAGGAGGCTCTTTCCCTGCTAGTTTATAACATTCCAGAATGACCAAAATAATCCATCTGGAAATGGTTTGTTTTGTTATTGGTAGTCCCAATTTGGCCCTGAGTAAAGTTGGTCTGCTTGCCTGATCCTAGCAAGTCTGCTGATATAAAACCTTAAAGCCCGACTTGGGTTCAGCCTATGTAGCCTTTCTTCCTCTTTCCCCGGATGGGGAGGCGGATAGAATGAAGGTAAGGTAATTTTCTGAGTGATGTGGAATTCAGAAACCACCTTTGGGAGGAAATTAGGCTTCACCTGTAGGACAACTTTGTCTTTATGAAAAATTATATGAGGGGGTTTACAAGATAGAGCTTGTAATTCGCTCACCCTTCTAGCAGATGTTAAAGCCACTAATAAGACAGTTTTAAGGGTGAGAAATCTTAGCGAACAAGAGTGGAGTGGTTCGAAAGGAGTACCTATCAGGAAATTTAAGACTAAATTTAAGTCCCACCAGGGAACTTGGAATGGTCTTGGAGGATAGACATTAGTTAATCCCTTTAGAAATTGTATTACTAAGGGTAATTTGAAATACGATGGCTCCTCTGCCGTGCGCTTGAAGATCGATAGCGCTGCGAGATAGCCCGTGATAGTGCCAACTTGAAGGCCTGAATTTGCTAAATAGAGTAGAAAGGATAACACTGTTGGTGTACAACATGAAAAAGGGTCGATATTCTCTTCCCCACACCGGCTGCAAAATTTGTTCCAACGGCAGCGGTATAAAGACTTTGTTGCTGGCCTTCTGGCCGAAAGTAACACCTCCATAACGTCATCAGGGAGGTCCCAATCATTGTATCTCAATCTTTCAATCTTTCAGAAGCCAAGCGTGAAGGTTTAGGGTTCTGGTGTCTGGATGGAGAACCTGACCTCCCTTCTGTGAGAGAAGATTCTCCTTGAGTGGAAGGCGAATTGGAGGGCAGATGGACATGTCCAGAAGGTCCGGGTACCACGTTCTCCTGGCCTAGTCTGGGGCAATTTAGATCATGGTCCTCCGAAATCGTATCAACCTCCTGATCATTTGAGGAATGACAAGGACTGGTGGAAACGCGTACAGGAGTGGAAACTCCCAGTCCACTACAAACGCGTCCCCTAGAGCTCCTCTCGGGGAAATTCCCTTGAACAAAACAAATCGCACTTCCTGTTGATACTGGTGGCGTACAGATCCACTTGAGGGGTTCCCCAAAGGGCGAATATCTCCTGAAGGACTTCCTGAGCTAGTTCCCACTCGTGGGAGACTGTGCCCTGCCTGCTCAGAGCGTCCGCCGTCAAGTTCTTCTCTCCGGCTAGGTGAACTGCCGATAGAGAGATTCCTTCTTGGATTGCCCAAAACCAGAGCTGCATCGCCTCTCTGCACCGGGGCAGTGATCCTACGCCTCCTCTTTTGTTGAGGTAGTGCATGGCCACTGTGTTGTCCGTCATTATCAGGACACGTTTCCCCTGTACAGATGGCAGAAAAGCCTTCAGCGCTAGTCTGATTGCTCTAACAGGTTGATATGTAGTCTCGACTCAGATGGAGACCAACAACCGCTGATGGTCAAGTCGTTGGTTTGGGCTCCCCACCCCATGAGTGAGGCATCTGTGACTACTGTTATCTCCGGCCATGGTTGCCAAAACAGTTCTCCCTTCAAGATGTTCTCCTGGCAGGCCCACCACTGAAGGTCTCGAGCCACCTTGTCCGGAACCTGAAGGAGGGCTGTCATTCTCCCTGAGAATTGTGACCACTGAGATCTCAGTGCCCACTGAAGAGATCTCATTCTCAGGCGAGCCTCTGGCACAAGGAAGATGCAGGATGCCATGAGGCCTAGCAACCTCAAATAGTCGAAGGCTGGGAGACGTTGGGCATTTTGAAACTTGGTGACCATCTGCAGAATATCTTGAGCCCTCACCTCTGGTGGCGAGGCTTTTCCCAGGGAAGTGTCCAGGACCGCTCCAATGAACTGGGGTCTCTGTGATGGTATCATCTGTGACTTCTTTAAATTGAGGGCGAAGCCCAGTTTGTGAAGGAAGTGGCAGACATAATCTAGCTGAATCTGAGCTTGTTTCGGAGATACAGCTCTGATCAGCCAATCGTCCAGATAGGGGTAGACGTGAATCCCTTCCCTCCTTAGACTTGCAGCCACTACCGACATTAGCTTGGTGAAGAACCTCGGGGCGGAGGTCAGCCCAAATGACAGAACTCGAAATTGATAATGAGAGCCGCCAATTGCGAACCTCAGGTATTTCCTGTGTTTGAGATGGATTGGCACATGGAAATAAGCATCCTGGAGGTCCAGAGATACCAGCCAGTCCTGGAGCAGGAGGGCTTGAAGGATCTGAGAGAGAGTTACCATCTTGAACTTGTTCATCCTGAGGAACTTGTTCAATTCTCGTAAGTCCAAGATAGGTCTCAGTCCTTCGTCTTTCTTCGGTATGAGAAAGTAGGGGGAGTACCAGCCCTTGTTCCTCTCTGCTACAGGTACTGGTTCTATGGCACCTTTCTCTAGCAGGTCTACAATTTCCTGCAAGAGGAGCGGATCTGGAACTTTCAGAGAGCTTTTCCCCGGTGGATGACTCTGAGGGATGCGTAGAAAAGGCAGGCAATAACCTTGGGCAACTGTCTACAATGCCCAAGCATCTGACGTAATAGCCTGCCATTCCGTCAGATGTTGAGTTAACCTGTCCCCTACTGGTGTTTTGTGAGGAGAGTCCTCAGAGCGGTTTGGAGGCGGCTGATGCAGATGCCAAGGGTAAAGAGGCACCTGCTGCTGCTGCGGCTTTTGTATTTTTATCCCGTCCACCTCGGGTGAATATTTTCTGACCCCTTTGAACCGGCTGTCCTCTGCCTCTTCCAAATGCGGAATAGAAGCGAAAGGACTTACCTCTCCAAGAGGTTCCTGAGGGGCGATATGGTGTCTGACGGATTGCAGCTCCCAGGGCTTGCTGCTGCCTTTGATGTTTGAAGCTTTTCTAAACTGTCATCCGCCTTCTTACCAAACAAAGAAGAGCCGTCAAAGGGCATATTCAAGAGTCTGCTTTGCACATCTGGAGCAAAACCAGACTTTCGAAACCAAGCAAATCTCTGGGTTGTTGTACTTGCCGCCACGGCCCTGCTGATGCTGTCAGCAGAATCGATGCCAGTTTGAAAGGATTCGCACATAGTGTCTTTACCATCCTTGATGATGTTTAGGAATGCTTCCCTTTCTTCTCCCTCCGGGAGGCAGTCAGCGGCTGATGAAGCACACTCCCAAAGTGAGTGGCTGAACCTTGCGAGTGTACAAGTAGCATTGATGGATTTCAATGCCATGCTACATGCAGAAAAGACTTTTTTGGCCATAGAGTCATATCTCTTATCATCCCTGTCCTGTGGAACAGTAGGGTAAGCCGATTTACTACCTGATGAAGTAGCTGCCTGAACAACCAGACTCTCCGGAGTTGGGTGTTTGGATAAATATTCAGGGTCAGCAGAAGACACCCTATATTTAGCTGATAATTTTTTGTTAACCGCCGGGATTATCTCAGGTGTTTCCCAGTTTGCCAATATTCTCCTTTGTAATGCAGCATGAAATGGCACCACAGGATCTTCCTGTGGACCTTTGACCAAGATGCCTGTGAGGTCGTCTTGCTGAAAAGCAGGTGAGGGTGTGGACCACCCCATAAACTCTTATCCTTGCCATCAAGGTTCTATAAGGGTTTCAGCATGTTCCCCTGGGTCTGGTCTGGCAAATTCCACTTCTGGGGAAGTGTCCAACCCACTTGCTTCCTGTAGGGATTCATGGAGGTCTTTCAACCTACCTTCCTCAGAGGTAAATTCCTCTGATACAGGAGTTGCAGATTCCTGCAACTCAAAAGGTCTTTCCTGATCCGAATCCTCCCCTTCTTCATAAATAGATGACATGACTCTGGAGTGATCAGGTCTTGAAAATGGTTTAAATCCCATTTCCAGAGCAGAAGGGGCCAAATTCGTCATGATTGGCTGAGAAAACGTCGACGTCGTCGACGCGGACGTTAAAGGCTTCAAAGCCATTGAAAAAGGTGTCGAGAAAGGTGGTAGAGGCCTCGATGAACTCGAGAGAATCGGAATTCTACTCGAGGTTGTCAACGACATTCTCGTGATCGAGGCTCTGGGTATGGCCACTGGCTGTGAGGTGGCCGTGGGTTTGTCCTTTCTCGGTGTCGACGTTAGCGTCAAAGACGGCGTTGACTCGACTGAACTCTGCGTCGAAGAACCCTTCAATAACAGCATCGAAGACACCGATCTATGCGTCGAAGGGATCTTCGACGACGGCGTCGAAGATGCGACTTTGCCTTTACTCGAGGGTTCATGATGCTCTCGAGTGGCTTCTTTCACCGGATGCTTTGACTCGCAGTGTTTTGGTTTTTGGGGTCTTACACCCAGGGTATCACCCTCAGCAGTCTTCGAGGGGGTTGAGGCCGCTTTCTCAAAGACGCTAAGCATCTTTCTCCTTAATTCCTCCCACTAAGCCTGAGAGCTATGTTTTGTGGGGCAGGAGACCCTTTTTGGGGAAACGGAAGAAGAAGACGAGGAAGGGGATTCTTCGACGTCTCTTCTTTGAATGCTTAGATCTCGAAGAGTGATGGGAACTGCTTCGAAACCTAGAACGAGAATGTCTTTTGTGGTGGCGAGGAGATGAATGTCTCGACTCCGCCAAGGAAACTTCGAAGAAGTTTTAACTGCCTTACCTCTCTAGAGCCTCCCCTTATGCTCCTTCAAGGCTTTTGCTGTCATGGACATGCAGTCCTCGCACTCCGAACAATGGTGCTCGATTCCCTAGGCACCACAAAAAGATCATGTGAGGATCCGTCAATGACATTTTCTTTCCACAGTCTCGACATTTTTTGAAGCTGGACCGTGGTGTTGTCGGTTTGGGTGAGGAAGCCATCGAGTACGAGTCGGTATTCACGAGGAATAATGAAGAACTGAGCAATGATATTCCGAGGCCCCACGAAGCACGGAAAAACAGAACTGAGCAACGGACGCTGCACAAGTCTGTTTATACGCGTGATGACGTTGCCGCCGATACAGAGGCTGTCAAGGGACATCGGCTCTTGGGACGTCGAAGCGCAGCGCCCTCTACTGAAAATTTTTTCCGAGGCCAGCAAGCTGGGATATGATCTTGTTATATAAAGCTGATGTCCACACTTGCTTTATATGGCTTCTTACTAAGTTTACTTCAAGTTCTCAAATTACAGTTACATGACACTGAGACATCAGGTATAAGACAATAGATCACCGGCACCCATCACCCAGGGAGGCAGGGACCAACTGACACTGTTGCAGAACACTCAACACAGCATTCTTACACTCATACATCAACATTCCACTTGACACTTGCATGACATCACTAAGCACATGACCAACTTCAGCAAACTCAGACAAGCACATCATAACACATCTCCCTCCTTTCCGAAGCACCTACACAATCAACAAGCACTTCACATACAGACAAGTCACACCATCATCCACCATACAAACTTCACGAGATACTCTCACAGATATGCAATTCCAAACTTCACCTACACATATCCAGGTCTCCCTCAATACTAACACAAATCACCTTCTGTCTGTCCCTGCCACGAACAAACTCTAGACTTACACTCTAGACACATGCCAGCCCATACACAAGGCTAAGACTACCCTACAAACCATACACCCACTAAAATAACATTTTTCCTTCCGCCCGCCCCCGCCACAGGCGAGCCTCCAGGCTGCCACCCTGAAGCACAGCTTGCCATCCTAACGCAATACTGGATGGCCAGGATGACAACAGAATCACCATACCTAGTAAGAGAACTCATAAAACCACTAAAACCACCGCTACGAGATATCACCAACTATTGCTGCATCACTAACATTTCGTTTTGATAAAACCATGTTACACTTTCGTGTTCGTTTTAGTTGCTGCATTGCAAAATGGCCTTCACATGCTTGGGATTGCACCAGTGATGGGCAACACTTAAGTGCTTGATTATATTTCCAGTGTAAACCTTTGAAGTAACGATTTCAATCATAGGAAGTCATCCAATCCTCCATACATATGGCTCATAACTGTCTGAATCAGCTCAAATTAGTTAGAAGGTCACTATGTCTCAGCATAGGTCACTTTGGCTCAGGTTTGCTTACAAATCTTACAAAACAATGTTGGCAGATTAACACAAATGTTTTTGGGTCCAAGCAATGAGATGCGTTTGTGAATAGCATTACAAGCGCCAAAACAACACTTGCATACTATTCTCAAATGGCATCTGCATGTGCGTATCAGAGATTTGCACATTCAAATGCTCTTTTACCCCATTTGTACATTTGCACCAATTGGGGATTGTTTCTGCACATTTCAAAGTCCCGGCCAAATCCAAAAATGCAATTCTCTTTGAAATGCCCACAAACATTTCCGACCGCCTATTTGAGGTGCAAGGGGATGTGTAATGCATGACAGAGTCAGTGCCGAAACAGTCTTTCATTTAATTTTAAATTGAAATGCAGCATCCCACTTATAATTCTATCCCTCAAAAAGGGATAGAAATGCATTTTAATGCCCCCATCTGAGAAATATGCTCCCAGGGCCTATATTTGTGCCGCAAGGGCTGAAATACATTTCTTTTGGTTTAAACCTCCTGGTTAAGTGATCTTCGGCAGTCCGCTTTTCTAGCGTCTCAGATTACTTCGGGCCTTTGTTTCACGCTTTATAAATCTGTATACATACATACCGGATCATGCCCCCTACTGGTTTACTGAACCTTGCAGAATTAGTAAAAGGGCTGCTAGAGAGAAAAAGGCATGACAAAAACTGATCTTAATATAATCTTTTTCTTTTAAAGTAGATATGATAGATTTATATATGTATCCGCAAATCATTATTCAACACAAAGGGAATGGCTTTTTGAAGAAGAAAATGCCCACAAATGAAAGTGTTATGGTTTCAAAGTAAATAAAAATGGGGCTAGAGACTGGAAAACAGTGTCTAATCAGCAGAGCAACTAATTACCGAAAGGTCTTTTCCTTGCAAAGTGTCTGAAAGCTAATTTTTTGTATCTATGTTCCTTTCTGTCATTAATATAAGACTTTAAACAAAAGGGCTTATAAAAAAAGAAATAGGTATACAGAAATCCATACTAGGGTTCCTGCGTGATACCCTCAGGTATTTCCTGCTGTTCTTTAATGGTATGATTTCCTACGTGTAATGCTTGTACAAAATGTGAGCTAAAACAACATGGCGTCGATGTGCATCCATTTTGGACACTCTTCTCCCATCACAGTAATAAAGCCTGTGTCTGAGCTGGCCTCGCAGAATAAACAAGCATTTTTAGAAGCGAAAACAGAGCAAGGTCACATAGCTACATAAATATTATTGTTGAATGGACTTGTTGTACAGAATAGTTTTTGTATTGTCCACCTAAGGACGAATATGTGGAGGGAATCAGAGCATCCCTCAGGTGCATGATAAGGGGTTCTGGGAATAAATGCGAGAGGGGCACTAGGTTTTTCCACTTCTGGCTGTTTTTTTCCACCCTCTGTCCCTTCGACTTGTGATTTGCTCTTCAGCCGAGGGCGCACACAACTGAGAAGGGCGGGGAAATGCCCCCATAAAGGAGAGGGCATTGCGTGGCAATAGTTAGTTGGAATTTGGACCTCTGGGTGATGCAGTCTCGCTGAGAGGGAGGAAGCTCTGTCTCATCTTTTACCTTCCTGCTGAGGGACTAAGCAGTGTTGTAGTAGCCATTGCTTCCTGTCTAACGGTGACATCCATTATATCTATATTTTTATATATCTAAGTGTATGTTTGTTTATGTATGCCAATTTCATATACACATATAATTTGTGAATAAAGGGCCTGTAATGAGCCATTTGTTTTATGATAATGAGTTGTTTATGTGTGTTTTATTTGCTTGTCTGAGTCAAATAACTTGTTTTGCCAGAGGGCCGTGGAGACGCACGTGTAAGTGTTCCACCTACGTGGCCAAACAGACATAAAACACTATGTTATGTTACATTCTGTTGCCGAGATTCATACTGGTCACTGCTTCGATTTGCATGGTCTCCAGGCACTCTGGCGCATCTGAAGGAGGGATGTGAGGCTATTGTTGATTAGTGCAGGCTTGTTTCTAAGAGGTTTATGCTAAGGGCAATGAGGATTTTGTGTGCATATGGCAGCCATTGTGTGCTCATGGAGCTAGAGGCCATTGGCCTGGGTGGTGTTATGTAAGCTAGTTGTAGTAGTGTAGAGATCTCTATTTTGAGGTCGTAGAAAGGGATTTTGATTTGGCGTGTGCAAGTGCACACGTTGTTTATAGCTGGGGTGAAGAAGAGAATGTTAGTACTGGGGCAAACAATTGGAAAGCGTTATAGCAATTAAACAGTTACATACTCCTAAAACGGACATGGGTGTATAGGCTTCCGGACCTAGGAAAAAAAATCCAGGTTTAGACATCTGTAATACATAACCATTTTAAACATTCAGTCATATTGTGTAAAGCATTAGCATTCTGAAAAACGTTACCAAAACTGTTCTGTTTTTCAAATTACTTGAGACCCAACGATTTACAATTAAAAAGATGGTTATTTTGTAGAAGGTATTTTTGTTTTCTCATTTGAGCCATGGCATTGTTTGGTTAAAGAATGGTCAACGTTCCAGCAGTTTACATGCATTATCTCTGTGCAGAGTTTTGTGTGAAAATATCCAAATGTCTGCTGGCGATGCATGATCATTGCGCTGATCGCATGTGCCTTTTAAATAGTCCCGTGTGTAGCTTTTAAATAGGGATTTCTGTGTTCTATAAATAGACGCAGATTCACTAAATAAATTAAATGCCAATGAGGTATAAAGATGTCAAGAGTTTGTTGCTAATTGAAGTCCTTCATTATCAAATGTGATGACTTTGCTTCAGCATTAGATGGAATCTACTGTAAACCGAAATGTATCATTATGTTATGAAAGAGAAGATGTTACTTTCATAGCTTTCCCCCCTCATTTCCTTCTTCCAGCTCCAGAAATGAATAAATATCCAGTTATAATTTACATGATATTATCATTACTGTTGATTGTGCTTGTGTGTGTGAGTGCATGTGTGTGTGTACACTGTGATGAATTGCGGGATTCTGTCACTATTCTCTGAACGTGGGGGCGCTTTCCTTGTGAGGCTAGGGAGGTGAGCCCACCATGCGATATCCTCCCTAGTGGTGGAGGCCAGCCTGACCTCACTGGGAGAGACTCCTTCCTTGGGGACAAGGACTCCCGGGCCAACGAGGAACTCCCTATGTCACTCACTCACAACCTGCCAACTACATCTACAACACAAAGAAGCCAAGTAGAACAATCCACTGCTTGTTATTGTAACATAACACCAGTAGCTCTATGAATTAACATTTATTACCATTACTAAGACAAAGAAGAGTGCTGAGGAATGCAGAACTCTCTAGCAACAGAAAGAAAGGACTCTAATACTCCTCTGGGGAAGGCCCCACTACACATCATAAAAAGAAAAAGCCGAGCTCTAGAAGTAAAGGAAGCCTGTGAGTTTCAATTGTGTGTTGCTGCGGAAGCTGAGAGAAGCTGAAAAGTACACCGTGCAGACCGCGAACACAACAGCCGTGTGAAGGAGACATGAGAACAGCTAGAAGCGCGAAGAACTTGGGAAAGGGAACCCCAATGAAGAAGCCGTACAGTGGGTGGTGGTGTGACTATGACACAGTGGACTGTCCAGTCCAGTAACAATGCTGAGACCACACACCCTCCTGAACAGATGCAGAGGGAGAGAGCGAGAAGGAGAGAAGAGCAAAGTCAACATGATAGAGCGAGAAAAGTTTTTGTTCCTGCAAACATACCCGTTGATGCTAACCCCAAGGAAAGGAGGTAACAGGGACAAGGGGGGGACTCTGGAGTGGGGGGGATAACGAATATAAGGAGTATATATGAATAATACTCTTACCAGTAAAATTAAAGAGTTAAATTCAAGTGATAATCCCAGGAGGGATAACAAACATAAGGAATATATGAATTATACTCATCCCAGTAAGAGTGAATATTGGAAGACAAGTGCGAATCATTACTGTCACAATCATACTCGTCCCAGTAAGAGTGAATATTGGAAGTAACGTGATCATCATTGCTGGCACAATCATACTCATACCACTAAGAGTAAAGAGTGGAAGTCAAGTGATGATCATTACTGGCACAATCATAATTGTTCCAGTAAGAGTAACGGGTTGAACCCAAGTGAGAATTACTGGAACCTCTCTACTCATCCCAGTAAAAGAGAACAGTAGAAGCAAAGTAAGAAACATTCTGAAAGTGTTGTGAACTGGCCCAGCCAGGGAAGAGAGTAGGCATTAAGGCAAGATAGAGCAATTAATATAGGAAACCAACAAAGAGAGAAGGAACCTCAGAAGGGAAAAGCATGGCAACAAGGACACGTTAGAAAAGCTGAAGACTCTTATTGCTGTACTGTATGAACTTTGAAAGTAGTTGCCAAGAACTACCTGCAAATCAACTTCTAAAGTGACTTTGCTGAAAGGCTGAACACTGGAGAATGAAGTCATTCTCCTGTGCCTTAAGTGAAGGCTTCATGAAGCAAGACACAGATAACAGATTTAAAGATCAAAATAACTTGCCCTATACCAAGGTGGGATTTCCCTACCTGAACGGAAAGGAAAGTCTGAGTCTGAAAGTTCAACGTTAAAGTTTGTGTCCAAAACCTATCTTTGCCCTCACAACTAAAGCTAAACAATGTGTAGGGATATCAATAACTAAAGTAATGGTGATAAATTAAGAGTTCTGAGCTTCTGCCAGCTCTTAGATTCATTTTCAGCTCCCCTTCCCCAAGTTTAAGAAAGTTCCAAAACAGTCTATGGATTACCGTTCTTAAATTGAAAACAGTTCCACAAAACCTTGGGGTTCCCTTACCCAAGTTCAAAGCAACACAGTTTAAAAAAAAATGCTTGAGGATTCCGTCCTCAAGATACCACCAAAGTTCAGCAAGTCTCAGGGTTCCCTGCCCCAAGACTTCAATGTGTGAGCCTCTACTTGGCTTCTATCTCTCAGTGTTCAAAATAAAGTAATAAATGCTCCACCCATTACAGGTCACATAACCAGGAACCTTAGGCCTCTTTACTCACAGTTTCTTCTGCTTTTGTTCCAATATGAATGTTCTGATTCACTTTGCCATTCCTTGTCAGCGTCTTGGCTTTGCTAAACTGTGCTACCCAACTTGGACAAATCCTTGGTCTTGCCACACTGTGATCAATTAGAAGAGTTCCTGTAGTGGTTATTTCACTCCATTACAACCATGCTGTTTTGCTCTCTCACAATCTTCTATTTTTACTTTCTTGCCATTTACTTGGTTTTCTCAAAGCAATAGCTGTAGTTCATATACATTTCTCATTTGTTGTCATTTTGCTCATAAAGGTTTCATTCAGTGTGGTGTTAAAAAATGGTTTGCTTCACCGTTTTTATTTCACCTAACTTGCAGCCTCAGGTTCATTTAATCAATTTCATATGATTTCACTTGTTGGGCGCTTGCATCTCATTCCCCACAGCCCCCAGGTGTGCCCTGGTCTGAGTGACTGGCTTTCCTCACTCAATGGTCTTGTGTGTTCTTTCTGGATGGCTGGGCTGCTGGTATTCAGCCTCACTCACTAATTTCCCTTTGCTTGTGAGTTAAGCTGACTCTGCTGTTGCTCTCCGGGTTTCGCTGACAGCTCCGCTCGGCTTCTGCAAATGCTGGCAGCTTCCCTCCTTCCTCTTCTCCGTTCACAGCTCCGGCAGCACAGTTTCGACCACAGAGGTCCCCAAATGACTGTTCCTTCATGGCCCGGTTGCTCATGGTCACCACAAGTCCTTTGCCAGCATCTTTGCTGCACTGCAGGACCCACCATGGATGCCTCCTTTGAAACTGGACTCCCTGCTGGACTCTTGGTCTGTGTGTTGCTAGTTTCACAATACTCTTTCTTCGTCCCATACTAGAGTGGTGAAATAGGTTACTAGTGTTCACTACTCGTAGTCGCCTCTTCCTCGTCTCAGTGCTAGAGTGGTGAAATACGTTAATAGGGGTTCACTACTCCTAGTCGATTATTTCTTGTTTGAGTACTGTAGTGGTTTGTATGAGGAAAATTGAGGGGATCTGTTGTACAACAACCAGGGAGGGTTAGGTTGGTCTTCAATAGGAAAAGGGGGATACCATGTCTCATCGGCATCATCCTTAACCCCTCTCTTCTGTATCCACTTTCTGGTGCTCCCAGTTGGATAATATCTCCTGACGTGTTCTTGGTCAGTGGGGTATGGATAGCAATATCCCATAACTGCCTCTGGGAAAGAGGGTTCTTCATGAAAGGGAAATGCTGAATACCATGTCTTACCTGAGAACATCTCATCCCCAATCCCCAAGGACCCTCCACCCAGGTGATCCTCCCTCGCTTCTCCACCCCCTGTGTCAGGATCCAAAAGTGATGGTCTTTGCCTGGCCACACGAGACGAGGACACAAGGGGTGTAGAAGTGAGAATGCCCTCAGATTTCTCACACTTAGTTCTTTCTGAATAGTGGTAGGACAGGGTAGATTAGATGTGGACAGAGGACAGTTCTTTCTTTTGGACTTAACAACGACTGACGAGCACCCTAGTTAGTTTGTGTTGTGTTAGGCAGGAAAACACAATAGTTTAGGGATGTCTAGGAGTTTGTTTATTTTAACTCTAAAATAAAAACCCTTGAAACGGAAGATACCCATGTCTGTCCTTCTTCTGACCTGCCATAACACATACACACATACATGTGCGTATGTGTACTATGTAGATGTAGCTTTTATTTTGTATGAAATCAATATATTACAATTTATTTATTTATTTATTTATTTATTTATTTATTTATTTATTTATAACGCGCAAACCAGCAGGCCCGGAGGCATCAGGGCGCAATTTGTAAAAGGTTACAGATATGCAGGTATAACAGAGAATCATTAAACATTTACACATGGGATCCGATATGCAGGTATAACAAAGAATCATTATATACATTTACAAGAGGATCTTATATACATATGTACAGTAGTTTCAGTGCCGATAGGTGATAGTAGCGGTCGGCAAGTCAGGGTAGGTCAGGAAGAAACGCGAAGCCGGCCTTAAAGCTGGTTGAAAAGCCAAGATCTAGTATTGGCTTTGAAGGTATTGAAAGAGTCTTCCGCTCTAATTGAAACAGGGAGGGAGTTCCATAACTTGGAAGCTAAGACGGGGAAACTTGAGCCCCCTGCTTTTTGCAATTTAAATCTGGGGATCGCTAGACAGTGGGATTGGGCTGTTCTTAGAGGTCGGGAGGTAGAGTGGCGCGACAGTCGACTACCAAGGTAGATCGGGGCTTTGTTGGCTAGGCATTTGTGCGTAAGGGCGAGTGTTTTGAGTGAAATTCTCTGTTTGACAGGTAGCCAATTTAACTTACTTCTGGTTTCTGTGATGTGGTGGTGTCGGGGAATGTTTAAAGCGGCACGAATGGCGTTGTTTTGTGTCGTTTGAAGTCTGTTCAGGTTCTCTTGGCTGGTGCCAAGATAAAGAGCACTGCAGTAATCAATTTTAGCCATAATAAGGGTTCTCGCTAGCGTAACGCTGTTAGGCGTAGTGAGGAATGGTCTGCAAGCTGCGATAAGTTTGCATGTGTATGCAGACGCAGATCTGACAGCATTAGTTTGTCGGGTTAATGAGAGTGTGGCATCAAGGTAGAAACCTAACGTTTTGGTATCTTTAGAGACACAAATGATATTACCATCTATGTTGAATGACTGATAGGACGGCTCTAGTCTGCTCAGGCGTTGTGCAGT
The DNA here is from genome assembly GCF_040938575.1 of Ambystoma mexicanum. Lineage (NCBI taxonomy): Eukaryota > Metazoa > Chordata > Amphibia > Caudata > Ambystomatidae > Ambystoma > Ambystoma mexicanum. The sequence continues at coordinate 224,397,603 of NC_090936.1, forward strand.
GCCCAAGATCAGGAGCTCCGTCTTGTCATCATTCAAGCACAACTGATGTTGGGCCATCCAGGCTTGGATGACCAAGTAGACGTCGTTAAGGGCCTTGGTGTCACCTAGATAATCACCAGTGATGGGGATGAGTATCTGGGTGTCGTCCGCATAGTTAGTATAGGAGACACCCAGATAGTCAAGCACATCAAAGAGTGGTTTCGTGAAAATGTTATAGAGTGTAGGTGACACACAAGATCCCTGAGGAACGCCACAGTGAATCGGGGAAGGGTCCGCGGCTGCGGATGGGGCAAAGACTCTCATGGATCTGTTGCTCAGGAAAGATTTGATCCAAGCCGCAGCCGAGGAAGAGAAGTTGGCAGCTGAATGGAGGTGCTCGCACAGGATCTGATGGTTGACCAGATCGAATGCGGCTGAAAGGTCGAGAAGTAGTAGCATTGCTAGTTTGCCTTGATCCTTTAGAACCTCGATTTGAGTTTTAAGGTCTAATAATGCGGTCTCTGTCCCGTGTCTGGGGCGGAAACCAGATTGTCGTAGACCTAGCAAGTTATTAGTTTCCAAGTAATTTTGGATCTGAAAGTATGCGGCACGGTCTAGGATCTTGAGCAGAAATGGTACAGTGGTGATAGGTCGGAAGTTAGTGGGAATGTTAGGGTCTAGGGAAGGTTTTTTAAGCAGTGGGATAACCCAAGCGTCCTTCAGATTGTCTGGGACAATACCTGTTTGAAAGGAAGAGTTGATGAAGGCCGTGATGAATGGGGCCAACTCATGCGCTGAGTCCTTGATAGTAGGGGCTGGGCACGGGTCGCCTTGGCAGTTGGTTGGCTTAATTCTAAGAATTATATTTTCTACCTTTGCCACGGTAAGCGGAGAGAATGCGAATGGTGTGATATTGGTAGAGTCTGGCAAGGGGGCCTTAGTGAGGGAAGGAGCGTGGTTGTCGCGCTTCAGGCTGTCCTGTTTATCTTTGATTTTGTCTTGTAGTGTGGAGATTTTATTTAGTAAGGCTGCTTGGATGTTGGCACACCATTTACTATCTTTCACGCATGTGTCAGGGGGGGCGACTGGAGTTTCAAGCTCTCTTAGGATTTTAAAGAGTTCCTTGGTGTTCGAGTCGGCTTGAATAATGCGGTTGTTGAAAGATTCCTTTTTTGCCGTGATGATGGCATCTTTGTAGGAGAGTGAGGCTAGAAGGAAACTGTCTTTATGCTCGTCTGAGGGGTGGCTTTTCCATCGATTTTCGGCACAGCGTTTAGCTTTGCGGAGCAATCTTAACTGTGGTGTGAACCATGAATTAAGATAAGCTTGAGGTTTAGCCTTTCTAAGTTTGAGAGGTGCTATACAATCAATGGCAGTTCGCATTGTTTGGTTGTAGGTGTGTGCTAATGAGGTTGGATCAGAGTAAGAGTTGGTGGCTGTGTTAAGGGACGGGAGTAACAATGGGAGGAGTTTCTCCTTGGTTATATCTTTTTTGCTTCTAGTTGGGAGTGCTGGGGCTAATGATGACGGGATTCGTGGTGTGGCTTCAATGTTGAAAGTTATAATGTGATGGTCGGACCATAGACAGGGGGTATTGTTAAGGACCTTGATATTGCAATTGGAGCCAGCTACCCAGTCAAGTGTTCTACCTTTAATATGGGTAGGCTCTTGGATGTATAAGGTAAGGCCGAGGTCAGATAGTGCGATCTCCAGGTCAGAGGCCACAGGGTCTTTTAAGTCACCAAGACCTAAGTTAAGGTCGCCTAGGATGATTGTTTGCGAATTGTTCTTTGTATTGTTGAGGAGGAGAGTGGAGATTTCACTGACAAAGGTTGGTGCGGGTCCTGGAGGTCTATAGATTAGGTGCATGGTGGCTGTTTGGTTAGGTGTGAGTGCTAGTTTGACAGACAGCAATTCGGCTGATGTGAGTTTGGAATCAGGTAACACTCTTAGGTCAAGAGTATTTTTATGGATGAAGGCCACACCGCCGCCTTTGGAAGAGGCGGTGGAGCGGTCACATCGTGTGATGCCGTAGTTCGGCGGTAGGGCTAACGCTAGTAAGGGGCCAGATGCGGCATGAAGCCATGTTTCGGAGATAGCTATGAAGTCGAGGTCAGACGTGGTGATGAGGTCAGCTATGTCAAGTGCGTGTGCAGTGAGGGATCTAGCATTAATAAGGGCACCTTTGAACATGGGCAGTTTCACCTCGGTGGTGGTGGGTTTGCATGTGGTGGCAGTTGACAGAGATCCAGGAGAGAGGGGGGTTTGTTTCCTGGTGATGTGACGGATGTGGCGCAGGCGTAGGCGGAATCTGGTGCCTAGTCCCTTATTTCTAAGAGAGAGGGGGCAGGGTTGGTTAGGTGTAGGTTTCCTAGCAAAGTGATCCAGCCATAAAGCTGGGTCGTTGAGGTATTGGTTGGTATGGCCTACAGCGGGTGCTGCTGGGCTCATTCTAGGTGACACGAGAGGTCGTGGGGGTGCCATGCTGGTAGAAGGCTGGTCCATTTTAACCCAGAGTGTGGAGGTTGCTACCGTAGGAAGCTGGAGAACTTGGGCAAGTCGAAGGGATAGTGTGTAGAGTAATGGAAGTAGTACACTGACGTGCATGATGACAGTCCTGGTCACCTAGGTGAGAGAGGAGAGCTAGGTGGCACAACAACCATGTACATAGACAGGGGCCACCTAAGATCAAATTGGCAGTGAAAGGCAAGGGCCATAAGACTAAAGGCACAACATAAATCAGGGCAAAACACAATCAGTTGTGGTCTATTGGCGACCATAAGGCACAACACAATGTAAGCAAGCAATGTAAGTGGCAGCTTCAGGAGACATCTTCATATTCTAATCCCTAAATTCGTATATATCTACAGTTCATAAATACTAATTTAAGCTGCCATTACCTTCTAATAATGAAGAATCTGGAGCGGAAAGGGCAAAGTTCCTGGCCCCTGGCTCCTATGGCTCCAAACAGGCACCCAACAGGCCTTAGTATGGCCTTTGTTGTGGCCGCGTTTCCGCCTGCCGGCGGATGCAGGCCGAAGAAAAGTAAAGATGCGGCCTCGTTGTGGCGCCGCGATGCGCCCGGAATTGCGGGGTCAGGCGCTACGTTAGGACAAGGTCAGGCAGGCCTTGCTCCGAGTGCCCGCCTCCTGGAACTGGATTCTGGCTTCGGGGGGGGTGCGAGGGGCTCCTGCCCTCTACCCTTGCTGCAGGCAAGTGGAATGGGGCTCAAGGGCACCCAACAGGCCTTAGTATGGCCTTTGTTGTGGCCGGCGTTTCCGCCTGCCGGCGGATGCAGGCCGAAGAAAAGTAAAGATGCGGCCTCGTTGTGGCGCCGCGATGCGCCCGGAATTGCGGGGTCAGGTGCTCCGTTAGGACAAGGTCAGGCAGGCCTTGCTCCGAGTGCCCGCCTCCTGGATCTGGATTCTGGCTTCGGGGGGGGTGCGAGGGGCTCCTGCCCTCTACCCTTGCTGCAGGCAAGTGGAATGGGGCTCAAGGGCACCCAACAGGCCTTAGTATGGCCTTTGTTGTGGCCGGCGTTTCCGCCTGCCGGCGGATGCAGGCCGAAGAAAAGTAAAGATGCGGCCTCGTTGTGGCGCCGCGATGCGCCCGGAATTGCGGGGTCAGGCGCTCCGTTAGGACAAGGTCAGGCAGGCCTTGCTCCGAGTGCCCGCCTCCTGGATCTGGATTCTGGCTTCGGGGGGGGGGTGCGAGGGGCTCCTGCCCTCTACCCTTGCTGCTGTGTATACTGTAGTTGAGAAAGAAATGTGTACATATCACTCTTTTTCTAATCTGCTGCACTGGCCATATCACTGGCACATATCAACACTAGTGTGGATACATTGCATCTCCAGTACACAACACAGGCTTCGGAGACTCTGGTTATGATATTGCCAGTAGGTGACTCCTTCCCATTCAACAGGGTTGAAGCACCTGCTTGCACTGTCCTTAGCCATAAAAAGACTGAAGAGGAGAGTGTGATGTGGATGTGCTTTCAAGCAGATCAGCACTCAAGCTCCCCTAATTCTCTGCAATGAAGTTGGGCCCCAGATTGTGTGCCTACCTGGTATGACTGTAATCTAGGGTTATCTCTTCGTCAACCGGGTAAACCCCTCAATACATTGGATATGTGTTGATATTTCCAGCAATGTCACTTCACTTTGTCAATGTATACAGTGGACACTACCTAGTTGCAAAGTTCATTCCTTCAAGCACATGTTTAAAAAAGCCTACATCGCCTACAAAGCCGCCATATTTCCTGCCCAGAAACGATCCATCTCTTGATGCCAAAAGACTGCTAGAAGCCACAACACCACAAGATTGGTAACATAGAACTGCAAGAGGGACAGCACTAGGAAACAGGCATTTTCCTGCTACTCACCCTGTCCATGGAACACGTATGGCTGCCCCCCTTCATTCTACACTTCGGGAATTACCCAAAGATCCTTATCCTCAAAAAACATCTTGCCAATCTCTGATCATACCTTTCAACCCCCAGTGTTCATATAGCGCTAGCTTACTCAAGTGCATCAAAGCACTGTAATGACAGTTGATATTATTACCCACCACGTTGTACTCAATTTGATGAGCTCAGAAGGATGAAAGACTGAGTTGACTATGCCAGGTTTCAAACCTGTGTCAACAGGATACACACAGATGTCAGAAATGAGCGCTCAACTCGCTTTGCTATCTGACCGACTGGGAACCCACCATACATTGCCCAACAGGCTCCGAACTGGAAGTGAACTCCCAGTGACGATTACTCAGTGGTTCTAAAAGTAATTTGGCTGAAATGGTTACTCTTTCACATTTCAGGTGGAAGGTATTTTTCCTCTGAAAGCCACCATAGCTTTTCTTGTGCTGGCACTGTGCATGGCATTATGAAGTGGCATCCACGTGGATGAGCGAGCAAATAAATGCAATGGGAAGCTCACTTAGAAACGGGTCTCTGTATATTATTCTGAGTCCTTCCCATCCCCATCTCCTCCTGCATCCTGCATCCATGGGGGAATAGATAACATTCCACACAGTGCGGGGCTTCTGTAATGAAAAGCTCTTAGAGATAAAGTTCATGAAGAAAACATTTCTCACAAGTTTATCCACCTCATTCTCAATCAGCAGAAACCAGGGTCATAGTTGAAACATGTGCACCCACTCATTCTTTACTTTCTCAGTATGATCACTGGCATGGCACTCTCAGAGAGATGCAGCATTTCAGCTCTGCTTTATTGCTCCTAACAGCAGACCTTTCTATAACCTCTTAATATCCTATAAGGTCAGTAAGAGTGGGCCGTCCTTGATGTGCAAATAAAGACTATTGTCCATTGAGAAATATATCCACACATTGGCTGAGATAGAATTGGCTGCATGTGAGAAGCCTTTCACCGGTAACTACACAAATGAAGAAACCTGGGCTTGGATGAGTGTAGTGGTTTGTGACAAGTTCCCGAGGTGTGTAATGTGTCCATTGATTGATTCATTCTTTCATTTGCATGCATGCACTTATGAACTAACCCTACACCAACCATTCAGAATAACCTGCAATTACAGTTCTGGGGCCATATTGGCGAGGGTGAAACATTTAAGCTCTGGTATGGCAAATATGTGTATTAGTCTCCTTATATAGAGTGCCTCCTTTCTTAGACCTTAGAGAGAAGTAGCTATGCCAAACAAATAGGTATGCCAAAAATAGGTTGACAATTGCTGCTTCTATTTAGCTTCACAAAATGTTATGACTGCGTTTAATGGAGGATTTTGGTTCCTAATCTTCACCCTTAGGTCCTCTCCACTTGAAAACATGTTTCCTCTGTTACTGTGTCCCCTCTACTCTTTCCTCCACGCACCCTGTTTTTCTTCTGTGCTCTGCAATATCACTTATACATGTGGCTTATTAAGAATATAGAATTAATAAATAAATAAAAGAGAAATACAGCACAAAACGATGGCTTTATTAGAGAATATAAGTCATTTCTCTCGTGTCCCATACTTATCGTGCTGCTTCACGGTGACCTTGAAAGAGATGCCTCATATTGGGGCCTCAAAGTTAGTATATTATTTGTGGTCATTATGAGGCAATGATGCAGTCAGCCTCTGAGATATCACTCCAGCCATCCTGATGATAGAGATACCAAGGTGAGGTTTGGGGTACGCATTCTATCACTCTCCTGAAGTTTTGGTTGACAACTATGGTCAGCTGGTCCCAGCATAGTCAAAGGTGAGGGATCATGGGAGCCGTAGTCTAAAACATTTAGCTGCTGCAGGGTTTTGACCCTGAGATCCAGTGCTATACACACTGTACCACATAAAATGCAATGATAGCTCCTTTTCTGATATTCTTGGGTAATATACTTGTCTTGTAAATTTTACGGGGAGCCTTGATTTGTTCTTTTTCTCAATGGAATACTTTAATATTTGCTAAGCCTTTCTGTTACAACGATTTAACTAATCATTCAACCAATCATTGAAAATCGCACTCTTTGGAATTGGCCCTTTTTCTAATAACACATGCATTAGAATTGGTTGGCGTGGAAAGCACGTTAGCCTATTATTCATATTAGAGAGGTGGGTGGTAAAGAGATGGTTTCAATTACTACAGTTAATAAAGAATTTTGCTTGACGACACTGACGAGATGGGCTCGAGGAAAACTCCTGCATTCTCTTACGTGTTATGTGATCTCATCTATATGACATGTGCATTGAGTCTCACACTTCATAATAGTCTGTCTCTCATGGGCACCATAAAACTCCCCGAGTGACTGTGTTTTTGAATGCTATCCAATTCCTTGCCAATTTGATTTAGGTCTTAAATGTCATGTGCCATAGAGCTGTGGGGTCGCCTGTATCTGCTTGCACAGCCAGACGCTGTCCAGTGAGGATATAGGTGAGAATTCCCAAAACGTATTAAGTTGTGTTTTGCCAAGTTTTCATGCAATTGAGAAAGACAAGTTGAGATTTCCTTTCATTGATGTAAACATTCTCAAAAGAACATCCTCACGTGCTAATTATTTTGCAATTGAAGTGTATGCATACCTGCAAAGAGTGTGCTTAGGGGTGTGCTGCGGTTGGCTAAATGGGAGATTCACATAAGACTGTACCCAGAAAATGGGACATTCCATGTCTCAATTTTCTTGCCTCCAGGTCGTCCCTTCTGCAGATCAGGCACAAGCGAGGGTAATGCAATAAATTACGGGGTCCTTAAAGAACTATGCCGTGTTGTTAACAATGACCCATTACTACTAAGGGGCACCCAGCACTCACACGGCTGGAAAACACCCGTCCTGCAGCATTGTGGGTGAAAGTGATCAATGTGTGTCTCAGTGCCAGGCTGGGTGCCTGCACTTAGTAGAGCCAGTCCACCCCACTGCAAACAGCTCCCCTCTATGAATCAGCTTCACTTGCTTTCAAATGACTCCAGCCACAGGACTAAGAAGTGCATGCACTTTGGGCCTCACACTCTGTGGTCAGACCCATCTGTGGATCAGGTCCATGGTGCCCATGCTTCAATGGGCTTTCATCATCTAAACGCCTCTCCATGAATCCCAGCTCTCAGGCATGACTTGACTATGTCGTGGATATATTGCTCTCTACAATACAAGATGTTCTGTTTGATTCACAACTCATTGCCTGCAGAAAATGTCCACATTGCGAATGTTTTCCTACCTTGTTTTCTGTTAATCTTTTAGATATCAGCCCCTAAGGATTTTTGCCTAAACTCACATACTCAATAATTCAAGGAACGGCTCCATTGGTAGCCATGTGTTCTGCTGCAAGGTAAGCCTGTGTGCATGCCTTCCCTGTTTTTTATGATTGTTAAGCATGGCTCAGCGCGGTTTTGCACTGGTCGGCCATGAATGATTCTGCCAGAAGAATGAAGACACTAAAGATGGCTGTCTTTGTAGTGTGTTATTTACTAGTGTTTGTTGGCTGTGTTACACACTTGTACATTAAGCGTTATACCTTCAAGCTAATCAGGAATTATTTTCCTAATGCAAATATTTCTGTTGCAGGTTTTGTTTAACGCTGTAAGTGACAAGGGCGTAAATATGTGTTGTAATATATGTTGCGTTTTACTGAAGTCTTACACTTAGGATTTTAAGGAGGTGCGTCAGAAATAAGGGCCCACATCAGTAGACAGTTAATAAAGATATATGCCACAATCTTCAAGGAATATGCCTTTTTAAATTAAAATATAAACACAGAGAGAATATTAAACAAACAAAAAAGAAGCCATCAAAAATACTGTGAGCTGTGTGCAAAGGAACAGAGTCAATATGATTAATTTAACTGTCAATACACTTGTGACAATATTGATGGCAATATTCACCAAGAAATGTGATGGTATTTGATTATATTTGCTCACATTTCACAATGTGGGAGAAGCAGAACCCTCAATACATCTGTATACAGATTCAAGACCTTGCCAGCCTGTATCATCTACAAATCCTGCTACATCATCTCCAAGTCTGTCACACTGAATGCTCAAGCTTCCTCACTGAAAAACACAGCATCTCCAGAAGCCTACGATCCACCAGAAGGTCATGCAAAGCCTTGAACTCTGCTGGTTCAGCAAGGAAAGACCCAATGACTCAAGACTCAGGAACCTCCTCCTTGTCAACAACAGACTCTCACCCTCACATTTACAGTTCAGGAAGGAGCTTAAAATCCTCCTCTTCAAGGAATGGCTCCTCTCTAACACCTAGGTCCAGACACCCTCAACTTCCCACCCTACCTGAGACTGGGTGATCTGCTCCCCAATGTTTCCTTCTCGGGTTGCTTGTAGATCCCTTGCTGCCAAATTGCCACCCCTACCCTCCCATGTTGTTATGTTGTTAGTTCCCTGCTTGCCTTTTGTCTGCTTCCTTCACTGTGTCCTTCCCCCTAGGAATATAAAGCACACTTAAAAAATACTATAATAATAATAATAATAATAATAATAATAATAATAATAATAATAATAATAATAATAATAATAATAATAATAATAATGATACTAATATAGCTTTATTTTCTCCATAGGAGTCAGGTGATAACTTAGGTGTTACCAAGGAATTATCATCAGAAATGAAATGCCAAGCTAGTGTGCCCTACGAAATAATGAACAGGAGTTGGGGGAAACACATTGGTGTGAGAAATAATCATGAAGTCCTTTGAACCACACCTCGGCCTGCCTAGTCACCATTCAGGTGTTGGTCCACATGGTTATACTCACCAACTACTTGATAAGTATGATTTGGATAAACTCTGGCAGGTACTATGAGGTGTCCACTACAGAATTGGGAATAATTGTCATCACACATTGTCAGGATATAGTGGCAACAGACTATGTGGAAAGGTCCAAGGTACGAGGAAAAATAACAACCCTGTGATTGTGAAAATCATTACTGAATTATTGAATAGGGTTTGATTATATTACCATTGTTTAAGGGTTGCTTGGGGCAAGAAACTGAAAGATGTTCTGTTTTGCTGGCGACCAGCCTAAATGCAGAAACTGTTTGTGATTTAACCTTTAAACAATGGTAATCTAATCAAACCCTACTGAATAATGGTGACCGTAAAAGATGCACAATCATTTTAGTCTCAACCAGCAACATATTTGTGCCCCAACAATTAAAGACTGTAAGAGCTCTAATGCATCAGACTATTGACTAGTCACCAAGATTGGAACTAGAGCTTTGGTGATGCCTAGCAGGAGAAAAATACTACGACACATTCAAAAGGGTTCATGATCCTTGAAGAAACAATAGGCCTTGACAACGACCAGCGGTCGAAACACGTGTCGGCTGTTTTCACCATTGTAGAATAAATACTCCATATTCCATCATTGGATTTCTCGGATTGATATATTATTGGAAACTGATGGACTACCTTAAATGTCTGGTTTTGAGCGTAAGAAAGTCTCACGAATCCTAATTCTTGTGTTTAACTGTTCCCAAATTTTGTGGGAAGTTTGCGGGAGTCAGCTTTCTCACTGCCACCAACTTTTCTCTTTAAACAAAAAACATTTGAACATAAACCAACATTGTAAGAGTGGTAACTAGCGCACCTACAAAGATCAATCCAACAACCGTAATCTTACTACTAATTTAACCCACCTTTAGTTAACATGTAACTGAATCCCTTAATAACATTTAGTGCAAATTAGTTCATGATGAAATAAGATGAATGCAGATTGGGAAAATGCTGGTGCTCTGGAAATGGGAATAGAAACTTGCAGGCTGAATCTGCGCTGGGTGATAAACTAAATGTGAAGATCCATTCCATTGAAAACAGGGCATTGTATTAGGACCGGAAGCGCAAGTAAGATACATATTTTGATGATCTCCAGCAGTGAAATCACGTGCCATTTCAGTGGAAAGATCTGCTCAAGCTGAGGTGTTTTCTTTGAGTGACAAGGGGTTTGACAAAAAGGGTTTTGAGACAGTCGAGCATTCATTCATCTTTGGGCACTGGGAGACGAAGGAGCAGAGGGCTGGTTAGGCAGACGGAATTCAGTGCTGGCAAGCTGTCTGATGCTGAAGCTGTCATTATCTGGCTTGACCCTTTGCGAGGCAGGCGGAAAGATTGGGAAAGATTTCCATGCCAAAATGAATCAGAAATACCACCTACAAATCTAGGTAAATATGAAGTTAATTGAGGGGCTGCTGTTGTGAATGAGATCAAGTAGTGTAGGTTAAGTAGTTCACTTCATTTTAGGTGCTGTCTATTTTTAGCGTGCATGTAATCCTGTGTTTATATTTCTCAAAGTCGTACTATGTTTTTTAAAAGTGTATCCTCGCCAAATTTCAGGAGGCCAAGGACTCTGCACAGATAAAGTACTGAAAGCTATTGCATTGTGAAATATAATGTCGGCATAGATGTAATTCTGTGTAACTTGCATATTTATATTTTACTATTAAAAAAACAGATTCAAAAGTAACTTAGTCTCATTACATTTATTCCACAATGTGCGGTAAGAAATACCTCAAAGTAAATAAGCCACCATGAGCTGTTTTATCTAGAGAGAATTAATGAATGTGCAGTATTTCAACTGCATGCTTTATAATTGTTGAAACTCAGCCAAAAGTGCGTAGTGTGGTATTGCACATAAGGTACCACAGGAGGGCACGAGTCATCTATCCAGAGTGTACCAAGTCCAGTATTTTGTTGGTTGTTAGTTAACCCTGGTAAACATAATTATTAGGCAGTATTATGAAATAAGTCTCCCCACTATATGAATATCCCAATAGGATACCACAATATATTGCCATGGATTATAAAATACCACCAAAAACTACCATAATAAAAAAATACCATGAAGTAATAGATATAACTCCAAAATACATACAACAGTCCCCTGTACTAGATGTGCTATTCACCCGGTCTTTATGTAAGTGTCTTGTAATTCTGAACCAGGATTGACTGGGTTGCATCTGATCCTGGTGTCCCCCCTCCCTTACTTATGTACTCATGGTTGAATGACTCCATTCCCTCTAAGGCTGGTTTGGCCGGTTCCACCAACTTCCATATGTTTTGATTTGACCGCCAAGGGGAAAGAGGCTGTGGGCTCGCTATCCTATGGATACACATTTGATTGCCATGTGATTCCTCATGAGTCACTCGATGACTGTGAAAGTCTCATAGTTAAATTGAAAATGTATCATACATTTTCCTTTACCATTGTTGTCATCTATAGACCTCCCAAACCTATGCCCTCCTATGATGAGCAATTTCTTGGCCTTTTAAACAAGATCACTAAAGCTAATACACCTGTCATCGTGCTCAGTGATTTCAACCTCTTGGCAGATGACCATTCTGACAAGCTGGCCATTTCATTATTGGCAGCTCTCAATACTATAGGGTACTCCCCATGAGTGAATGGTGGCCACACAATTGATTGGATACTCTCTCATTGTTTATCTATCTCCAATATATCTTTATGTCCCTGCTTATGGTCTAATCACCACCTAGTTACCTCTCATGTTCATCCTCTGGCACCGCCCTGAAAAATCAATGATGCTGCCAGATGTTTGAAATCTAAAAAATGTCACTCCTTGCAAAATTTCAACCATTCTCAAACTGAGACTGAATTGTTTGGATGAGTTCAACAATGCAACAGACGGACCAACACATCTTACAAATACCTTGAATGAAGTTGTTGACTCCTTAGCCCCACATAAACACAGATCTATTAAACCAGAATCTAAAAAGAATACATGGTTTAACAATGCCATCCTTGCTTCAAGACATATTAATAGGGCAGCCGAAAGAGAATGGCGTAAATCTCCTTCCCCTGCATCACCCTCCCATTCCAAACAAATGGCTATGGATCTTAAGACAGCCATTACTGAAGCAAAGACATGTAGTTTTAACACCAGGATTGCACAAGCAAAATCCAATTCTAGAGAGCTGTTTATGATTCTAAGGGAGTTTGAAGGCAAGACGCTCATATGGCCAGAACCTAACAAAGACTCAACCTGGTGTCAAGGAATTCATGATGAGTTCAAATCCAAAATTGCCAAACATCAGCAAACCATCCTTGATCACATGGGGACTAACATCCCCACTTTGATTACAACCCTTCTCTCCTTGAATTCCCCCAGATTTACTACCACACCTAAGAAGACTGAGTTTATTTTTACCCCGTGCACCGAGGCAGAAATGCATAAGATCATAGTAGCCACGTAACCTACTTCCTGTCAATGTGATAACTGCCCTTCCATGATCTTTAAAAGCTGCCTGAATATCTTAGTTCCCTGGGTGATGAAACTGGTGAACCTCTCCTTTGCTGAGGGCCATGTTCCCCAGCTTCTAAAAGAAGCCTGTATTACACGCCTATTGAAAAAAAGAATAACCATGATACTTTCTTAGCAAAGAATGAATGGCCAATCATGAGCATGCCTTTTCTGCTACAAATGTTGGATCGCATGGCTTATCTTCAGCTTCAGAGGTTCATCGACAGCAATAACATTCTGGGTCAAATGACAGTCAGGTTTTAGAACTAGACATGGCACGAAACTGCCATGCTAGATTTAAAATCAAACTTATCCAGCATCGTGGATAAAGATCATCCAGCTCTTCTGATGCTGCTAGACCTCTCGGCAGCTTTTGACTTGGTTGATAATTCACTTTTGGTTACCAGGTTAAGTGATTTGGCGGGGTGTTATGGAGTTGCTGCCCAGGGTTCCACTTCTTTTTTGGGGCCCTGCCGAGGGTGCTACTCTTTTTTGGAGCCAGTGCAAGCCACGCAGGGCCGAGGGTATTTGGTCCCATGGATTTAGTCCAAAGCGCATCCCAGCCACTGCATTTTGAATGTATTGGAATTTTAACTAGTGGGTTTTAGGAAGCCCCTGGTAGACTGAGTTGCAGTAATCCAAGCAGCTGACCACAAAAGCATTTATTATTTGGACTTTTGGGGGAAAGGCAAAGAAGTCCAGAAAAACTTTAAGGCTTCTTATTTAAGAAAGTTACTGCTGGTAAGTTTACTAATCTGTGTGGTCATAGAGAGATATGAGTGAACCAAATGCCTAGATTGTTACGTTATGTCAAAGGTTCTTGTACTGCGCACTGTTGCCACCTGCGTGGCCTCTTGGCGCTATGGCGGATCTGCATTGCAAGGAGAGTGGCCGGGTTTGTAAGTCGGATTGAGCAGGAGAAGAATTGTTCTATTGCAAAGTCCTCAAGATTAGAATGTCAGAGAACCAATTGAGTACCGTCTGCATACATGAACAAGTCCTATGAAGGAACTCAGCCAGTGATTTGATGAACAGATTAATTAACTGAGTGGTGAGTCCTGAGGGACTCCACATTAGATGAAAAACATTTGAAAGAGACACTAATTGAGCTGGGTTCATCAGAAAAGATTCTATCCACTTCCAAGCACTACCCCTAGTACCCATCCTATAGAGGCACCTCAACAAGACTGTGTGATCCATGGTATCAAAAGCCAGGGACAGATCTAATAAAACCAATGCATATGTTTTTCCTGTGACCACCCAAGATCTAAGCTCATCGAGCATGTCTACAAGCAATGATTCTGTATTATGACCTGGTCTGAAGCCAACTAGTACTTCATCAAGCCAACCAGCCACATCAGCAAAATGGAGCAGTTGGGATGTTAATACAGCTTCCATCAATTATCTTATATATGGAATATGTGAAGTTGGCTGGTAATTGGCCGTATCAGTGGGGTCCAATGTGATTTTCTTCAGGACACGGGTCACTACTGCAAGTTTATAGTATTTAGCGACTTTCCTGGAGTATAATTAGCGGTTTATAATCAGGCTTACTTCTGGAATTATATATGAACGTCCATTTGTATTGAAGTAAGGTTTTCTGTTATTCTGATTTGCTTTAATTGCTTTCTTTTTGTGAGGCACCAATTGGTTTATCACATTTACATTTTCCTGTTACCTATATCTAAAAGGGGTGGAGCGGTCATCACTTCGAAATTCCTCTATCTGAATTCCTGTGCTAGAGGAAAATACCTCAACAAAGCTTAATGGTGTAATATTAGACTAAATATTTCAAGCTGGTTATAATTGTCGAAGAGACAATCCAAAATGTGTGCCCGAGACTGGGATGAGAGATGCAATCGTTTGTATCAGGTCAAAGTCACTCATAAGATCGATCAATGTAACCACATGTTGAGATCTCCAAACCTTAAAAGGTACGAGCACAATGGAATAAGCTGTCCAACCATGGTACGGAGATCAGATACAAGCTGAGCTATGCCATTGGGTAGACGATAAACTAAAATAAAGTCTAATAATAAATGTGGGGTTAGGGTGCCTCCAGCCCCTTGGCAATAAACATTGTTTTTTCCTTCCTATCTAATTTATTTGTTAAAAATAATAGCTACTCTTCCCGACTTCTCCCTGAGCGATTATGAGTAAAGGTGGAAAAATTGACAGGACACATATTATTTAATGCTGAAATAGTGTTCTGTCAAACAAATCTCGAAAATGCGGTCAAGATTACATTCAATTATTAAATCATGAATGTAGATGACATTTTATTACTGGAGAACGTGCATTAAGCAGGGCTCCTTTAATATTGGTTCCTACCTTTTGCACAGCCATATTGAAAGGACCAGCACTGTGCTGTGTATACGTGTGGTGCTCCATCTGAGAGTGCTTCATCTTTTCCTGAATTGTTTGAGTACACTTTTTATTGAAAATTCACATAGCTGTGTTGTTATTTCACAGAGCAGAGTATTGTGGTAAAGTCAGTATGTTGTAAGGCTAGGGGCTGGGGTAAAAAAGGGAGTAGCTAGGCATAAGCAACACACATTGCTGAGTCATGTTCAGTGCCCACAAATGCTGCACATGTATTGTCACATAGTTTCCATCAACCTCTGGTTCATTGTAAAATCACTATTACACATGTGAACCATATGCTTGATATACGGCATAGAGCATAAGAAGGGATTCTACGTCTTGGTAGTAAACTCCAGGGTCCCCATTGGGGATATAGAAAGAATGTCACTGTATGGATAAATACCCTCAAATGTCACTTTTGAGAAGTTTAGAGGTTAATGAAAAGTTATACATAGTACAAATCTAATAGGCAGAACAGTGGTTATGGAATCAAAACCAGGTACATCTTTGTTCCATCTTACAGGAGTAAAGAAAGGTGCAACCAATCTCAGAAGACTTCAGTGGAAAGCATCATGAAGAATTTTAGTTCCAGGTTTGAGGCCCAGAAGACCCAGGGAACAAAGAAGCCTTTGTTAACCAATGGGAAAACACAGTTGAAAGGGACCTTCAGAAACCCATGTCCACGGACCATGGTGACCCCCCAGGTTAAGTATCTTGAGTAACCCACCATCTGCGGCCAAGAGGTAAGTATTTATGGTGGCAGTTTCCAAAAACAAGGCTCAGGAATGGTGAAACAACCCAGTGAGTAAACATCTTTTCTTGCCGGTTGAATTACAGGATCGGGTCACCGAGGGTCTTACACCCCAGACTAACGATAAACAAGATGGCGCAAAAAATGCACAATCATTTCCTGGTGTTGGATCCAATAGTTTCTGTGTATCAATCATATATTACAGGGCCTGCAGTAGTGGCCCTGAAGTTATGGTTAAGTTGCTCAACTCATAGAAAGATAACTTTTTGGGTGGCTCATATCCCCCCCCCCCCCCCAACACCCGGACAAATCCTCATCAAAATTTGCAAAACAAGTATATGGCCCCCTCAGAATTATCCAGGGGGGGGCAAAGTTATAGGGGGGTCCCACAATTTGTGGAAATCCTCATAGACAGATTGTTACCAAGGAGCGTCATCTTGGTCCCAAAAGCGTATTTTGTAATTTGGTGTAAATCTGGTGTAAAAGTTATTCTGTCACTATAGAAGAAGAATCCACACATATTGACTGAGTGTTCCATCTTTTTGTGACTACTTGGGATGAGAAAATGCCAGTTTTGACTGTAAGAAGATCAGTATGTCCAGTTTCTGCAAAATGTGCTACGGGGAGATAATCCTGATAACCTTACATGATATATATGCACATGGCATTCCTTGTCAGTAACTAGGAAGGAGGAAATACCAGTGTGTTGTAGGCAAGAGCATTAGCAGTCACTGGCTGTAAATGAGCATGTGAAACACACATCATGCTTTTATGGATAGCACTAGAGTAGAGAACAAATCAGTGACCAATTGAGTTTGTGAAAAAAGGAGATTGCCATTATGTGGCTATACATTAGTGTGCAACACATGGCTTACTATTATCATTTACTGTGCAATATGTGTTCCATTGGTTTGTGACAAGCACTCACAAGAATAACGAGGAGTGATATACTGTCAGAGACCAGTAAACCAAAAAAGCCATTAAAAACACATAATGGGACTTCTTCGCAATAAGGTAAAAACTGGAAAGATGTGCAAAGAGGTAGTGACATATCGCAGAGTGAGAAGATGTGGAGAACTGAAAGTGGCAATACAGAATAAAGAGAATTAGATGGCTGGAGGAGGCCTATCCCAGTGAGTGCTGAAGGGCACTGAGACTTTGTTGGGGATGGTTCAGGTGGACAACTGCACAGGAACATCCAGGTTTATCAGAGGTATTCGGAAACCTTGAGAATGGGCTTAGACATTATCAAGTGCTGGAAATGTTGCCATGACAATTCAGAGAAGTCCTAGCAAATGTGGAGAGATTTGGCAAAGGTCTGGAGACTTGTAACTCCTAATGTTCTATTGCACACCTTTTGGTTTTACATTTTCAGTCTCAACTTCTGGAGACTATAGCAATGTGTTTTAAGGGAACATAGATGTGTGTTGGTTCACAGGAGCATACTTGACAGAATAAGAAGAAATTTGAGGAGCAACTAAAGGGGAGGAAATGTCCAGGAGGTGTTAATGCCGACGTGGGGCTTGATGCAATATGTTAAAAGGCATTGTGCATTAAAGAGAACATGACACTGCATTCTGGAAAACAAAGTTAATTTTCCAACAAATCACCAAGAGATCAGCAATGATTATAATAATGAAGATATGCTACGGTAACCAATGTCCACACCTCAGTGCTGCAGAAGTACAATTAGGGAGATGAGACCAATTCGTTTTTACAAACATTGAGATGTACTTATAGAGCAGTCTCTCCTGCCCTCAAAGCAGCACTAGCCAACACCTCTCCTGACACCAACAAACCTGCTTACCTAGCAGAACGCTACCAACAGAGCCTAACCCATATCATTGACTTAGTTGCTCCTATCACTACCAAATCTGTAAAACAGGCAAACAATCATGTTTCTGGTTCAATGAGGAATTGAGCACAATCATAGGAAAGCCAACACCACAGAATCAGAGAAAGCCTTTGATGAATTTAATAAAAAGTACAAATCAGCCATAATCATACAAAAAGCCAACACTTTGAATGATTGCATCATGAATGTCTCCTCAGACAGTGAAGAATTATTCTCCATCCTCAGAGAATTAGAAAATCCTTGCCAAGTTACAGCACCCACAAACACCATTAAAGTTTGGTGTACCACAATACAAGACGCTCTAGCAGCCAAAATCCTACTATTGCAACAAAATATTGACAGTAAAAAAACCTCTAAACAGTGTAATCACAGAGAAACCAGCCCACCCCACCACCAGTAAGCCATTTCACTTCACTCCGGTCTCACACAAAGAAGTGACTGATGTCATGGCCAAATTTAAAGCCTCCAATTGCAAAGAAGACCAATTTCCCTTCCACCTAGTCAAACTCTCTGCCCCCACTCTCACACCCATCATCACTGAATTTGTTAACGCCTCATTCTACACCAACTCAGTCCCGACCAACATTAAAAAAGCATGGGTGACCCCCCTCCTAAAAAAAACAACATTAGACCCAGCAATCCCCACAAACTACCGACCCATCACAACGGTACCATTTCTTCTAAAAATCATTGATAAAATAGCTTACTCTCAAATACAAACCACTTAGAACAGCAACAACTACTAGGAGACTGACTGTCAGGATTCCGCCCGAATCATAGCACAGAGACAGCCCTACTCGACCTGAAGATACAAATGGATGCAACCAGAGATGCAGATAAACTCTGCCTACTAATACTATTGGATTTCTCTGTGGCATTCGATTTGGTCGACTATGA